>NC_048310.1:28824219-29145996 GCF_013100865.1 Trachemys scripta elegans | reverse complement strand
CGTGGCTTGCCATTCGGTGAAGTGAAAGTCATATCAAAACTTGTCAGCTTTTCAGCTCTGGCATGTCAACTAGGTGTTCATATAGAACAGTTTATATACCATGTCATGCCAAACTTACGTGTGACCTGCTGTCTTTTACTTCTGAGAGGGGTACATCACCTGCCATGAAATGCTGCAACCCATACTAGAAAGTGTTGTAATAATAATTATGGGCCAGAGATATTGAACTGATGGGTACACCTGTGTATATTTTGTGACTGAGAATTTGGCTAAAATCTTCTTTCACACAGACATGTATAGATCTGTCCTTTACTGGTTTTACCGTCATTTATTGTGATTGTGGTATTATCTCTGCTTGTAATGGGGAATTATTGCAAATAAAGTTTGACCAGAAATATTAATAAATGGCAAATTTTATAGGATGCTCGTTATATGTATATACATCGAGAAATCTGGAAGGGCACATTTAATCTGAGATGGTAAACTCTCAAAAGCCAAGAAATTAAGAGCTAAAATAGCTGAAGAACGCTATTTACATGTAGACATTTTCTTCCAATCTTTGATAACATGATCCCAATTCAGTTAATATTCATTAGGACTGAGATTTTCAAAGGGCCTAAGGGAGTTAGGTGCTCAGTCCCCATCGAATTTCCATAGGATCTAGGTACCTGATTCACTTAGGCTCCTTTGAAAATTCCAGCCTTAATAATACTTGTTTCAGTATGATTTTGTGAATCAGACCACACTTCATATCCAAAGCCAGGTTTTGCTTGAATCACATTCAGGACCCCTCTTCCTCACATTTATTTTTAGGGGGGAAAAAATTCTTGGTGAAGCCAATTTGTGAATATTTCTCAGCTTAATTTCTGCAACTCCTTTTTCTAAACTGAGTTTATCCCTGCAAAGGTCCAATCCTGCCCTCCTTTTTCATATGCATCTTCCATTTAAGTCAGTGACTGTAGGATTGGCTGTTCTAGCTTCATGCAAGAAGGAAACGTTTTACTTGGCCGAGCACCTTTAATACACCTTGGATGTGGTCCATGTTAGTGTTTCAATAGTTTATTTGCCTGTATTGAGAAAACAATCTAGGCGTTGGTAAATATGTGTCTTCTAATACCTAGACATGAATCAAAATTTCTCTACTTTTTTGTTAATACTTTGTAAGGTGAATTTTGATTTATGAGATACCTTTCTTTAAGCAAAGTTTTTGAAGGAAAGATCTCTTATTGAGAAAATTCTAGAGCAGTTGAATAAGGGATCTTTCTTCCTTCTTTCATAGATTTTCCATCCATTTGGAGATGATAAGCTATTTTATTTTTTAAACCTCTGATTTATCCTGCATCATGCCTATTCTACTCTAAGGTTTTTCATTTTGTAAATTACACTGGTGTTAGATTCACACAGTTCTCAAGGTGTCTCTTCCTAATATGTATACCAACTCTCAAGGTGTCAAATACAAGTCATATTTATTCCTGTGATTCTCACTAGCTCTGTTGGGGGAGGGGAGTTCTCTCTGGCAAGAAATTTAAAGTGTATATCATTTCACAACTAGACTTTCATGGGGGAAAGTGGTCAGAATACTTGCTTAATTTTAGTTATGATTTGAGCAGTATATTCTTCATTGTAAGATTGAGAGGTTTGCCAACTTCAGTGAAATCCTTCAAAAATTAGGATTCAGGCATATTAGATGGGGAGAGCCTCCATAATATGCCTGTCTTCATTTTTGCTGATATGAAACAAACAGGCCAGTGGTTTAAATGTGGTGCGCTGGGAAATAGGTTACATATAATATCTCTAAGGACAGGATTGTCAGGGCCTGCTTTTCTCATGCAAAATGGTTTAAAAAAAGTTTCACTCTGTCCCAAGTGGTCTTGCTGCTTGAGTGCTTTTCCCAGGCTCCAGATCAATCGTTAACTCCCTACTTTTAAAACATGACAAAATATTAGGATAACAGACAGAAAATACTAGCTTCACAAGGGCTAAGCAGAGTGATCTCTCTAATTCCTGCAGGCTTCAGAGCAGTTCTCTTTTCCCTGTTCTCCAAACTCCTAATCAGGGCTAACTATTCCCAGTTACTGTGGCTCAATATCTAATCTTTCAATAAATGATAGGGTGGCTACAGAGCCAGACCACGAAGACATCTTCAACCCGCTGCCTGCAATATCATTTCCTGGCCTTACTGAATACCTGGCATAGAGCAAGGATTAGAAGAGCTGCACAGCAGCAAATTCTTCCCAGGATAGCTCTGCCCTGATTCCAATCATCCCTTGCGTGCTGCCATACCAAGGGCCTCTCTGAGTGGGCACCCCCGATACCACCCACAGATTCAGACCGCACCCTGCACAGTAGAGTTGCAGCAGTTTCACTACCAGGGAACCTGTGTGGCCGTGGAGATGGGAGACTAGATTAGTTCCAAAGTGTAAAATTTTCAAAGGGGCCTAAGGTGCTTTTGACTTTTACTGGGCTCTACGTTCACTTAGGCCCTTTGGAAAACGAGCCCTGAAAGGCATAACTATGTTCCATATTTATGATTAGGCTGTAGTCACATAATACATAGAGCGTGCTAACGTGTGTCTTAAGCTAATGCAATATTCTGTATTAATGATGAATGCTATGAGAACTTTGGTATGAATCATATCATGACACAAGTAAATTAAACGACAAGCAGGCTAAGTTTTCTGATGCGCTATATAACTAATGATTGACCCTTTGGTAAAAGAAAGCTAGAGAAGTGAGGCAAGCAATGGTGGTTGAGGTATTTCTTTCAATACGTGCTTCTATGTGTTCCAATATTCATGGAAGCAAGGTTTACCATTTCCAGTGTAAAGGATTTTGGTTTCTTTTCTTTTCTTTTCTTTTTCTTTTTGCAAGCTCTCTCTAGAGTAAATTCTGCCAACACATTATATATAGTCCATACGTTTTTCCCCGTTTTCATTACTAGTGTCCTTTATACGTAAAAAAAAATTGTTTTTTACATCTGCTCCAGCTAGTTATTCCTTACATAAAGTCATCATGTCCTGCATCTAATCTAGCCTATCTAGGTACTAGTGCTTTTAATAGGACATGGAAATTACTTTGATGTCACATGTTTTATAACAATATTGGAGTGATTTCACCAGTAGATGGCTCGGCTGAAAATTGTTCCATGGTACAATATGGAAAACAGAAAAGGCTTGGTCCTGTGTTCTTACTTACTAAACACCAAAACGGGCTGTTTTTCATAGTCTGGGTTATTTAGATGGATTTTGTGTTCTCCAGTTGGGCTTATTGTCCCCTTGCTCTTTCTTTGTGTGAATACAGCCTGAAAGGACTTGAAATAAAAGTGGTGGTGGTGGTGATGGTTGGTACGTATGTATGTATTTATTTATTATTCTTGTCATTTACATGAGAAATGTTAGATAATGACTTCCGTCTTTTTGTTGGGTGACTCCTTGGAAAACTGGTAGGTTAGGAAACCTGAATGGACTGGATCAATAGAGACGGGCAAGGAGTTTTAGTAAGTCTGTTTAAAACTTTGGGTTTGGGTTTATTTTCATTAGCTCCTACTTACTTCAAATGCCTGAAAAAAAAATTAGGAGAAAGACTCTCTGAGAAAGATACAACACTCTCATTCCTTTAGCTGGGACCTGGGAAAGGTCCTACTCCAGTTCTCTAGTCCTCTACCAAAAAAATAAGGAAGACAAGACTTTGGAAACTCCTGATATTTTAGAAAGAAGAGAAGAATAAAACAAGCCTGCCCCACCTCTTAAAACTTGTGAAGTAATCACGCAACATGATCACTACAAAAATATTGCCGTTGTTGTACACCTCTGAAAATCATACTTTGTGCATGAAAGAAGATCAAATCAAAACCAGTTTGCACCAGAGCAGTCAATCACTTTGCTCACAGAAGGCTATTTCTCTCCCAGATTTCAGTTTGATCCCCCACTACATCAAACTAGCTGTTTTTGTTTTATCATGGGGAAAGTGTATTTTATTTCACTAGAAAATAGTTGAGCTGTTTTACCTTCCAGCAAATACCATGTGTGGAAAATTTCTGCCCATGAGGTGAACTTTTTGGAAAGTTATGAGTAACCAAAAATGTTGGCTTACAATAGAAATACTTGGGCAATATTGGCTATCTCCAGCAGCTATAATATACCGTCAGTAAAGTCTTAATATTAGGTCTTAATATCCAACCTTTGATAGTGATCTTGGTCAGCCAATTTGGAGCCTCAAAGATGTTTTAACTGGTTTTGCTATACCGCTATGTAATGTGTGGCCAATACTACCTTTTGTCAGGATTTTTAGGTACAAATAAATCTTCAGAATATCACCCAATAAATTCTAATTTCATTCATGCCTTACAGATAATAATTTAAAGAGCTACTCTCTGCTTGCAATTAACCACGGAGAAAATAGATCAGTCCCATAATTTATGTCTGCAAAAGGTTAGGCTGGATTTGTAATTAATGTTTGTTCCTTTTAATGAAATACTCCAAAGGTCTGCACTTCTGTCATTCATGGAGGTAATTTTTCAATTGATTAGTAAAATAATACTTGAAAAGTAAATGCACCCGCTTCAGCACAGAAATGTCTTAGTCAAGTGGAGACAATGACTGGAGTGCTTAAAAAAAAAACCATTTCAATACAGTGGAGACTGAAGTTTTATTCCACCAGAATTCAGAACTCCCACTAAAGAGAAAATGCAGAAGGTAATTAAACCTCCAATGACGTTCTCAGCATGCTTTTGTCCTGTTTAATTCCTAGGTGGGTTTCAGCATATCTAAATGGTTTTAAAGGTAGATGCCTGAGCTGTGCATTCTAACAAGTGCAATACCCTTGGAAAGCATGCATTACAATGAGGCAGGGCTGCACCTTGATATTTACATTAGGGACAGGCATCCATCAGATGTTGGAAGTTCAGCTTCAGTCTGGGTAAGCATCCAAAAGTCTGGATGCTTACTCAGACTATCCAACACTCTCAAGTCTGAACAACTCATGAGAGTTGTGGTACTGCAATTTCTAGCTACCAAGTAAGTCTTTCTATGAGACTACTGCTCCCAAGCCAATAAAAACAGCCCCCCCTCCCCTTTTTCAGGCACTCAATAAAGATTCTGTTTGGATTTAGCTCTTTTTTTAAGGGTGTGTTTGAAGATTGAGCTGGTTTATTATTTTATCGGAGACAATTAGCTCGTCCCTAATTTAACTTGTAACTTTCTTTAGTCATTTCGTCATAGAATCATAGAATCATAGAATATCAGAGTTGGAAGGGACCTCAAGAGGTCATCTAGTCCAACCCCCTGCTCAAAGCAGGACCAATTCCCAACTAAACCATCCCAGCCAGGGCTTTGTCAAGCCGGGCCTTAAAAACCTCCAAGGAAGGAGACTCCACCACCTGAATCATGAGCTAATTCAGTTCAAACTAGATGGAAGGATAAACAAAAATAGATCTGGGACTAGGGTTTTTGATTTCAAAAGGGCTAACTTTAAAGAATTAAGGAAATTAAGTAGGGAAGTGGATTGGACTGAAGAATTTGTGGATCTAAAGGCGGAGGAGGCCTGGAATTACTTCAAGTCAAAGTTGCAGAAACTATCCGAAGTCTGCATCCCAAGAAAGGGGAAAAAAAATCATAGGCAGGAGTTGTAGACCAAGCATCTCAGAAAGGTGATTAAGAAAAAGCAGAAAGCCTAAAAGGAGTGGACGATGGGAGGGATTAGCAAGGAAAGCTACCTTATTGAGGTCAGAACATGCAGGGATAAAGTGAGAAAGGCCAAAAGCCATGTAGAGTTGGACCTTGCAAAGGGAATTAAGATCAATAGTAAAAGGTTCTATAGCCATCTAAATAAGAAGAAAACAAAGAAGTGGGACCGCTAAACACTGAGGATGGAGTGGAGGTTAAGGATAGAGAGTCCAACATCTCGGCCATAAAAGCCCTCAAATTCTACAGTGATGAACCTGCTACAAATGGCTTGATATGATAGCTAGGTTAGATTAAAGAATGCAAAATGAAAAGGGGCCCTCTGCTAAATTTCTGCAGGGTCCTAAAAACAAATGCAGCCCTGTGTAGGAGAGCATAATCTCACTGAATTAAGAGGATTTGTTCCTGCTCACACCAAGGTGAAGGGTTCTGTTTTGGGAGAAAAGAACAGCAAGACACAATTAGCTAAATGGAGATATAGTCCATCTATTTTTAGTATATAGCTCATTGACATTTTTCAAAATTTCAATCTTTTTTTGCAAAAATATTTTGCTATTGTTCAACCAGTTTATAGAGTGGTAGATATTTTTTAAAAAAGTTTTTAGCAACATTCTTTGAACACTTTTCTGCAAGTTCAACAGTAAAAATAATTTTTTATTCCTTAACGAGCATCTTCCATCATAGATAATAAAGTTGTCTCAATAACCAAGTTTCAGAGGGAGACATGAGGGAGGACTTTTATGGGCCAGCTTCACTTTGGCTGGCACAACAAGATATAAATTATACATCCCTGGGCCAGCCTGTCCCCAGCTTTTCTGCCATAGCTTCCCACTGGACGAGGTTGCTAATGGGATATGTTGAATTAGTAAATCCCGTGGCTGTTCTGGTTGTCCCCTCCTTGGTCAGCTTTTGGGATTGTGCAAGCTTCCAACGGACAACATGGCTGTTGGGAAGCAGGTTGTTGTCACTTTCCACCATCACATTAACTTCCTTGGCTGACTTCCTGCCACGTTGTGTTCCAGCTCTAGGGTCTGTGCTCGTTTCCACTGGCATGGAACATGGGCTGAATCCAGTACTACACCTTTCATCTTGCATTTTTAGACAGCTATGCCAAAGTTTCCGAGCACGGCCACTGATTTTTGGGTGCCCAGCTGAGAAGTGTCTCAAGTTGGGAATAAAAAAGCTGAGGCACTCACAATTACATGTCATGTCTTAAAGTTCTGGCCCTAGTGTTTTAGAGCCATAAATTGTAGGAACATGAGGACTGACAACAATTTTATTATCTTTATATAAAAATGCTAATGATTTTCACTGTGTAAATGTATCCACAGAACAAACCCAGCAAAGGCAGCAGTAGTATCTCAATCTTGCTCTGGAAGGAGTACTTCCAAAAGTGAGGAGGTAGTTCAGTATTTCAGTCCCATGCATGCTGCCTTTGATCTCTCTGTGGAGAGGTGGGCATCTGTCTGCTTGGAATTGGTGAGAGATCACTAAGGCTCAGACTGGCTCAGTGTTGCAACGTCTAGGTCCCATTTTCTCTTTTTTTCTCAGAAGTTCTAACATAGCCATACAGACATATTCATATACAATGGCAAAACACAGCCAGAGTATGGATTGAACAATAACACAGCATGACATATTCATAGCTATAACGGGAGTATTTAAGATCAATAATTCTCTAAACTCCACCCCCAACACACACAAAAAGAGATTTATCAGAAGCCCAATCAACCTGGAATCAGTTTGTAATGATTTCATGAAAGACCAAAGGTCTTCATAGTTGGATCTTTTGCCTCTATAGATTAATGTGAGTTTTCCCATGAGGACAGTGTTGATTAGCTCAGTTAGCTCATCAAAGAATGTGGGGGAAAGAGCACATTTCATTTTCGCAAAATGACTTTTTGGCCATTATATGTGCTGCAGTAATCCAGTTCCTTGCATTACTTGAACAGGATAGATCTTGAATGTCCAAAACACAGAGGTTTGACATAGGGAAAACCCCTTTCCTAATTGTCTTGGATCGAACACCACATGAAAACATTGATATACTTTGACATTCAAAGACTATATGAGGTAGGTTTGCATTGGAGCGGTCATATTTCCAACACATACTATGTGCGGCAAGTCCAGTCTTATGCAATCGCTGAGGAGTCCAATAATATCTATGTAGATTTTTGTTCTGAAAGAGCAGCAAAAACAAAGAACTGGATGTTCTGCATACGTTTTCCTATCTGTCCGAGGAAATGGAGAAGTTAGCTCCTTCTTCCATTATGGTACAGTCAATAGAATAAATAAAGGGGTTCAGCCATTTGTATGTTACCCACAAAATGTTTTTGATTAACATACTTTTTAAGGTGCACTTCAAGTGGCGTGTTGTTTATGGCCTGCCAACCATTCCGCAGCTCATTTCTAAATCTGAATCTAAGGTTAGAAATGACCTTGCTCTGTTGGTAGCTAATAGTTATCACAAAGATATGTGAAGGAGGCTTGAATTGTCCATTCAACAATATCTTTTATGGTTAATATGCTCTTGGATTTGAATTTCAAGCTATTAGCAAGTTTAAATCTTGGATTATAATAGATTGGAATTGAAGAAAAGTTGGTGAGATCAGAAGTAGTAATGGACTTGATTTTCTGAAGAACGCTCCAAGAGGAGGTACATATTGTGTTTTTTCTGAAAGGTGCAGACAACCATTTTAAAAATAGAAGTGCAGAGAGAAAGTCTCCAGCCATGGGGCTTGGGAAAAGTTGGTATGACAGAACCATTTTATTAAAAATCGTAATTGAAAAGACAGATGATATAAACACAGATCAGGTAATCCTACACCCATGTCCCTCAATTGACCCTGATTAATTAAGTATCTTGTGGGATACCCATAAGAATTGTACAACTCTATTTATTCTTATAAAAGTTGAAGAAGGAAATGTAAATGGATTAAGTTGCTCCTACATCTTGCTCCTACATTCATTTTAATAGTGTCTACCTTTCTCAATAAAATATATTGATAGTGAGTAACCTTTTGTCAGTTCTCGAAGTATGGCATCCATGTTTGCAGATACTATTTTTGTTAAATCAGAGCATATCCTGATGCCTAGGTAATTTATTTCTTTGCACCAATGTAAGGAGAATGGTTGATTGTATTTGAGATGGATTTAGACTACGAGAAATATCCATCACTTGAGACTTGTTCCAGTTTATCTGAAATTCTGATAGCTCACCAAAGTAGTTTGCTGCAGATAGTAGTGGTGGAATGGAAGAGGAAAGGTTTTGTTTGTTTGTTTTTAACTTAAGCAGGATATCTTCTGTGTATAGACTAATCTTGTACTCTTTATCCCAGATGGTAATTCCTTCAGTGGATGGTGTCTGTCTGATAGCCGTGCAACTACTAGCAGCATATATGTCAAATAATAGAAGCAATAGAGGGATGACACGCTCATCAGTTTAACTGAAAAGTGGAGGAGAGGACACCATTTGTCAGAACAGAGGCAGGGGGTGATTTGTAAATATCATCACTCTAGGTCAGAAATTTAGGTTCAAATCCTAATTTTCTCAGGATTGCTTGTAGGTATGGCCATTCCACTTGATCTAAGGCCTTTCCGGCAGCTAATGAAAGGATAGCAGCTGGAGCATCAGTTGTTTGTGCCTGATGGATTATGTGGAAGATCTTTTGAGTGTTGTCCATGGCTAATGTCATATATGAAACCCACCTGGTCTGCCTGGATGATTGACGGGGCAATGTTATTTAGGTGGGAAGCAAGAATCTTTGTCAGAACTTTATTATCTGTGCTCAACAGAGAGATGGGGACAGTAGTCACCATTATGAAGATCGTCCTTGTCTTTTTTTCTTTTGTAAATATTTCATTGTAGCCTTTCGACAGTATCCCAACTAAGGGATTAATAAATGTCCTATATAATTCTGCTGAAGCACCACAACACCCAGATGCTTTGATTGAATTGAGTGAGTCAATTGCCTGCTTACCTTCTAGTAAAGTATCAGAGGGGTAGCCGTGTTAGTCTGAATCTGTAAAAAGCAACAGAGGGTCCTGTGGCACCTTTGAGACTAACAGAAGTACTGGGAGCATAAGCTTTCGTGGGTAAGAACCTCACTTCTTCAGATGCAAGTAATGGAAATCTCCAGAGGCAGGTATATATCAGTGTGGAGATAACGAGGTTAGTTCAATCAGGGAGGGTGAGGTGCTCTGCTAGCAGTTGAGGTGTGAACACCAAGGGAGGAGAAACTGTTTCTGTAGTTGGATAGCCATTCACAGTCTTTGTTTAATCCTGATCTAATGGTGTCAAATTTGCAAATGAACTGGAGCTCAGCAGTTTCTCTTTGGAGTCTGGTCCTGAAGTTTTTTTGCTGTAAGATGGCAACCTTTACATCTGCTATTGTGTGGCCAGGAAGGTTGAAGTGTTCTCCTACAGGTTTTTGTATATTGCCATTCCTGATATCTGACTTGTGTCCATTTATCCTCTTGCGTAGTGACTGTCCAGTTTGGCCAATGTACATAGCAGAGGGGCATTGCTGGCATATGATGGCATATATAACATTGGTGGACGTGCAGGTGAATGAGCCGGTGATGTTGTAGCTGATCTGGTTAGGTCCAGTGATGGTGTTGCTGGTGTAGATATGTGGGCAGAGTTGGCATCGAGGTTTGTTGCATGGGTTGGTTCCTGAGTTAGAGTTGTTATGGTGCGGTGCGTGGTTGCTGGTGAGAATATGCTTAAGGTCGGCAGGTTGTCTGTGGGCGAGGACTGGCCTGCCTCCCAAGGTCTGTGAAAGTGAGGGATCATTGTCCAGGATGGGTTGTAGATCACTGATGATGCGTTGGAGAGGTTTAAGCTGAGGACTGTAGGTGATGGCCAGTGGAGTTCTGTTGGTTTCTCTTCTGGGCCTGTCTTGTAGCAGGAGGCTTCTGGGTACACGTCTGGCTCTGTTGATTTGTTTCTTTATTTCCTTGTGTGGGTATCGTAGTTTTGAGAATGCTTGGTGAAGATCTTGTAGGTGTTGGTCTCTGTCTGAGGGGTTGGAGCAGATGCGATTGTACCTCAGTGCTTGGCTGTAGACGATGGATCGTGTGGTGTGACCAGGGTGGAAGCTGGAGGCATGAAGGTAGGCGTAGCGGTCGGTGGGTTTACTACTACCTAAGATCCACAAACCTGGAAATCCTGGACGCCCCATCATCTCAGGCATTGGCACTCTCACTGAAGGACTGTCTGGATATGTGGACTCCCTACTCAGACCCTACGCCACCAGCACTCCTAGCAACCTCCTCTGCTAAAGAATTAAGTAATTTATTGCTTTCTTTTTTCTCTTCAGATGCAAACTGTATGCAGTGTTCTCTTAAGGTTGCCTTCAGTGCTTCCCATAAAGTTGTTGTGGAGGAGCCAGTATTTGTATTTGCCTTCCAGAAGCTGGTAATGGATGTTTCAATCATCTGAAGAAATTTAGAGTCTCTAAGTAGATGTGAGTTTAACTTCCATCTTGAGGATCTTGTAGCACTATGACCAGTATCTGTGTGAAAAGAAATTAGAGCATGATTAGACATGATATTACTCACGTCTGCCTCCAGACATGCAGAAATATGTGTAGTCCTACTTCATGGGATTCTTCAATCTTCAAATATCCACTAGTCCAATATCCTTGAGTAGGGATAACAAATGGTTTGCAAACGCCTGAGCTTATTACCTAGATACACTTAGATTTGTCTGTGACATCATCCACAATCTCCTAGTACTATTAAGATATCCGTTCTAGTGGAAATAATGTCAACTAGTTCTGTGATAAAGGGTGCATTCCCACTATTAGGATTATATGCCCGGCCCAAAAATAGTCTCTTACTATTGAAAATGCCTTCAGTTATTATGTAGCTCCACTTTGGATCCAGCCATGACAGAATAAATTGAAAAGTTGGGCTTTTGTGGATTAGTATCGCTACTTCCCTGCTTCTGGAGTTGAAAGAAGAGTGATATTCATGTCCCACATAGTCATGTCTGCATCTTCAATCCTTAAATGGGTCTCCTGAAGGAAAGCTCTATGATATCAGTTTGATTTTAAATGCCTCAAAGTCTTAATTCTCTTGGAGGGTTCATTAAGGATAAGCCCTCATACATTCAGGGGGAAAAGCTTAATAGAGTTCATGAAAAATCAGTGATGGTTCAGCTGCTAACTGATGCCCAATAGACTGACAGCCTCTGAGTGCCTCTCTATGCAAAACAAAAACAAACCCACCCATTTTACCCCTAATATTCCAGACTTTAGATACCTGGGAGCCCTTAATTGAGGAGTTTTAGTGTGTGGGGGTTGAGGGGACCAGGAGTCAGGGCAGCCATCTTCTCTACAGGTCACATCCCCCAAGTCCCATTTTCAACAGTGACTTAGGAGCTAAGTCTCACTGACTTTCTGAAATTGGGACTCAGCCATATAAATCACTTAGGCAGTGTGACACTGAGCAGAAGAACACTTAAATACCTTTAAAAAATCTCTGTCTAACAGCCTGAGTCAAATGCCCATTGAAGTCAATGGATGCTGAGTCAGGCCCTAACTCACTTCACATACTGGAGGTGAAAGGGTGAAATCCTGGCCTCATTGAAGTCAATGGCAAAACCCCATTCACTTCAGTAGGGTCAGGAATTCACCCCAGGAGCTATGAAATGACATTAACATTCAGTCACTATCAACTTGGGTTGGATTCAAAGCAGTGACCCAGGAGAGAGAGCCTGCATAATCCATTGCTACTGCCCAAGTGCTCTGAGCCATTTTATAGATTCGATGGCCGGAAGAGACATAGTGATCATCTAGTCAGACCTCCTGTATAGCACAGGCCATAGAACACTCCCCCAAAATAATTCCTAGAGCAGATGTCTTAGACTAACATCCAATCTTGAGTTAAAAATTGTCAGTGATAGAGAATCCACCATGACTCTTGGTAAACTGTTCCAATGATTAATTACTCTCACTGTTAAGAAAGTATACCTTTTTCCAGTCTGAATTGGTCTAGCTTCAACTACCAGACATTGGATTGTGGTATACCTTTCTCCGCTAGATTGAAGAGGCCATTATTAAATATTTGTTTCCTATGTAGGTACTTGTAGACTATAATCAAGTATACCTCTTAATCTTGTCTCCTTTCACTGTGTTTGAAGAGAAGAATTAATCTATAATTTTGAGCTCCCATTATTTTAGTCTAGACAGTGAAAAAGAGCAATGAAAAAATAGTTGGATTAGTTTTTCAGTCACCTCCTTAAAATTCCCTTCATTGGAGGAAATGTTTGATTATTTTAAATGAATATAATTACGAAATTCTCTTTTGTAAATGGAGACATTTTCTATACCACCTTCTAAAAAAGGCCTTTTACTAAAAGTGTAAGGTAAAATTCAGCTCCATTGCTGCTAGTGTGTTAAGTGTCTATGATTTACAATGGAAATTCTGAAGTGTGTATATATAATTCCTAAATGATCACCTAATTGAAATATTTAATTAAAGACCAGCTGGAAAGGTAATCTTGGAAAGTAAAGTAAAGTCAAAATAGGCAGTAAGGGAATTGATTATTTAAACCTATATAAACTGGAAATATTCAGCTATTAGCTAAGTCCTCAGATGACAGAAGATTTTCTACTTTAAAATAACTTATTTCTGTTTCTGTTTCCAATGGGCTAGTACAGGGGTGGGCAAACTTTTTGGCCCGATGGCCACATCTGGGTATGGAAATTGTATGGTGGGCCATGAATGCTCACAAAATTGGGGGCTGGGGTGCGGGAGCAAGTGAGGGCTCCAGCTGGGGGTACGGGCTCTGAGGTGGGGGCAAAAATGAAGAGTTCAGGGTGCGGGAGGGAGCTCCGGGCTGGGGCAGGGGGTTGGGGATTGGGTGGTGGGGAGTGAGGGCTCCAGCTGGGGGTGCAGGAGGGTGGAACCGAGGGGTCTGGAGGGCAGGAGGGGGATCAGGGCTGAGGCAGGGGGTTGGGGTGTGGGAGAAGGTCAGGAGTGCAGGCTCTGGGCAGCGCTTACCTCAAGCAGCTCCCGGAAACAGCAGCATGTCCCCCCTCTGGTTCCGACATTAAGGCATGGTCAGGCAGCTCTGCATGCTGCCCCGTCCACAGGCGCCACCCCTGCAGCTCCCATTGGCCCCATTTGCTGGCCAATAGGAGCTCCGGGGCAGCGCTTGGGGTGGGGGCAGTGTGCGGAGTCCCCTGGCTGTCCCTATGCGTAAGAGCCAGAGTGGGGACGCGCCGCTACTTCCGGGAGCCATGCGGAGCACGCCCCAGACTCCACTCCCTGGCAGGAGCTTGAAGGCCAGATTAAAATGTCTGAAAGGCCAGATGCGGCTCCCGGGCCGTAGTTTGCCCACCCCTGGGCTAGTAAATCGGGTGACTCAGTACCTCATAAGATCAGTCTTACTCATACTGGCTCATTCAGGCTTGTTCATACTTCCCATTAAAAAGGTGGAACCAGACCAGGTCCCAAGTCATAAAATGTGGATCACGAGATCAGGCAAGTGATGTAATTCTGGCCTGGATCCCAGTGGAGATTCCAAACATATTGCTGAAGTTCAGGGAATTTGGATTCAGAATTTTGGTTTGTTCTGATTATAATATTAATGCTTAAAGCTCGTCTCTAATGGCTTTTGAAGAGGAAGAAGAGGGAACCCCCAATAAACTACCTGATGCCAGACAAAGATTAAGATGGAGAATGTAACTGATAACTTTTGGGGACACCCATGTAAGCATGCTGAGAAAACCAAGCCATATATCTTTTCTGGTAAAGTAAGGAATATAGATCATCACAACAGTTAAAGACGGTATCTTGAAAGACATGGCTTCCACTCTCAGATGTGAAATGTTGGGCACATGTTTCATGAGAGAGATGCTTGGATCTGGTTCTGGGTTCACATGCATAAATTTGATACACCACATAATTTGAATGGATCTAAGACTGCTGCAGAAAACTTACTCTACACGACAGCAGTTATCTGAGTAGCTTGTTAATTCATAAAATAATCTTGTCCAAATTCTGCTCAGTTACAATAGAGAAAATCTAGAATAACTCATCTGAAGTGGGTGGAACTACTCCAGATTTACTGTGATGCAACAGACATATTTTTTCAGACTATAGATCTCTGTAAAAACATTACAATATGCTGTCCCACAGTTGTGTTCACTGGAATACTGTGTGTTAATTAAAAGGAAAAATATCTAGTCTGATTGCAGAAATTAATCTTAGAAAAAAATTAAACAAGCTCTAATAGCCGAGTGGTTTCTCCTCAGATTTGTTTCGTTCTGCTAGGTCATTATGAAGAAAAGTTCAAAATGCCTCTGATGTATATTGTACAAAGACTAGATCTCAGGTTGAAAAGTCCAACAACTCATTTGAGAGTACAAACTCAGCTTGAATGTATCAAGTGGTTGATATGGATAATAAGGACATCTACAGTGACACCCTCCCCACATCCCCCAAGGTTGAATGAGAACCCCTCATGTGTCAGGGTATAATTCAGTTTGAGGGAAGGGACTAGGAAGAAATGACCCCCTATGAAGGAGTTATTTCATAATTGCTCACTTTGGAGTTTCCTATCCCTGAAGCATATGGTACAGATCTCTATTGTAGATAGACCCACTGGTCTGGCAATTCCCATGTGATGTGTCCATTTCTAGATAGAGCGATTATTTACATAGGAAATGCATTAGCCATATTTCCTCTGCCTCTGTTATGCTCTAGGTTGCAAATTTTATTTATTTGACATTGGAAACAATTAATTTTTCCGTAACATAAAAATGATTTAGTTTATACCCTGGAATCCAGACATTTTTTCCATAAGCTACTTATTTTCCTTTTGTGTTGCATTTAATTGTGAGAAAGCATATTTAAGACATGAACAAGTTTCATTAGCTGACACTTTATGATGATTGGTGGATTACAAAAAGAGAACTGAGTTTACAGTGATGGCCTATATGGGACAAGTTGAGCAGGAAAACTCTCATTTAGCTGCTCCTTGTTATGCACTAGACTAGAGTCAACATTATATTCAGTGAGCAGGTGTGAAGCTGTTTAGTAAGCCCTGGAAAAGAACTGTGAAAAACACAAAATTGTAAGAATGATGCTGGAAACTATTCAACAATGAAGGCAATCACACTAGAGCTAAAGCAATGCTATTAAATAATGAACAGTAATAGGTGACTGCTGTAAATTGGCATGTGCTGCCTGCTGCAAGCTAGAGGATTAATTCTGAACCATGTAATTTGCCAAAAGAGCAGATCTACTTGGAGGTGAATGTTTTGCAGTGTGTTATATTGCTTTGTGGAAAGTCAGGAGTCCCATATTTGGACTATAATTCTACCTCCCAGTACTGATGAAGCCTGAATGGCTTCAAAACTCTGTACTCCTTCATTAGTACCAATCCCAATCTATTTTATTGTTTTCTTCTAATTTATTTTATCTATTTCTTCTCCATAGCTCACTTTTGCAGTGAAAAAACTATGAACCCTGCTTACTTAAATAGGTGAGCATTTTATCTGCATGAAATAATCTACTAAAGTTAATCTACATTTTTACTGCTCACCATTGGGAGTATGTGGTTCATAGCCTGCCTCTTCATTATAAGTCAGTTTTGTCACAGTAAATGCATTGGGCTTTCCTAATATAGGGCCAGATATTCACAAATGTACATGGTGCAGTCAATAAGGGTATGTCTGCACTGCAGGTGGGAGCATGTCTCCCAGACTCCGGCTAGCAGGCCTTGAGCTAGTGCACTAAAAATAGCAGTCAGAGCTTTAGAGCCCAAACTGTAGTGTCCACGCTGCTATTTTTAGCACACTACCTCAATCCCTGCTAGCAGAAACCCGTCTACCTTAGCTGGGAGGCTTTCTCACAGGTACAGTGTAGAGTTGTAGACATACTCTAAAGTGGGACAGAGAGCCCCACAGTTTAGCATAGGTTACGTTAGGCATGTAATTGTGTGCCTAATATGCATGTGCGATTATTGCCACTGTTCATGTAAATTGGGTAACAACATGTACATTGTTCATTGTGGTTATTTGTTTGTGTAGTTGTCCTACTTGCATTGCAGTCATGAGAATTAGGTGTACAACTGCAGGTCCATTTTGAATAGGCAATTGCATGCCCATAAGATTTTGAAAATCTGGCCCATACTTGCTTTTTAACATTAATCATAGAATATCAGGGTTGGAAGGGACCTCAGGAGGTCATCTAGTCCAACCCTCTGCTCAAAGCAGGACCAATCCCCAGACAGTTTTTTGCCTCCAAATGGCCCCCTCAAGGATTGAACTCATAACCCTGGGTTTAGCAGGCCAATGCTCAAACCACTGAGCTATCCCTCCCCTATTAGTAGATTGATTGATGCTTTACTATATGCATATGAAGGTCCTGTACAATAGTCAGAATGTGTCAAACGAAGGACACACTTTGCACTGGAAGAGTTTGTTGTAAATATGAGTGAGTAAAATTTATCACAAAACTATATGAATGGATACCATAAAGGCAAACAGGATGCATGTGATACATCTCTTGATTTTTCCAGTTACAATTATAAATACTTTAATTCTTTTTCTAATCTACAAATTTTTATAGTTCAGAAGATTAGCATTAGCCCTTAGTTCCATACTTGCCACCTCATTGAAATCAGGCATAAATAAAGGCATAAGTTGAACTAAATCCAATATATTTAATAAATTGATGGCTCTTTATCTTATGAAAATGAAGATAAACATACAGCCATTGGGGGTTCATCCTGCCACTGCGTTTTATGCAAACCGCCCATTGACTTCTGTTTGTGGAATCATGTCAGAACTGGAAACTTTGGGTCAACCTGCACTCTGCTGTAAATCTAGAGTGCATCTATGACTTCAATGGAAATACGCCAGACTTCTGCCACCATATGGAAAACCAGAATTTGGCTCATTATGTTTTATGCACTTGGGCAGCTACAATTAGGGGTGGGAATATTAGGATATTTCCAAGGAGTCTATATTGGAAGCACTGGTCGTAGTGGGGGGGCTAATCATTCAATTTCCCATTAACGTCAATGAAAATGACTTAGGCTAAAACAGCTCTCAGCATTTTGAAAATGGACCTTTATATGTATTTTAGATGCTCTAAGAATTCCAAATATTTTCATGCTGAGTCTCGCAAATCCTTCAGGGATATAGCATAGAGTACAGCATATGATGATTTTTCCTGTTACTGGGCCTGAATACTAGTATAAATCAGGAGTAACTCCACTTACACTTGTACAAAGTAATGCCGTTATATTAGAGTAAAATCTTTGAGAGATCAGAAGAATCAAGCCCACTCTCTTTATTATGAGCTTTTCTTAGAATGAAAAACATATTTTCTTATTGATTGCAGTACAAATTTTCCTAAAAGAGGCATTTTGCAAACAAGCTATTTAAGTACTAAAGAAGACATTGATTAGTTTTAAATGGCAGCTACAATTCAAGTGCATGTAAAGACAAGTGCATTTGCTTTTGAGGTTAAGCCTCTATATTTAATAATTGAAGGAAAAATACAGTAAGAGCCGATGGAGGAAACTTCTGTGGAAAAATATTATATAGTAACTTATAACTGCCATAACTACAATTGCCTTAACAGATCATATTATAGTTCCACTCAAACTGTTTTTTAAAGCAGACTATTCCTTTATTACACATGCCTTTTTATTTATTTTTAGGTAGGGTTTAGAAAATATTTGTGTTGATTCAGGAATCTGAACACACAGACTATATCAAAAGAATTATAGTTAACATGGTAATAGGGACTGAGAAAAGGTTGGTTCTCAGAAATGTTGTGGACGAAGAAGCAGCAGAATTTTGACGGGTCCTTGTTGGCTGGGGCAAAGGAGAGAGAGGAATCCGATGATGCTGAGGGAACTGCACAACGCTTTAACCATGAAAATGTGGCTGTTATGGGATTATATAGTATTTAGTATTTCGATGGAAATATGGGGGCTGATACAAATCTCACTGAAGTCAGTGGGAGACTTCCTGTTGGTTTTGGTGGTCTTGGGATTAGGCCCTTTATTCTTCTCTGATTAGATTTCTGATGATCTCATGAGTAGCAAGATTTTTTCCAGTTAAGGTAGGATTCTGTTTAATGCAGGAGGGCACAATAAAGCATCAGTGGCTGAAATTTTACATACAAAGTTTTCCAAAATAGCATTTCTGTAAAATATGTGGCATAAATACAGGAAGGTGGTGATGTGGTTTGGTATAAATGTTTAATTAGCATTCGTCTGGGTTAACCATGTGATTCCATCATGGCTATGCCACCTGTGAGAAATGCAACCACCCACGATTGATGCCAAATACATTTTTATTCCACACCATCTGTTTTCTATAGATAGCAATATGTGCACGCATGCGCACACACCCTTGTAGTGATCTCTAATCTGGAGTTAAGATGATTTGTGATGACCTCAAACTCAATAGCATTAAAGATGATAAATAGAATACAGAAATTTAAAGGGAAAGTACTAAAATTAACCGTGAACTTTCTGCATAAACTAATCATTCCACTGTCCAGTTTTCAAAGATGTCCCTTCTCAGTTTAATGCATGTTGATAAAGGTCACTTGTATACATCATCTCCCTACCACCTCATCCCTCCCCCATCTACAGCTTTTCTCTATGCTGTCTATTCCCCTTATAATCCAATCTTCTAGTTATAGTAGTGCTTATTAAAAGCTTGACTATAAAGTCTTTGTTTACCCAAAGACCTATTTTTATCACAACTGTTTAGAATGGTTAAACCTCAACAAGTTAAACACTTTACACAAAATAATGTATTTGCAATAAATTGAAATATTAACCAATCATATATAATGGTTCAGTTCTAACAAATGGTTTGCTAGAAATCCTTGGAGTTTCATATAAATTGAAAACTGTATTGACTGACTGGGCTGCACTCGAATTACATTGCATTTGGATCAAAAAGCATAGAAAAAGTTCTCATTATAGTTCCCTGACATTAATTTGAGCATTTTTATATGTGTGTCCTATTAAGTACTTTAAGTGCTTTTTGATAATTGTGCTTTGTAGTTTTTACAGCACTTCAGCCTATTCCCAGTTCAATTTCCTCTTTTATCCGATGTTTGAAATATTGATTTCTGACAGATAAAAGCAAACCTTATAATCTCAGCAGCACGCAATAAGTGAGTAAGATGGGGCTACAGAATGCATCGGGGAATGGTCATATTTGAAACCGTCTTTGTTTTATTACATTTATTACATTTCGTCAACAGAATGTACTTACTGCTTGCTGATATTTATGTAAAAAGCAGGACTCCTGATAGTCCAGTGATATTACCAGTTCCTGGTCTACTTTTGCATTTAGTAAGATAAAAGAAGAAACTCCCTTGGTGGTTGGTGATTGTAGCTGCTTAAACTGCTGTCAGCTAGCTTGAAGTAACTGTGATTTATCTTCTTCAGATTGTGCAGTGTCCGTGATCTTCTAGGGTTTGCATTAAAAACTGACAGAACATCAGAATGCCAGAAACCGCTCATATTGTGGCTGTGGAGGTAGTGCTTCCAGTTTGCGGAGCACCGTTCAAGCCCTCTACAAAGCCTCACCACTATATACCTGAAAAAGAGACTGGTGTTGAAGCTAGACTAGGAACATCAGGCTGTTGAGAATAGGCCTCATGTCCTGTTTTATTTGCTTTCACAACATCTCCCTTTCAGAATCTAGATGCTAGTGATCTGCCAAACTAGAAGCGAGTAGGCATCCAAGATAGAAGACTGGGAGGCATCCGAGCATCCACACTAACTGGCCATCTGGCAACTAGTTACCGTTTGAAGCTTGGCCTACTGATCCCAATAGGCTGACATAAGTCTCTCAGGCAACTTGGTTAGCGTTGCAGTGAATCATTCCCATACCTACATCTGCTTGTAGAAGAGTAGAATATGTAATCTACAGAGGACTGATCTACTTCAGCTCCACTGATATTTCCTCTGATGTAACGAAAATTAGTGTCACTGGTTTTATCTTGTAAATGGACAATTGAGGCATAACATTCTTTTTTTAGGGGGAGGGAGGAATTTCTCCTGCCCATACAGTACTTTAGTTTATTTGTCCTGTCCATTATGATGAAAGCACAGTAGTGACTCCATAGTTAAGACTATGCCACTTTAAGCCCTGCTTTCTCTGCTTCCCCTCTCCGACCCCTTTAATTTGTGACTGGAAGAAGCAATTCATCTAAAAATGTGTGTGGCTTAAAAAAAAAGTTAAGATGAGGATTTTTCTGGAGAATTTGAAAATTATAAATTTCCATGGGGTACTTAATCCAAAATTAGCCATGCTTTACATTTGCACTTGATTCTTCAGCCACCTTTTTTCCCTCAGCCCTGGGAATATTTAAGTGCCTTGCATGCATATAAGTCTCTCTACACACTTGATCATAGTATAGTTTTCATTGAAAGGGCATTGAAAAAAATGTTGTGTTAGTGAATCTTGGTTGTTGTGGACTGGAACTCCGCCAGCCACTTAGCAATTAAAGGTTTAATCTCTCAGCGATTAAAGTTTTCATTACTAAGCAATTAGCACTTAAAGTTTTAAGTGATAAGTGCTTAGCTGTATTCTGGAACTGCCGGGGTGGGTTGGGTGAGGACTGGAGAGCACTGAATCTGGGAATGTGGTCAGGGGAAATAGCCAGGGAGAGAAGAGGCTCTGAGCTTTGGTGTGTGGGCACAGTGGCAGCTGATAGACATGCTCAGGTCCAGTGAAGCTGGGCTCCCCTATTGCAGACCTAAGCGGAAGAAGAAGAGTAGACTAGAGGTATGGCATGTAGGGATCCAGGGAAGATGGCTGGTGAGCTAGGGAGCATGACTGGCTTGACGTCCAGGGCTGCTAGTGGAACTGGAGCCAAGGTTTGGTGCTGCAGCCAGAGAATGAGAACTGGCCGGGGAGTGGAGCCGTGCAGTCAGTAGGTGTCTGGAGGCTGTTTATGGTGCTGGAGAGCTATGCTGGTTGGGGAGTGCAGCCAGGCAGGAAGCAGTAAAACATCCTATCTGTTCTGTGAAAATCTAATGTGAAATGTAATGGGAAAATCTTTGCATTTCTTCTACAGAAGGGTTTTGCCTGGTGTATACAAAGCATGGTCCAGCAGGAACTTGGCATTTAATTATAAATGTAATTTAAATTATAGATTTAAAAGAAGTGTGTGTGTCTATGTCTGTGTGTGTGTGTGTGCGCACGCACGTGCACATTTACACAATTCAAAACCAAAATTGTGTTAAATTACAGTTAGGGTTGCTATATGCAATTCAAGGGAAGGTGCCATTAAACATTTTAGTAAATGAAAGACTCTTTTCCCCCAACATCACAAGCTATGGAAATCGCAAACTAAGGATACGTAATAATTCTAACACCAACCTTTACATCTGTTGACTGTACGCAACTAAAATATTCATTTATCTTCTAACAATACAAATATATCAATATATGTATAGTCAACACATATAAGTAAGAGGATCAACAAAAGTATGCTGTGGTAAATGGTAGTGTAAGTGAAGCCAGACAGCATTAGAATTTCAAAGGAAATATTTAGTATGTGTCATACTGAATTGGTTATTTACAGTTCATTTGAAAACAAACAACATTGGAAAGGGTTTATCTTCTAATAAATCAAAACCATTGTGAAGTCAGGTCACAAAGTACAAAGCCTAAAGGCAGCTCTGCAGCAGCTATCCCTTATTATACTGTGTGTATGTATTATACTAGATGGCAGAAGAGCATAATGGAAAGTGCTGCTTTGAAGAACTTAAAACAATTAGAAAAGCAAAAGTACAATTTGGGAAAAACTGATGGTGGCTTGTTTTGTTTTGAGCTTTTGTTTCTGTTTGGTTTTTTCAGTATTTTGCTGAAGGACTGGTGAGAAGCAAATTATGAAAGAGTCCAGTACATCTTCCTTCCACATTGAGATGGCATGACTCAACCTAAGTTTACACACACGTTTGTGTGTGTGAATATATAAATAATTTAATATTTAAATCTTCATATCAGAATCAATTATCTTGGATACATCTAAACTAGTTCTGTTAGGGCTTGATCATGCAATGCAAGGTGCCGAAGCCCTCTGACCCTCATCCAACAAAGTACTTAAGTTATGCTTAAGCATAATGTGCCAAACTTAATACATGTGAATAATCACCAAAGTTTCAGTGGAACTACTAATGTGTTTAATTGCTTGCAGGATCAGGACCATAAGGCTCAGCATCTTGCAAGGTTAAGCCCTCTGTATGCAGAGAGGAGCGAAAATAATAAAGGGACGCACTTTCAAGCAGACATACAGCCAACGTGGGTGTGCACGTGCTCCAAAATGCCTGTTCAAGTCATGGTGTATGTGCATGCATAGTTGTGTGAAGGCATCCATTTTGATTTGTGCATATTTATTAAAGTTTTTCCATCCTCTTGTTTTGATGTAAAAATGCCTTTTTAAACAAAAGAATTTGAAAATGAATTTTTTTTAAAAATGACAAATTTACTTTTGTTGGGAACTTTTTTTCAATTGGGAAAAACTGATTGGTTTTAAACTGGGAGGGGAAGTTAAAATCAGGGAGTAGAGTGGGAGTTTATTGTTAATACTTTATTTTTTCCAGCTTGAATTTTTGAAAAAGTGTTGTATTTTTGAAAAAAAAATTCAGCAAAAAAAATTAAAACAAGAATGTCACAGAGAATTTCCAACAACATGTTTTGTCTTTGGAAACGTTTGTAAAATACTTAACTTTTTGGAGCAGCCTAAATTGGGCCTGCGCATGTTTTTGTGCGCCCACAAACATGTACAGCTAGTTACTTCCTTACTCTACTGTTGTTCATTAAAAATCATATTTTCAGTGTTGTGCTCTAATCTATCTTCATAAAGCCATTGTATCTTTCTATAGCAGTTGATATACAGGTATTGCTGTACGCCACATGGTAATAACATGTAATTGGGATTCATAGCCTGGATTAATAAACTTGCACCACCACAGCACACGTGTGGTCTCCGTTATAGACACATACTGCACATTTTGCTTTTCCCTTTGGCTCAGCCTTGGGTAGTATCAAGCAAGAAAGCGTTCTTCAGCCAGAAAACTTTCTAAATCTTAACAGACCCCTTTCTCCAATACTGAGCAGTCAATGCAGCTGTGGTTTATATTTCCATATACCCTGTAAAATAGGTTCAGCATGTTGTAATGATGAAGTAAATATTGCTCATTGTGTGCTAACTAGCTCCCACTTTCACTTACTTGGTGCAGTCCTGGGGCTTTAAAATCCCGTCTTACTGCATGGAGTTCGTGTTGGTTTTGATGGGAACACAATGTTCAATGAGTCGGAGACCCCCTGTTGGATGTGTCTGGAATTTAAGGCTCAAGATGTGCCTGCAGATATTTAAAAAAAATAATTTAATAAGTCAGGCAAACTGATAACATGAGAATATAAACAAACCAGTTTTAATAGAAAGTAACCCATCTACCTCATAAAAATACTGCAGACTCAATTCCCTTTTACCTCAGTTTTTCTGCCTTCCTTTTCCTCTCTTATCCTCTTTGATGTCTGCAGCTGTTGTCTGCCAAATAAGGCTGGCATCTGACTGCAATGCTGATGTTTTACCAGCTTCTAAAGGTCTACCATTCATGAGACAGCCAATTCTCTCCCTTCCCGCTTCTTCTGCAAAGAGTGAATGTTTATCAGCTCTGTGACATACTCAGCCTACGAGCTGACAATCAGTCTTGTCACACACTCTCAGCTTGCAAGTACTCAGCAGCCAGTTGAATTCCTTGTTAAACAAAGTGTTGAAACTGGGAGAGGAGTGATATCAACCAAGTTATACCTCCATAAGCAATGACAATATTATTAGTATTTCCTTTTTGTTTTAGGTTCTTAATCTTGTCTTTGGCTAAGGAGAGAATACAAATAGGTGGATCTCCCTACAAATAGGGAGGCTTGTTTCAATATTTGTAATGGAAAGGTGTCATTCAAATGATAAATAAAATGCATTTAAAATATTAGATCACTATCTAGTGATGAGCCAGATTCTGCCTTGATTCGTGCGCCATGCAATCCCTTTTGACAGATGTGGAGTTCAAGTCAGGGCAGAACTTAGTTTGCTCGCTTTAGTACAATAGGATGGGAAATACAGCAAAGGGAAAGGATTTTCTGACCATCAAAGGGTGAAGGTTTTTCAGACCATCACATTTTTTTTTCACCCTATTCTTAGATACTGGACTTTGTTATGAAGATGTACAATGGAGATATTGCCACTGGACATTTGTATTCTGCAATAATGATCTAAAGTTCTACAGTTTACAATATAGTGATACTGCAGTGGTCTGGGTGAATAGCTACAAGGTGCTGTATTTTTTTAAATGTATATGGTTATCCAGTTGCCTTCAGGTACCTAACCTTCAGACCCCTCTTCTCCACATTTTTGCATGTGATTTTTACTATCTTAGAACACTTTCAGGGAGTTATTCATAATTACTTGTCAGAGATGGGTCTGAAATGATAGTAGTATTATAGGAACCTTGCTTTAGGGCCTGTTGAATTCAGGAGGAGACTTACTATTCATCTTTTTTTTTTTAATGCTCCTTGCAAATGTTCACCATGTGGTCCATTTGGCAGTTCTGCCAGTGATCAGAACATTGCGTTATGTTAGTGACCACCTTGCTGGACTTCGGTTTTACCACTTCTTTTCAGCGAATGCTTGGCTTTCACAACCATTTGGCACTTGCCTAAGTAAATGTTGCACAAAGTAGCATGCACCATAATATTTTCAATAGCTCCATGAAATAATTTTCTTCCATTGTAGTGCAAAATAGGCATTTTCTGAGGGAAAATGGTTCTGTCAACATTTTTCTGGTCTGGTCTAAGCCCCACTGAGAAGTTTCTGAAGAGCCAAAGAGAAGGACATGGAGCATAATGCAAAGGTGAAACTCTCCCTTGCATAGCACAGACTTCCCTCTGAATGAAAGGGAGTATGGATCCCTGGTTTTAAGCTAATATCCCCATAGTAACAAATCAGGGAAGAGGAAAAAATAGAAAATGTAATTATAAGCCAAACTGTTCTCAGAGACCCTTTCAGAATTTCAGTGGCGGTGACAAGCTTGGAGATGCAGGTGAGAGGGAATACAAGAGTCATGTGAGGAAGATGAGCTGGATGGGACAGCTGCCAGAAAATAAACTGAGGCAGGAGGGGAAGACCTCTGGGGACACGTCAGCGAGGCTGCACAGAGTGAGCCTTCACCCTGTCTGAGGATTTATATGGGAGACATGGGATGGCTTCTTAAATAAGCCAGTCCCAAATTTTCAAAAAGATTTGGTTCAGTGCAAGGGCTGAGGTGAGAGTTGGTTTATTCCTTCCTGGTCATAAGCCATTTAGTAAATTTCAGAGCCCATCTTTGACCCCCAGAAAATCTAGCATTTCCTAACCAGGCTGTTTTTGCCCTTCAAAAGGAAAAAATTACCATGACCGCTAATGTGTGCTGCGTTCAGACTATCTACAATTTAAAGGCCACATTCTCCCCTCAGATGTATGTGGCCAACTCTCACTGAAATTAATGGGAACCACAGATGTGCATCTGAGGGGAAAATGTGGCCCAAACAATGCCATCCTGGTAGCGTACAATCACAGAAACGCTAGGTTGGACATTTATATTTTGGCTGTTGACTTTCAGAAGCCAGGATTTCCTTTTCTCTAACTGCAAATTTCTGAGCAATTGAGGACAAAATGTGGACTGCAGAGATAGGCAAGACAACATTCGATTTGATTAGGGTAATCCAGGAGTTCTCAAACTTCATTGCACCGCGACCCACTTCTGACAAAAAAAAACTACATGGCCCCAGGAGGGGGGGCCCCAAAGCCTGACCCCGCCCGAGTCCCACCACCCCGGGTGCGGGGGCCAAAGCCCAACCCCACCACCCTCGGCGGGGGGGTCAAAGCTGAAGCCTAAGGGCTTCAACCCCAGGCAAGGGGCCTGTAACCTGAGCCTCGCCCCCCAGGGCTGAAGCCCTTGGGCTTGGTCTTTGGCCCCAGGCTGTAGCATGCAGGCTTTGGCCCTGGGCCCCAGCAAGTCCAATCCAGCCCTGGGTGACCCCATTAAAACAGGATTGCAACCCACTTTGGGGTCCCAACCCACAGTTTGAGAACCTCTGGAATCCTTTTTTCTTCTTCTTTGCAGTTACAATTACAATATTGTTAATCATACTACCAAGTGCTCACAATACTGTAGAATGCAGGTTAAATATTTTTGTGTCAATCGGAATTTCTACTCCAATTTCTCACTGAAATCTAATGACTTTCATCTTCAAAGAAATTGTATTGAGTTCTGAATGTCTACTCTTCTGTTCTAATTGCAGTACTTAATACACTTCACGTTCTGCAGATCAATAACATGTATTTATCCATTCTGGGTTTTTTCTCCTACTTGGAAAATTGTTGGCCATCTGCAAACAGATATACATTTTTTCAATATATATTTTATTAAAATCAAATATGTCTTTGTGTGTGATGTATACACACATGAATGTTATCTATGCATAGGTATGTAAGGCCTATATTTGCAAGCAATAGTCACTACTGAAAAGTCGGCGTTTGCCAACAATTGTTTTCTATTCTAAGTATAACGGAAACTGGGACATCTCAGATACCAATACCTGGTAATGGCTGAGAAATGCTGACTTTTTGTGGTGACCGCATGGTTTGGGGTGAACACACACAGAGACCGATTATGGAGCCCTGCTACATTCTCATGAATTATATGCCAAAGGAAAGAATTACACTTTTTCAGTGTGTTTCTCAGATATACATGCAGGCTCATACATGGATACATTCCTCAGCCCTCTGCTGCTTACCTGACTCACAACCTGCCCACCATGCACCTAATCTCCCTCTGCCCCCATCCTTCCTGCCTGCTTAGAATCTTCTCACCTCCTCCTCTCTCTCCTGTCCTCTTCTGTGGCCCTTGATCCCTTCCTCACCTCCCTACCATGATCAACAACTCTTGTGTCTCCCGCCCACCGCATAATGGCCTCTCAAAAACATTCCCAATATAAGTATCAGCTCCTAGCTATAAACAAGAGTTATTTGAAATGCTTCAAAATGTTGACTTGGTCAGAAGAAAGGGTCAGGACTTTCAGGAAAAAAAATGTATTTGACCAGCTGTGCAGCTGGCTTAAAGAGAATTCAAACTTTCGCTAAGATTTTCATTGAGTAAACAGAACTAGATTTCCATGACACTTTGACTCATTTTATTAAGTAGTTCGTCTATTAACACGTGAAGAAAAAGTCCTTGAATCTTCTGACGTATCAAGCATTAATAGTCAAAGTTTCGGCATCTTCTTGTGTACCCCTCATTTTTGCCTGCCTTTCACCCCATCCTTGTGTTGTTGTGTTTATCTACATTTAGCTTGCAGGTTCTTCAGGACAGAGACTGTTTTCCTCTTGGGTTCCTGAAAAACTGAATATTTCCACACAGCATATCCCACAGTTCACTCTTGCTCATTGTCTTGCGGAGGAATGTGAGCCCTTTTTTTCATCTCTTGAGCTCACAGCATCCCCCGTATATTGAGAAGCAATAGGCTACGGAAGCAATACTCATTTTAAGGAATAATCTTGCAGAGTTTACTTGGACAAAAATTCCAGCGAAACCACTGTCACACTTAGCAAAGGACTGAGTAGCTGAGGAATTCATGCCATAAAGTGCTGTACAACACTGCCCCCATATCAGAACTGTGCCTAAGGTGCCATTAAATGTCTGATCCTTTGCTCCTTACTAATTTTTTGCCAAATCCCGCAGCTGCTGAGTGCCTGCTCTGGTATGTTGAATATGGACTTTTGTTCCTTGTTTGGACTGGGCCCTTAGATTGCAGCCATCATGGCACTGACAAAGCCCAAAGAATGTGCAGAATGTGATCGTTTTTACATGTTTATCTACAACTGAAAATTCTTCAATGTAAAACTTCTTTGGGGGGAAAATTTAAATTGAGAAATACATTTTAAAATAGCTATTAAAAAAGACAAGCAATAAAGCAAGAAAAGAAATGCAAACCTGATATAGTGTATAGTAGAGTGGAAACTGATAAAAATGAAAACCCAATTTTCAATATCTATGTCATTAATTCATTGATGTCCAGTCTCAGATAAGGGGCAATACCCTATTTTTACCATTCAAATGCTCATATATAAGGACAATAAAGACACAAAGCCCTTGCGTTATAGCAAGATTATTAGATGAATCCTAATCCCACTAGGATGGTAGTTACACTGTGTGTCAAAGTATTAACTAAACAAAATACATTTATTTTCAGTGGATAAACTATATAACCACCTGAGGAATAATGTTTGTGTGAAATGTAATGATTGGAAAAGATATTTAAACCATTCCTTTCCCACTACAATCAGTAATGTTGTGATGCACTTTACTTGTCCATTATGATCATCCTGAGTATCTGTACTATGGGTTTATTCCAGCCCCGCCTGAAGTTAATAGTTCTGCCATTGATGTCATAGGGAAGAGGGCTAGGTACTAGATCATCTTTGACTTGGCTTTGACTAATGGGACATCTACGCTTGGAGCTGGGGGGTTGATTCCCAGCTCGAAGAGACATATCTGCACTAGTTCTTATCAAACTAGTGTTCTAAAAATACAGTGTAGCTGATGTAGTGATGTGAGAAGTGGGATGGGCTAGCTGCCCTGAGAGCGTGCTTAGTGTCTCAGATGGATATATACTGGGAGGAGTCAGCCCCTTCCACTGCTTGTGCCACTGTAGCTACGCTCTGTTTATAGTGCACTAACTGGAGCAGCAAGCATAGGTTTGTCTCCTCGAGCTAGGAATTACACCTCCATCATGAAGTGTAGCTGTACCCTTTGTTGTATAACTATGGGATTTAGTGCAAAATTCTCTTTGATCTCTGCCTTGTGGATCTCAATTGCACTTACTGCATCCACTGTGATATAAATGGAACAAGTGCAGAATATGCATCAGAGGGCTGTAGTGAGGATTGAAGAGCAGAAGTTTGCTCTAAAGCAATGGGAATCTTGCCCCCAAATAACATGATACAAATATAGGGTCAGATTCCCAGCTGGTGTGAGTCAGCATAGCTCAGTTGATGTTGGGACACAAATGAAGTCTGGACATTAAAAAAAAAATCTACTTGCATATGCCAAGAGATAGGTCCAAACTAAACTCCCAGATCTGGAGAAAGGTAAGTCATTTAATGAGGAGAGGTTCAGCATTAACTTACCCACAGCATTTCTGTAGTTCTCTTGGGATGCAAGACTGTCTTGCTGGCTCTCCCACCATCTCACTTCCTGTAGCCTTGCAGATCATTACGGAGAGTCTGAGACTGTTACATGTCAGAAAGCAACAGAGAGATGTGATCGCAGGATAGTTTGATCATGCAACACTAGGAAAAGTCAACTAGATTGGAAAAAAATTAACTACTTAAGTCTGAAGAAGGTGTAAATTCTATTCATTGTGGGACGTTAAATTGGATGCTTATTGCATTCAGAAACGTTTCTTATAGAACCCGAAGCCCTTCAAACAGCATCTCTACTGTTTAGAATAGGGATCAAATCTATTCACAGACATTCTGAAGTGAGGAGACAAGATGTAACCTTGTTTCAGATCTGACCTGGTTCTTTGTGTAAAGTGTGTTTTTTATTTTTAGAAAATAAATTACAGCTAGTACATGATTTTCTCTCCTTATCTGATAGTCTGGCCTTAGAGCTCTGTTGCTAGCTAGGAAAGACTTTAAAAATTGCTTTATTTTTAGCCACCAATTTACCAACAGACTGGTAGAATATAAATGAAATGCTGTAATTATACAAGGGACTGGGTCACTGACCTTTGGATTGCAATATCTTGTCTCTTTTGTCCTTCCCTTGCACCACCCAGTCTACAGAAGGAAATTGCATCTTTTCCTTTGGTTGTCTGAAGAATGATGTAGTATTGGAAACTAGTGAGGCGTGGCAAAATGTAGGTGTTCATAGCTTGCAATAATTTACCCATTTTCATTTTGTTTGATTTTATTAACACCTGGGTCTCAAGGGAACATAGCTGGGGAAAAAAGAATACTTCAGCTATAATCTAATGATCAGCACTTACATTTCCCCCCCTTGCCTTGCTATTGTCAAGTGTCAAGATACCTCACAGCCTGCAGCTCACTTTGCCCAACTAATTTATATTATAAAGGAAGCTATACAAACCTCAAACTGTTTGTTGACACGCGTATATGGAGGAGAACGACAGAATAATTAAAAATATGGATTTTTTTTAATGTAATGGCAGATCTTCAGCTGGTGTAACTGGCATAAGTCAATGGAGCCACACAGAAACGCAACATCTATGGATCTGGTTCATAAATTGAAATTGATCAGAATTTAAAATATATTATTATAACTGCGTAAAACTTTTGTGTGGAAAACCAAAACCATACAGGCAAGATTTGTGTTTGGCTGGGAGTCCATCAAATGTTTCTACATCTTTTTCCCCAGTCAGGAGAAGAGAGGATTTGTTGGAAAAGTTGGTCAAAACACAGTAAGTTTTTATGTCTGCAGTAGGTTTTGGTTGCAAACTGATTAAACTTGCCAGCCTTAATAGTGGCAACTTTCAAAACTTGCTTCTTGTAGCTGCGTTGTGTATTGATTTTATTTATTTATTTATTTATTTTTGGTCCCTCTAGCTCCATTTTCACTATTCCATTACAGGAGCTTTATGCTACTACAACTCATCAGGCCTGTTCTGTTTTTTAAATTATTCTATCCTTAAAATGTAGTAAATCTCTGGGAATATCTCAGTTCTACACACTCAGGATAAAATGTACCATTTTTAATATAGATAATCTCCTAATGGTATTGAGACCAAAAAAAATTAGACTTCAATGAAAAATTTGGCCTTGTTTTTAAAGAAAATCTACTTTATTTTTCTTCTCATTCACCATTGAATAATGCAAATGAGTTAGAAATCTCCACACTCAGCAAAGCACTGCATTCTTTCCAATGTTTTAAATACAAATCATAGATATACTTGATGCATGAATTTAATATATAGATAGATAGATAGATAGATTGTATTTAAGTATTTCTTTTTACATGTATTGACACCAACTGCACATGCACTGTATTTATTTTAGGTAACTTCAGCTGTCAGTTCAATATAAATTAGGAAAAGGTATATTGTAACAGCATCATGCAGTCTTCTGATATGGACATTAATATCTGGAATTTCGTTGGGTGTGCCTTATTCAGATTGACTACAGTAAGACACCATTAAACTATTCATTACTGAATTCTTTGCTTCTATGTACAAAATGTCGATCACATATTTGACCCTTACAGGTTGGGAGGAGGAAGATGGGGTGTTGAACTGATTTCCATAATCCACAAAAATACACATTGCTCCTGATTCTCTTCTCACCTATGCCAGTGTAAACCAGGAGTAATGCAATTAAAGCAAATGGAATTACACCACTGTAAAAGTGTTGGGAGAACAAAATCAGGACTGACTGTCCTATTTCTTTATTTACCCTCTTTATTTATATTTATTTTGGCTTTTATGAGACATGAAGGAAAAATAATTCTATAAAGAGCAGTGTATTGCAAAATAAGGCATTTATTATTCCAGTGAGACTTTTTGAAGTGTAAGGTACATTGTAAGTGAGAATAGTAGTATCTGCACCTAATGTGTTAGAGATTAATAAAATTCTGCTGAATTGTGATACACCTCTACCCTGATATAACGCAGTAAAGCAGTGCTCCAGGGGGGCGGGGCTGTGCACTCGGGCGGATCAAAGCAAGTTTGATATAACACAGTTTCACCTATAATGCATTAAGATTGTTTGGCTCCCGAGGACAGCGTTATATTGGGGTAGAGGTGTACTACTTTTTTAATTAGATGGCAAAAAGGACAAAACATTGGATGGTCTAAATCAGGGGTAGGCAACCTATGGCACGCGTGCCAAAGGCAGCATGCGAGCTGATTTTTAGTGGCACTCACACTGCCCACCCGGCTCCTGCCCACCAGTCCAGGGGGCTCTGCATTTTAATTTAATTTTAAATGAAGCTTCTTAAACATTTTAAAAACCTTATTTACTTTACATACAACAATAGTTTAGTTATATATTATAGACTTAGAGAAAGAGACCTTCTAAAAACGCGAAACCTTAAATTAGAGTGAATAAATGAAGACTCGGCACACCACTTCTGAAAGGTTGCCAACCCCTGATCTAAATTCTTTTCCTTCTGATTTTGTTCTTTTACGGGTTGCAAGCGGCTGAACACTTTGCCCCCAATCCAACAAAGCACTTAAGCATGTGATTAGTTCTACTGTAGCCACGTGCTTAAAGTTTAGCACATGCTTAAGAGTTCTGCTGGATAGAGGAGAGATTGCTCAGCATTCAGAAGAGAAGTTTTTCCTTTGGGGGATGTGGGAGACTATTGGAGCCGTGTTACTATTGTTCATTTTATATAATACAGTAAGGGGCAACCTTAAGGAAAGGCATGGAAGGCCAGCCACGGTGCCTTTTATTTGTCCCCCAGTGTTTGAAGATTCAAACTTTGTATATGATGCCATCTACCTCCTTGATCTTCATCTGCTGTAGGTTGCATTTTCTGTATAGAAATGGATTACAATGAATTCAATGGAGCAAAGCAGACATTCAGTGATTTAAAAGTGTCACATACTTCGAACTGAATTCTTCTTGCAGGTGTGTATGCTCAGTTCCCATTGATTGCAGTGTGACCTGAGCTTGTTAATCAATTGTAGAATTTGGATCTTTGAGACTGTCAGACCCCAGCCACCACTTGTACATGTGCAGCTGTGCACATGCGCAAACTTTCTGCATGCTAATACTCGTCTATGCACGCACCCAGCCCTTGGGCCAAATGGATTTTGTGCCTTTAAATTCTAACACCTTCACATGCATGAATTAAGGATTTTCTTTCTATTGTGTGTGTAGTGTCCAGTACCAATGGGACCCTGGTGCCTCTAGGTGCTACTGCAACATACGTGTCTCATAAAATAATATTGCCTAATGTGTGTATATTAGTGCACAGAAAGTTTGTTCTCAGAAAGTTGAATATGCATGAGTGGAGGCCAATTGGAGGCCCTATTGAATTACACCCTGATCCCAGATGCATATGGTGGACTGGGATAAAACAGGAATCTACCTTTAGAAATGAGCTAATCTAGTGAGGAATTCAGTAAGAAGTAACGAAATGTTATGTTTTTATATTTTTACCTCTCTTTTCCATATTGCTAATTATTCTGATTCTTTCAGAACAAGTCAAAACCTTCAATGAGACTAGATTTAAGAATGCAAGTTTCAGGATCCCTCTGAGTTTTTCCATCTCTTAATAATTATATGGAGTAACTGGAAACAAATGAAAGTTATAAAGGGAAAGTTATGCATAATACCCTACAGTCCCAAACTGCATTTCATAGGGGTGAGTCCACCTGCTGAACAACAGCTCCTCTCATAGGGGTAAAGGTGAAATAACCGTGATAGGAAAGCAGTCCTTCTCCCAGGGCAATGGCTGTGTTTACACTTTGTGCCAGGGTTTTTAGAACATCAGAGCAAAGTTATAAAACATTAAACATAACCACACACACACAAAAGGAAAAACAAACACAAACAACACTTGTGTTTCACCCAGCCATGTGCAACCATAAATCAAACTTCAAACCCAAGAACTGACATCTTAGCTTTTGGGAGGTACCAGCAATGGGGCTCCATGGGAACAAAACATTTTGATTTTTATTGTGGCATTTTTTTAGCCCTAAAAATAACTTAATGGGAGAGAGAGAAATCTGCTGAGCTGAATAAAACAAAACAAACTCTCTGAAAAGAAAATCACATGCCCATTGCCGAGATCACTACCGCTGATGGATGGTGACAGTTGACTCCTAGTCTGCATACCTGTTCTAAATAACACGACAACTGATGATGATAATCTGTCTAAGTTATTTAGTAGACATCACCCTATGTAGGGACTGATGGGGACCCCACCATGACTCGTCTGGGGATGGAGACAAATCCCTATACGGTGGCTAGGCTGTGTAATTAGAGGTGAGACTACTGATGCCATTTTTGTATCAGCTGTTCCCTGTTTCTGCCCATCCCTTCTGCTGTGACTTCTTCATCTTTTCCAACCCAGACTCCTGCCCTTTTGCAAAGGAAATGTTGGAGGCTGCATATCCTAATATTGAATTTCCACCACTCCATTTAAACTTCCCTCCGATAGCCACTATTTTCTGGGATGCGCTTTCCTCTTTCGTACTTCAGTTCTGAGAAAAACACTTCTGATCTTAACAACTTTGACCCACTCTCTGACTTTCCACAAACACAATAAAACCCTATTTACATTAGCTTGTTGTAATTAGGGTAAAAACCTGAACAGAACTAACAATACTGGGGAAACCATACGCCTGTCCTGTTTCTAAGATAGTTGTATCTGAGGATCAAAAGCATATGGTATTTCTAAATTTAAAAAATGGGGGGAAATTAAATTAGTAAGAAAGATGCAATTAAGTTGTTGATGAGCATAAATAATATTGGATAGTTCCAGGGTCTGGGATTTTGTTTGAGACAGTATTTTTGGAGAGGGTTTTTTTTCCCCATGGCTGTTGGTGATAATATATAATCTCATATGGAGTAATTAAGTGATGATGTGGGAAATTTGGTATTTGTCCCATGGACAGTGGGCATCATTAAAAGCTCAATATTTCTGGATTATATTGACTGCTGTGCTGAAGTATCTTCTGTTCTAGGAACATGCTATGATTAAGTTTGAATGAATTTTCAAAACTAATGGTCAATTTCATGCATATTCAGGGCCAGATCCTTGGCTTGCACATAACTCTCCCAATTGGGTCTGCACTGAGCACTGACTGGCCAGACCCTAGAATCTGACCCTGGCATGCTTAATCATAGTAAATACATGCACAAATAATCAGTTTTCTGACTGTATATTTGCATGATCAAATTACAGCACTGTACACAATCTTGATAATTATATGTGTGAATTATTTGCCTGCAGTTTCTCATGTGAATTTATATGGAAGCAGTACTGAAACTCTTGCCCTAAAAGTACTTTTTAAGTACATTAACCACATAAAATGTATTTTGTGCACCAAATATGTAAATATTTGATTGTACTGTATTGTGTTTTCTTATTCACAAGTAAAGTAAAAGATTATTTAAAAAATAAAAACAGTTTAACAGAGAGAAATGTTTCTCATTCACTGAAGCAATTATTTTCCCTTATTTCCCTAGTCCCTCCACACTTTTTCACTCATGTCCTTGCAACCTTCTCCTTCCAAGGTCTTTCTTCTGAGACTCTGAATGCTGCTGATCAGAAGGGTGAGATAAGATTCAGACAGACATTGAGTGACACGCCAAGCTAACCCTGAACTTTAACCCTCCCCCCATCTGCCCTCTCTATAGAGCCAATATTTTAATAAATGGTTCCCACAAAATGTTTCTCCTAGCTTGTGATGAACCCCAGGTGTGTTCTCCCTGGCTCTTCTCCCTTTTAGACAAAGAGCTAGATTCTTAGCTGCTGGAAATCAGCCTCGCTCCTTTGAAGCCAATAAAACTGTATAGATTCACACCAGCTGAGTTTCTGCCCCAAAAATTTTCTTACAGCCAGGGGCAAGGAAACCCCACTGAACTTGTATTAAACTGTATTAAATGTCCTTCCCTGGAAACATTCATACTTCGTTCTTGAAAACTATACTGTGCATGCTGCACACTGTTCAACTTGTGCATAGACCTAGTAAAAAGGTTTTTAGGTTATCCTCCGGCAGGAAATTATTTGAAAATACATGATACTTGAAGTAAGCCATTCAAAAGACACAACATTTGCTCTCTCAAAGCATTTTTATAGACCCAAGGATAAGCCATTTCCATCAGAGATGGTTTAGCAGTAGGGCTGGCCAAAATGGAAAACTGGGTTTCAGACTAAGAGATGTTTTTGGCAAGTCTGCTTTCCGCAAACTCTTGACTTTTTTGGGGAAACTAAAAACACACACACCGACAATTTTCAACCAAAAAATGAAACTTATCTGGTGTGGCCAAATTATTTTTAATTGTTGAAAACTAACATTTTTAATTTTTTTATTTGTTTTCCACAAAGACTCATTCTTACTTGTATTTGCATATTTAGCATGTGGTCCAACTCCCCTTGGAGTTTCCCTTATTTATCTACCAATTTATAAATGACAGGGATCGGTCCTACAAACTGCCTTGAAACTTGCCCGACATAGACTACTTGGATTATAAGCTCTTTGTGGCAGGGATCCTCTTTTTGTTGTTTGTATGGTGCTAGCTCAATGGGGCCCTGGTCCGTGACCGGGGCTCCTAGGTGCGACCTCAGGACAAATAATAGCGAGGCTGTGGTATGAGTAGGCGTGTACTAATAAAATGCATTAAGAACCTGCATTTGTGATTATATACCGCCTTCTCACTGAAATGATTCCGAGACACTTTACAAACAGAGATCACTTCGTCCAGCCCCAAAACTGCAGCCAGCTCTAGGGTGAAACATGACACAGCTATACTATGTGGTACTTTAGGCACACTATGAATATGAATTGTGTGAAAAGGTAGAATGTAACTGCCTTCATTTTGAATTTGGTCAGGACGTGATGATTAGCATCCTGACTATTTGACTGAGGGCAATAAGGTCATTAGTAGCGATGTAAATTCAAGACCTTAGCTTTACACCTTATCGGAATGAGATCCCTGCAGCAGAAAGTGTGCTCTGGCACTACATAGGGAAATTTATTTTATTCTGACCCAGCAGGAAAAGTTCTATCTCCTGAATGATCACTTCCTGCAGCAGATTTTTTTTCCCCAAGCACTGCCCAACCCTGCCTTAATCGTAAGATCAAGTAAAAGGTGTATGTATCTTCATTAAAATGTTGGTTGTGGCTGGGTAATTCATTTCTTGTAAGGATTTTGGGCCAAAGCAATCCCTGAATCCTTTACAGTTATTATTCTTGACAGATTTAGGGGAAACCATTTTAACTTCCCAGACTGCATTAAAGTTTCCTTTTCAGAAACTGATGTGCAAAATATTGCAAATAGTTTAACTGGATGCTCTAAGCTAGTTGTACCTAACTGGATTGTTTCCAAAATTGCAGCTGTGTTGCTCAAGTGAACAGTAAGAACCCAGTTTTACTGACAGTCATGATTATACTGTATGTGATGCACAGATAGGTTTATATATATATATATATACACATTTCTGTTTTTCTGCACCTGAGGAGGTATAGCTGTGTGGATAACACCAGTTGCTGCCAACCCAACATAATAAAATGAAAATATTGTATTATTTGATAACTGGTTATATCTAACTATTTATGCAATAGCCAACCAATGAGCACCCCTACTTATTGACTAGCTGAAGTTGTATTCAAAAGCTCACTAATAAATAGTTTATAACTTGAGGAATAATGCCATAGTATTTTCAACACTAAGCGTATGTCCACACTTAAAATGCTACCACAGCACAGCTGCACCTCAGCAGCGCCTCAGGGTACAGGCTACCTCACCAATGGGAGGGGTTCTCTGGTCAATGTAGGCAATCCACCTCCCTGAGAGATGGTAGCTCAGTTAACAGAAGAAATCTGCCATCGACCTAGCACTGTGTACATGGAGACTTAGTTCGGCTTAACAATGCAGCTCATGGGTGTGGATTTTTCACACCCCGGACCGATGTAGTTAAACTGACCTAATTTTCTAGTGAGGCATGAGTATTGTTTTATAGTCTGCCTTGTTTTATACAACTGCCTCTTGTTTCATATCCTGGCCTTAGTTGAAGGTGCTAATGCTCTCTCATCAAAACAGCTGACACGACACAGATTTGTCATGGCTAACATTCACATAGCAGAGCCACTTTTTTCTCAGCTGAGGCATCTCAGGCAGCACTGTGGCCCACCAGCTTTACCCAGAGCATGAAAAGAGGCTTTCCCTCTGGGCTGACTCCTCTCTTCCAAGTATGGTACGAAGGCTTGCACTTGAGGGGAGCCTTTGTAACAAAAACATACAAGCACTTCCGCTTGCTAGTGTCTCACTTTGGGTCATCCATTTGAGTGCCTCAGACCCTTCTTACTAAGCACACTGCAGTGGTTTCAGGCATGTGAGGTTGGGATGCTCCACTTCCTTACCAAGCTGAAGTAGGCCATCGGATTTGTAAGAGGTCTCTCTGAGCATAAAAATGTTTCATCTACTTCCAGTTGGGGAAGCTCTAAAAGATTACAAATAACTTGGGAATACCCTTGTCAGAGGTCTGCCAGACAACAGCACTCTGGTGTCTTGTCTTGCCCAATTAGTGTGAGCAGAATGGGTTACCAGAGCAGAAATGGATGGCCCAATTTGCCATAAACATCTGGATGTTTTCCAGAGCAAGAAACTCTCAGCACATTCCAGGCAAAAAGAATGTAGTGTCCAGAGTCCAGCTTCTTCGGGTAGGCAGAAGTGTCCCTAGACCCTTCTCAAAAGAGGTCATCTACCCTTCTCAAAAGAGGATTCCATTGCTGAATCCATTTGCCAGCCTTCACAATCACAAAACTCTGAAATTTTTCTCAATATTCCTACGTACAGCTGCAATAAGAGAAGACGCATTTTAATTCCGTAGGTAGGAGCATGGTTATTAGGCAAATATAAATAATGTGGAAAGCAAGCAGGCCAAATGCATGCACTATCCGGTATTTTCAAATATTGCCTCCCTTGGCAGTTGTGCTTTGGGAGGGCCTCAGGTGTAGAAAAGCCTGTTTTTGCAGCAGCTCAGACAGGATGTGCAGACCATCCTGGTGGAATTCCACCCTGAATGGGCTTGAATGACTCTGAGCAATAGAAAGCAACGTGAGCGGAAGCAACCAAAATGCCATTTCTATCAAGCACAGATAGCTCTAATAATGTGCACAATTCTCAGGCACGATGTCCTGATGACATGAATACAATTAAAAGAATGTTCTATCAGTTGTCCATTTCTAATGTCCAAAAATAATAAAGAGTTTCTTTGAACATAAAAGGTCAACTAGGCCTTACCTGAATGCGATAAAATGTTCCAAGAGGGTAGGGAGGGAGAGAGAGAGACTTTAGTCTGAAGTCTTTAATAAAGCTCAAAAGTGAAAACAAATATCTTCATACCCAATAGGTTTTTTTGGGGGGGGGGCCAGTTAACACTTTTTAAAAGAATCTAGAAACATGGTTGAAAAACAAGTAGATATTTTCTGCACTGATGGTTTTTAGTATCTGTTTTCAGTTTACTAGTGATCACATCTAGTTTGTTGAGCTGAGCACCAACCAACGGTTGTTCTGATGAGTCTCAAAATACTGGTGTGCCTTTGAATGACTACACATGTTCTTTCCTCAGGAGAATGATAAATAGTCATGCACTTAATAAAAGGCAAAATCCCAAACATATTAGAATTTACCTGTCCGTCCCTTACTCATGCAAAATTCCTGGCGGAGTAAAAACTGTATTTAAAAACCATCATGGTAACTCCCTGGAACATTAATCTCTTACTTGGGCCAATATACCTTCTCAAAGCAAACAAAACTTACTAAAAATATGTATTCTTTTTCCTGTCAACTACAGTCATATTACGGGGTTGCTCGTCACTAGAATAGGTACCACATTTTTGTTTTATTATACCTTAGTTTGAGAAACTACTACCTCCTGCTTAGAACCAGGATACAGAGTTAGTATTTTATTTATTTTCTTCCCACTGTGTTGACTTCCTGTATCAGCATGAGAACCTGAAATGGACCCTTGTAACCATAAATTCAAACTAACCTCAGTTTTAGGATTTTTCCTCACAACATTTCACATGCAGTTGTATTTGCATGTGCCAAGCAGAGACGTAGGTACCCCACTCCTTCTTCACATTCTTTAGCTTCCTAAGTAGCATTTGGTTTTGAGGCCAGTGAGCTAGATTTTAAATCCCTGTTGCTGTGGATGATAGGGTGAGATGAGAGATGTCAGAATTTGTAAACAATTTGTACTGTTATACAGGTGTTTTGGGCCTCATTTCAGCAAGTTACTTAGGAACATATGAGTATGCGCAAATGTTGCATCTTCAGGATAGTTTTTCTTCAGTAGTATTTTGTATAAAGATGTCAAGGTTTTCTACTGTAAATAAACTGTGTAAGAAAACTGATGTTTAACATGTTGGCAAGGAGCAGGCACAAGCTTCAAACATTTGTTTCTGTTTATTCTAATATACATTTTTAAAGTAGGAAGGGTTACAAACCTGACAGTGCAGATGGGGAGAAAAATGTGAACTGTCTGTCATCAACAGTAATTTATAACTACCAGATAAAATGTAGTAGAGATCTAGGCAATATTTGTTTTATTTCATATACCTATGCACGGAAGCTGCTAATACAGAAGTTTTTTTCATATTTCAGAAGCTATATTCCTTATATATTTTAATCACAATGGTAAAGAATTGACCAGATACAGTACCTAAACCTCTTAAAGTGTTCTAAGTTTGGAAATTATTTGTTTTGAAAATGTAGGTCATATTTATATAGTGAGATGTGAAATAATCCTCCCAAACCTGGGCTCATCATAAAAATCCATTTATTTTCTGTTTATATTTGAATATAGCTGTCTACAAGAATCCAAATTAATTTGGAAATATCTTTTTTTGAGGGGAGATTTATGGGGGGAGTTGTATTTAAATCCATACAGAATCAGAAATTAGAGATTTAAAAGGCTTAATAATATGCAGTGGTTTTGGATGGTCTATTATAGACCTGTTATTATAGTTTAAGAAATCTGAAAAAAAAAAAATCCTTAGTCTGACCCACTCATTTTCTAGAGCTAATGCTGGTTACTATTACATACTACTCAATAGATAATTAATTTTATCACTCTGATTTAGACCAAGAATAGATTACAAAAATACAGAGGCTTCTTCGTATTCTTCAGCCTCACAAGTAGCATTTGGTTTTGAGGCCAGTGAACAAGTCTTTAAACGCCTGATTGCTGTGGATGATAGAGTGAGATGAGAGACGTCAGTATTTATAAATAGATGTACTGGTGTTTCAGGCCCCAATTCAGCAAGTTACTCAAGGACACATGCAACTTTAAAAACGTAAACAGTCCCATTCATAGATTCCAAGGCCAAAAGGAACCATTGTGATCATCCTAGTCTGACCTCTTGTATGACATACCATAGAATTTACCCAAAATAATTCCCAGTGCAGATTTTTTAGAAAAACATCCAATCTTGATTTTAAAATTGTGAGTGATGCAGAATACAGCACAACCCTTGGTAAATTGGTCCAATGGTTAATTACTCTCTAGCCTCAGCCATTGGATCACGTTATACCTTTCTCTGACAAGTTGAAGAGTCCATTATGAAATATTTGTTTCTTATGCAGATACTTATAGCTATAATCAAGTCACTCCTTAGACGTCTCTTTGTTAAACTTGGGGTTCAATCTGTTTAGTTTATCACTAAAATTCATGGTTTTTAATCCTTTAATCATTCTCATGGCTCTTCTCTGAACCCTCTTCAATTTTTCAACATCCTTCTTGAATTGTGGGCACTACAACTGGACATAGCATTCCAGCAGTGCCAAATATAGAGTAAAAATAACACCTCTACTCCTCCATGAGATTTCCCTGTTTATGCATCCCAGGATCGCATTAGTTCTCTTTGAGTCCTATCCATTAACCAATTTTTAATCCATTTAATGTGTTCCATGTTAATTTTATATCATTCTAGTTTTTAATCAAAACGTTGTGCTGTACCAAGTCAAACGCCTTACAGAAGTCTGAGTATATTATATCAACACAATTACCTTTATCAAGCAAACTTGTAATCTCGTTAAAAAAAAACAGCAACTTAGTTTGACATATTTCCATATTTCCATATTTTTCATGTTGATTAGCATTAATTACATTATCCTCCATTAATATTTTTATTAATCGCATCCCATATCAACCGCTTCATTATCTTGCCCAGTCAGACTGACAGGCCTATCATTAGCTGGGTCATCCCATTTACCTTTTTAAAAATTGGCTTAACATTAGCTTTCTTCCAGTCTTCTGGAAATTCCCCAGTGCTACAAGACTTACTAAAAAATGACATGAATGGTCCAGCAAGTTCTCAGCCAGCTCTTTAAACTCTTGGCTGGACCTTGGACACTTCTGCCTTTTGTGCATTATTGATAATTGATCATTTTACCATTTCCATCTACTAATGGACCAATACCACTATTAGGTTTCTTTATGTTCCTAATAGATCTTAAAAACTCCTTCACTACATTGACTACTCACATGCTTTGAGTTACACATGCCCTTAGATGTCTCGCAGAATCAAGACCTTAAAAGCTCATGTGAAAGGGGGAGACGGAATAAATCTGATAAAGACGCTGGTGTTCTATTTTATTGTTTGCACCTTTGTCTGATGAAAACAATATAGAAAGAACAAATGAACCATTTCTAGCTTCTGTTGAAGTTGTTCTGATAACAAAAGATCACACTACTAAAGTCAATTATTGTACATATAAGGAGATTAATAAATATTTGGTACAATGAATTATCTGCAGCTATTGATAAAAACAGAAAAAAATTATAAAACTCTGATAAATAATGACAAGAAAACAATTTGGTGCTGCTGGATTTGTTTTACTGCCTGCCAAAAGGTTTCAGAAGAACAATTTTTGATGATATGATCCATAGAAGAAGCCTATCTGTTTAGGAAAGCAAGGTAAATAATGCCAGATAAAACTAGTGTGTACTGGATTTTCATCTCTCTATTAATTTTGGAAGTATTGTTTGTAAAAGTGAAATTGCTGAGAAGTGAAATTCTATAAAATGTGACATTTCCTGAACTAATAAATCTTTATCAGTGTTATCTTATGCACTGTGTTAGTATTTCTTGTTGCATGTTAGAGATAAAGTCAGCTTGTTTTCTTCTTTTACAGCAGTATGGAGTCCTAAAGAGAGAGATGCAGTGGACAAGTAAATTCTGCATTTAGCAGGATTAAATTGCAGTCAACCTTCCAGCATAACCTGTCCTAATGCTGCCAGATTTTCAAGAGTTCAGCACCCAGTTCACTGGGCACATCTGAAAATCTGTCCACTTAGACTAATGTCTAAATTTGAGCAGAGCTCTTACAAAAATCTGCTTGATTCAGAATCGGTTGAGGTCAATGGGAGCTTTAAATTGGCGTCAGTGGGCAATGATCCCCCTCTTATTGTGGGGGAAGAAATGTATAAGATCTAGAGGCGGACATAGTCACACCCTCCATCTAGTCTTCTGTGATGGTCGTGAAGATTTTGTCCACTGCTGCCATCCCATCTTAAAAATGTTAAGGGGGTCATAATACACGAGTACTTAGTTCACTAGCTGTGGCTTTTTGAGCGTATTCCCTTGGGAGTGGTGGCCATTTGCTTCCCACTGTGGTATACAGCAGATGGGATTTGAGCGCATATGGCCTCTACAGCCTAACAGGAAGCCTCACTCTTCAGTTTTGATAACAAAGCTAATTTTGATTGTCAGAACTGAAGGTGCAAATTAACTTACTTTTTAGTGAAATTGGTTTGGATTTTAAGCCTGTGGCTTGCATAATTTCAGAGTTTGCTTACTGGGGGGGTTGCATGTATACATTCATGGCAAATAGATAGCTATTACATGATCATCTTCTTTCTTGCTACTGCTCTAGTCAGGGTCAGCACCTTTTATAGCCTTCTTCCAAAACTCATGTTTGTACACCTAGCTGTCATGCAAATTGCTCCCTTTAAAGTTCACTGATATCCGGTCCAGGCTTGGGCCTCCTCCTTGGTTGTCTTCCATCCACAATCATTACAAGAGCCATCCTACCAGTATAACTCTGGTTGATATGGACATGTCAAGAAGAAACCCAAGCCTCCCTCAACTTATCTTCAGTTCGGGCAACCTATATTGGCTCCCACATAGCCTCAATTTGCTTCCTATCATGGAGTGTTCCACCATTTGACCATCCCAACATCTTCATTTTTGTTGGGGAAAGGTTACTGATTTCTTTTCTTGTGGCTGGTCACGTCTCTGTTTCGTACACTAGGATAGATTGAATTATATTTTTATACACCCTACCTTTTAACTTTATTGGCATCTTTTTATCACAGAGAACTAAGGTAAGCTCCCGCCATTTGCACCAAGCAGCTTTGGTATGATACAGGAATGAGTCAGGCGGGCATCATTGTCAGCAACCATTGAACCTATATATTTAAATTCTTTCACCTTTCTCAGAATTTTGCCTGTAATATCCTTTATGGTTGGTGCTCCTCAAATCTTACCAACGTTCACAGTAAGCCCAGCCTGCTCAAAACTATGTTGCCACTGGTCAAAGTTGGTTTGCAGGGTCTCATGGTCTTCTGCACATATCCCTAAGTCATCAGTGTACCCTACAAAGGTGACTCCGTTGTATATTCTCACTTATCACATCCACAACAACTACAAATAAAAAAAGGGCCTAATACAGAGCAATGTTTCCTGGAAATTCTCTGTGTAGCCCCATTTGGTTTTGACATGGATAAGATGGACATATCCTTCTGGCATATATCTCTGTTGCAAACTAATTCTCCTAATTCTCTTTATACATAATTGCATATCTTCTCCAAGTCCACAGAGACCATACCCAGTGGCAGTCCCTATCTCTATCGGATGAACTTTACAGGTCAGTTTCCCAAGCCTGGTATTGTAGGTTACATATATCCATTGTATCCATGTTAGCACTACTCCCGCATAATAGAACTTCAGCTGCTATTCACACTATATTCATTCTCTTAATCAAACATTGCCCATTCATCTTTCATTCGCAATTACATTATTTTAAAATTAGCATTGCTTCATAGCAGAGAACATCAATAATATGTGGAACATCCGATAACTGAATATCTAAATGCCACTCTTAAACTCACGGATATTGTTCTTTCCAGGATACAGATAACAGGCCTAAAACCTTACTGAATCCTTGCTCCATATGCTTGGGGATGTAACATTGGTTTTAGCAAACCAATTGTAAATGGAGTAGCTAATGCACAGAACTTGGGTTCTGAAGTGGCCTTCCCTTGTAACTATCCGATTCCATTCATTGCTGCATTGTTTGGAGAGGAATCTCCATTTTGGGGGGTTAAATTAAAATTAAACTCAGCAAAAAAACGAACACACACACACACACACACAAGAACCCTGTAAAAGGAATATTTAGTTCCGGTGATTGAGAGCCATATCTTGGTTCTTGTATGGGTGGGGGAAATCATATACCCAACATACAGTCGGTGGTGGTAGTAATGGCTGGGCAGAATTGCAGCCCCTACAGTCTGGGGAGTACGGGAACTGCTCTCTCCTTACTCCCCTGGGATATATGACATCCCAGAAAGAGTAGGGAGAAGCCAAAGCCATATCTTCACTGAGTTATGCACTCACCTATGCAGGGCCGGCACAACCCATTAGGCAACCTAGGCGGTCACCTAGGGCGCTAACATTTTGGGGGCGGTGACGGCAGTGGCCGGATCTTCGGCCGCCCCGGTCGTCAGCGGTATTTCTGGGGCGGGACCTTCCGCTGCCGCTGTCGGGGGTGGTATTTCAGGGGCGGGACCTTCCGCCGCCTAGGGCGGCAAAAAAGCTGGCATTGCTCCTGCACCCATGGAGGAAAGTAGTTAGCTTTGAATGCCTAGGGCCCCTGGAGGTATTCTGCTTTCCCAAAGCAGAACATCTCTGACTCGTCCCCTCTGAGGTGGGGCAGCTCTGCAGAGCCCCACATTATGGGCTTGGCCTAAGTAGCACAGTCCAGCCATTACTGGCAAACTGTGAACAGCATCAGCAGCTGGAAAAGCCACTTCATAGTTATAGCAGGGTTTGAATACTGAGCAGGAACATGGAAATCTGTTTCAAACAAACAATCAGTTACATCTGTTTTTTAAAAAAGAAGTTTCCAGCATTGTGCTGCAGCCTATCCTGAGTGTACAAATGGCTCCACTGTGCTGACAGGCTGAGTCACTGTTTTTTAATGAAGCATCAGCCTTCCCCCAGCAGCTAGAATGATCAATAAGCTGAGGCCAGGTTACTAAAAGTGCTGCAAATATTTAAAACAATTCAATAATGTGTGTATGTGAGAGGGAATGAGAGAGAGACAGACAGACAGACATATAGGACATGGTTAGATTGGGGTCATCTGATATTTTGTGTGTGTATTTATATAACACACACACACGTACGTGCATACACACAGAGATGGACCTATTCCAAACATCCCTAAAATTTGAGAGGTGCTTGTCACGGAGCATGGGGGAGTCAGGGCCCTGCACCCCCCCACTTCCTGCGATTCACCGTGACTCTCAGCCAGCCAGTAAAACAGAAGGTTTATTAAACAACAGGAACACAGTCACAAGCAGGGCTTGTACGTACAACCAAGACCCCCCAGCCAGGTCCCTCTGGGGGGCAAGGATCTTAGACCCCAGACTTGGGGTTCCCTGCCTCTTCCCACCAGCCCAAAACTGAAACCAAAAACCCCTCCAGCAGGCTCTCTCCCCTTCCTTCTCTCCCCCTCTCCCTTTGTCCAGTTTCCCGGGCAAAGGTGTCGCCTCGCCCTACCCCCATCCAGGTACCATCCCTCACCTAAAGTCATCCCCTGCTGTCCCATCCCATATGCAGACAGTGCTAGTCAAACGACATTCCCAGGTCAATCCACCCCGCTCCCTACTGCATCACAGTGCTTCTGAATCGTACCAGGATCTGAATTTCCTATGTCTATAACCCACCCCACAGTTCCAAACCTCTCTGGAATTTGCATTTCAAGGTCACCTCAGGTGAGTAAGAGAAGCAGACTTTGGGGTAAGGTCATTCTTGGGTTTTATAAAAAAGCTAGGTTAATAAAACATCTATGTAATCCTACTCCATAAGTAAGGCAGCTAGGATTTGGGCCTTTCTATGGTCCTGATGCTTCCACTCTTACTCACGTTGAGTAGGAATTCACTCTTAAGTCTTCAGTCCCCACTGGCCCACCTCATGATCCATTTACAAAGTTTGTGCTGAGGTAGTTTTGTTATCTTTGTAGTATGAATTGGGAAGTGTCCAACCTTGTATTCCTTGCAACCCAACACTCCCATTGAAATCAATGGAAGATTAAGGTGTCCAAGGAATAAATGATCTGATCCTAAAGAAGCAATGAAGAGATAAAATAGGAAGAATGTGGTGACTCTTAAAGCTGAAAATATTATTCGTGTTGCTGAAAACTTTGTGGTGTCTGATCCGGAATGTAAAATTGGTTTTCTGTGAAAGTTGCATGCTACATGTTATTAGACTATAATATTCTTTTATGCATGGAGTTTACTAAAGTAAAATTGCTGATAAAAGCAAGTACTATGTTTGTGCACTATTTTACAATAGATCTGATAATACGCAACTGTTCTTCAGGGCAGTATTGGGCTTATAATGTGCATAGAAGTCATTTGCATGTCAAATATGTGCTGAAGACATATGTTTTATGGATACAGTACATTAATTGATAGCTATGAGGTAGCAATCAAAATTTAAATAGAATTTGGCTTAATTTACTGTACAGATGTATTGCATATAATTTTAGGAAGCTGGACTCAATTTATAAACATATCTTTAATTCATGAACGTTTAAATAAATTCCATTTGTAGTTTAAAAAAATTGTGATTAAAAAATTATGCCTTCTCTGAGTTAGAAGTGACTTCATAATTTAACTTTCTCCCCTGTCCCCAGTGAAAGCTGTGCCAAGAATGAGACCTCTTATTTGTTCTGAAAAACATTGCTACTTTTCCTCTTCTTGTAAAATAATAATTAGTTGATTGATTACTTTCAACATGACAATGGTACCTTGTAGTAGTTTCTAATAAAACCCAACTTGGGTTAAAGGCCATATTTCATTTCGTTATTGCTATTGGTGCCTGACTCACATATTTAAAGGGCCATATGCTGAAGCATAGGTTGAAATGCACTGTTTCTAGTTATGCATTTATGGCATGTATATGATATTTATACAGAGGAATAAAACTTTTATTCTAAAGCTACTTAACCTTATGCCAACAGCAGACTCAGGCAAGGAAAGATCTATGCTTCAGGCTGATTCTTTCACTTTTACCCATGTGTGGAACTCCCAATGACTTCCTTGTGAGAGCCATGCATTGCAGAACAAAGCCCTTTGTCTGAAGTGTGAGTGCAACTGATCCTCTCCATGCCATTTTTAGATCCCATGTACACAATGACATTTCATACAAAAGCATTCATCTATTCTCATGATAATGTTAATTTAACTTGACCAATGTTTTGTCTCAAATTCAAATATATTGATTTGTGTGGATATGTATTAAGTTTTGGATGAGAATATCTGAATTACATCCAAATCTATTAGCATTCCCACCCTAATAAGATTGCTGGTTCCCTTCAAATACATCCCAGCCTATCTCCAACCATTCTCTATTATCTTAATGCTTGGTATTTTCTTATTGGCCTCAGCGGGTCCCATTAGAGGTGAATAATTAGGTGGCCAGCTACCACTTCAGATGGAAAGTCCTTGTGAGAATGGCCTGCTGCCCTTAGCCAATGTCTTTTCCTTACATGGTGGCCCATAAACCCCCAATACAGGAGGCAATCAGATGACCTATCCATTCTATGCCCTTTTGTACCTGGCAGAAGAACTCAGCAACCTATCCACTACGTCCTACTGATCTCAGCCTTCTCAAATGTGCTGATGCTCCACTGAAATATACACTCCAGAGTACACCAAATTCCTGTAAACCTCAGAGCTTGCAAATTCTTCCTTCTCTCCTGACCAGTATCATTCCCTTTCTACCTGAACTGTGTCTATATTAGAGGTTTGATTTTTATTGATTTTATTTTATTTGCGGCAGAAAAAGTATGGCAAAGAATGACCACCAGTGGGTATATTTGATGACCATGCCATAGTAGGAAAATTCTACACTTTGGATTAAATTCACCCTCCCTCCAGAAAGCCTAAGTACGCTGGGTTTGTGTAGGAAACTAAGCAAGGATTTGAGAGATGGAATTCACCTACTGCCCACTCCCAACCCACTGCCACTATTTCAGTCTCTAGTTTGGAAGATCAGCCTCACCTCATATTGGGGACTTCCCAGCCACAGAGCCTGCAAAACCATGAATCTAGTATCCCTTTCATCATCTCACTGCCTTTAATGCCCCCCCCAACGCAGCCTGTCTAGGACCAGCATGGAGTACCCTCACTGCTATGGGTTGCGGATGCAGAAGGCCCTATGTGATCCCTCTACTTTCTCCCACACTCTTATCCCTACTATAAGGTTTAAATGGTGCTGGGTCTTTTTATGGTCTGCCTGGATGTAGGTTCCTTTTGTTTATACATGCACCTCCCCACTCACTTGCAGCCTCGGATTCACATATATGCTATCCAAAACCTAATATATTTAACTTCAAATCAATACACTTACATATGACTGGATGATTTTTATCTCCTTTGTGCCAGCTCATAAATCCCTATCAGAATATACTAAAATTTATAAACTCTCAAATTTCATTTGAAAACTATTTACGAATAATTATGTGTTTTCTCCATGTGGTTGCTAACAGCTTTTATTAATGGAAGCATATATTGTAAATTGTACTGGTTTTTCCCATGGCATAGCAGACTGCAATAGGGTATCTGACCTCTCTAAAGAAGGCATGGTGAGAAGTCTTTGAGGATATTAGGCTTGATAAGTCTCTCTCTAGTTTGCTGTGGTTAGGAAGATAATTGAAAACACAATGGGCTGTGGAAGTGGAAGGTTCTGAAATATGCTTTGCAAACATACATGTCTATAACATGTCACTTCTATCAGCAGTGGACATTGTCTTCACTACATACATGCAATTTTTTTGCTAAGGCATCATCTGCAGCGATTCTAATCATCACTTCAAAGGGCTGTATCTGCTTCAGACTTTACATAGAGTCAGACTTAAACAGACATTTTGAACGGCAGAATTGATTGTCTGGTCAGGTTCACAGTCTCTAATTTGTAGCATTCACTCAGTGAGGTAGAGTTTTGTCCACTAAGAGATTGTATAGAGAAATTACCCATCTATTTTATACTTGGACCTATGTTGGAGGAGAGGGGGGAATCCAGTTTAGCTATTTTAATACACAGCTGCTGTAAACTGGTACCAAGACTATTATTCTGGATGTTTTCTGGTCTGTTGAGCCCTAATGTAGCTAATCTCCAACAGATAGTGCTGCTCAGGGTTCCTGTAAAACAATATCTGCAAACATATTTATTAACCTTTGTTGTTTAGTTTTCAGCAAAGTGCAGGCCACCCTGCTGAACACTTTATAGCATTTATTTGCAACGCTGATTCCTATTAGATATCATTAGGTACACAATAATTATAATAATTATGTGCATTGCTTAGGCTACCCTGCTAAATAACAACCACTTTTATTCAGAAGTCATAATTGCTGCATCTAGACTTAACATGAAATCTAATTAGATGTCAGTTTACCCCCCTCATGCACAATCTATATTCACTGTATAGCTATGAAACCTGTCCAGCTGGGGTGAATTCAGCTAACCTTAAATAAATAAAGTAAATACTGTTTGTAGGGTCTGTCAGGTAAAATGTATACATTGGCAAAATTTTTACAAAAATAAACCTGATTGTGCCTGTGTACCTTTATGCTTCTGAGTGATCTTTAAAAGAAAACTATTTTGTTAGGGACATCATAACACTTTCCTACCTCAGAGGGACGTTTTGAGGGACAATTCATTGTTTGTGAGGTGCTCTGGTGGTGGCAGTCCTATAAGTATATTGCTGGATAGCAACAATTACCTTTAAGTGTAAACTATTTCATATTTCAAAGCCTTAGAGAGATGTGTGATTGAAGATTGTAATTGACTATCTTACTTGTCCATGTGCACAATTAAGGGAGATTTCAAGATTTTGAGACAATGATTGGACACAGGAGTGGAGGAGAAAGGGGGTTAATCTTGTTTTTTAAGCTATGGAATGATTCACCCACCCAACTCGTTTGATTCTTAGAGAGAAAAGAAAGCCTCCGAGCTTCCTGAGACACTGTCACATAAACCAGGTTTTCTCACACACACGCACACACAGGAGCGGCGCCAGGGGTTTTGCCGCCCTAGGCGGCAGCGCTCCTCCTCTGAGCATTCAGGGGACCTGGGTCTTTGGTGGTGGGAGTCCTTCCGCTCCGCGTCTTCGGGGCACTTCGGCGGTGGGTCCCGGAGCGAGTGAAGGACCCGCCGCCAAATTTCCGCCGAAGACCCGGAGCCGAATTTCCGCCCCCCAAATCCTGCCGAAATGCCACCCCCCCCCCCAAATCCTGCCACCCTAGGCGACTGTCTAGGGTCGCCTAGTGGAAGCGCCGGCCCTGCGCACGCACTCTTTCTCTCTAGAATCTGCACTATGTGTAGCTATAGTAAAAGTCACTCTAGCCATAGTGTATTTCATGTTTCTACATGTATTCCTGCAGAATATGTCTAGTGACAGTAACCGGCTCCCATGTTTTTCCATCAAAGCTGATACAAGTGCAAATGTGCTTATTTATTTGGGAACTTCATCTTGCAGTGTTGCAAGCTGACTCTATTGTTTACGGCATTGGCCTGTCACACAGGAAACCTAGCTTCAATTTCCTGTTCTGCCACAGACTTCCTCTGCAACCTTGGGCAAGTCACTTAGGGCTTGTCTACACAGTGGTGGCAAAGCGTGCCAAGGAGGTTTAAAGCGCTCCAACATGCTGCACCCTATCTGCCCCATATAGACCCTGCTGGCACATTCTCTAAAAGGTACCTAGTTTGCATTACGTGGCTACATTATTGTGAATTCGATTCCTTTTAGAGTATATCAGCAGGGTATACATGGAGCAGTTAGAGCGCAGGACATTAGAGCACTTTACCAATCACACCACTTTGCCAGCACCATGTAGACAAGCCCTTAGTTTATCTGAGGCTCAGTTCCCCATCTGTTATAGTGTATCCCTAGCTCACAGGGGTGTAATGAGATAAAATACATTAGAGACTGCGAGGAGCTCAGATACTACAGTTAGATAGATATCTAGCTAGGTAAGACTATTTGTGGGTAGGTAAGGTATACACAGATGAATATATAGTCCCTTGTCAGAGATTCCTTCTTACAATTTTCAACTAGCATTTGGACCCGCTCCCCTTGTAGTATTATTGAAACAAAGAAAACATCAACTTTTCACGTAGGTTTCCCATTTCTCTATTTTATTTGGTCAGTCGAGTCCTACATCCCTTTGTGATTCAAAGCATGCATGGCTGTTTAATGCATGTGTATATCCTCAGGCACTTCGTTTATCTTGGGTTGCCATGATCGAGACATACTCATCCAAGAGAAGATGGGCGACAAGTATTGACAGGCACAAGTTATTTGGAAGTGTGCAAAAGTAAATCAGCTTCAGGAGTTTTGGTGTATATAAAACCAATGAGCCTGGAATTCCTTAGAAGTTCTAGCTTCCCTGTAACTTTTTTTAATCAGCTGTGAACTATTCATATTCACACTGGTGAACCTGGATTTAGTGTGCATTTGATATTACCTGGAAATACTTAACAGTAAAAGACAGGAACATTGTAGACTGAATGGGCCAAATCCTTCTGACAGTTATTCCATAAATCCAGAGGTACTTCACTGTTTGCCAAAGTTTCACCATAATTTTGTCCCTAAGGGAGGAAGGCACCCAACTCCTCAAGGCCTCTCAAAATCTCAGTCCACATGTTTAGTATGTGCAGTTCTGAACTTCCAGTCATGTCACTGGGATTTATTATGTTCTCTGTTGGAGTTGGCTGCCTATCTCCCTTAGGCTGAATTGAAAATCTCAGCAAGGGAGGTATATGGCTAATAAAAAAAAGTGTTAAACAAATCTCAGTATATACAACACATTTTAAACCTCAGTGGTTTTTATTATGGACATATTTTGTGCCTCTTGGGCTTTACAAAATAGTCACTTGCGGCCAGATTATCAAAAGCATTCAGAACATTGTCCATAAGTGTCACAATGGGAGCTGCTGAGCACTTTGGAAAATCTCGCTCGAGTTTTGGTGGTGAGTTCTTTTGAAAATGTAGAGGGAGATTTTCAAAGGCAGAAATGACAGGCACCTAACTCTTATTGGCTTTCAATTTCATTTGACCAGTGCTGCAGTTACAGGTATATTTAAACATACCTAGTAGGACTACTCAGTGATCCAGTTTTGTTTTGGTTTTGGACTATGCTAAAACAACTATGCAGGGCAACTCTGCACAGATAAATATTAGGGTTGTCAAGCGATTAAAAAACTTAATCGCAATTAATTGCGCTGTTAAACAATAATAGAATACCATTTAGTTAAATATTTTTGGATGCTTTCTACATTTTCAAATATATTGATTTCAATTACAACAAGAATACAAAGTGTACAGAGCTCACTTTATATTTATTTTTGGATTACAAATATTTTCACTGTAAAAAACAAAAGAAATAATATTTTTCAATTCACCTAACACAAGTACTGTAGTGTAATCTCTTTACCAAGAAAGTTGAACTTACAAATGTAGAATTATGTACAAAAAAACCTGCTTTCAAAAATAAAACAATGTAAAACTTTAGAGCCTACAAGTCCATTCAGTCCTACTTCATGTTCAACCAATCGCTCAGACAAACAAATTTGTTTACAATTTGCAGAAGACAATGCTGCTCACTTCCTGTTTATGTCACCTGAAAGTGAGAACAGGCATTCACATGGCACTGTTGTAGCCAAGGTCACAAGATTTTTATGTGCCAGATACGCTAAAGAGTCATATGTCCCTTCATGCTTCAGCCACCATTCCTGGGGACATGCATCCATGCTGATGATGGGTTCTGCTCAATAACGATTTGGTTGATAAAATTGATAGTGTTAATGTAATCTTCGTAGGCCCTGTAAGGCATTTTGATTAAGAAACAAAATCAACATGGCACACATTAAACAGTTTAAAATGCCTAATAGGTTTTAAAATGTAATACTAAACAATTATAATTGGATGGGAGTGTTTCTAATAATATCCTGCAAAGATTGGTGCTTGGCCCAATACTGTATTTAACATTGTCATCAATGACCTGGAAGAAAAGTTAAAATCATTACTGATAAAGTTTGCAGATAATACAAAGATTGGGGGTGTGGTGAATAATGAAGTGAACAATTTACTGATACAGAGACATCTGGATTACTTGGTATGAAGGGCACAATCAGATAACATGTATTTTAATTTAGTCAAATGTAAAGTCAGACATTTAGGAACAAAGAATGTGGACCAGTGATGCTCAGACCTCAGTGGCTCCAGAGCCAGATTAGCAATCAGCATTACCCAGAACAGCCACAGTAGTGTGAATTCATTGTTTCATTTACTATAGTACTATGTATTCATATTTGAACAGTATGATGGGAAATATTTAGTGTGTGTGTGTATGTATATATACTATGTTATTAACCAATTGTAGTTGATAAAATAATACTTGGTCAGTCATTTTGCTGTGAGAATAATATATATATATATTGTTGACTGACCAAGTATTATTATTTTATCAACTACAATTGGTTAATAACATAGTAAAAGCATCCAGATTGGTTAATAACTTTGTGTGATTTAATTATTAACCAATCTGTGTGTTAATATTATGTGCTGTAAAGAGACCCAGAAGACACATTAAAGAGCCACTTGTGGTTCCTGAGCCTCAGTCTGAATATTGCTGATGTAGACCGTACTTACAGAATCGGGGAGTCTATTCTGGGAAGCAGTGACTCCGAAAAAGACTTGGGGATCATGATGAATACCCAGGTGAACATGAGTCCCAGTGCAATGCTGTGGCTAAAAGGTCTAATGTGATCCTTGTATATATAAATGGGAATATCCAGTAGGAGTAAATAGCTTATTTTACATCTGTTTTTGGCATTGGTGTGACCACTGCTGAAACAGTGTGTCCTGTTCTGATGTCCTTCAAGAAGGATGTTGAATATTTGTAGAGGATTCAGAGAAGAGCCATGAGAATGATAAAAGGATTGGAAAACGTGCTTTATAGTGAAAGATTAAGGAGCTCAATCTACTTAATTTATCAAAGAGACGGTAAAAGGGATTATTTGATCACAGTCTATAAGCACCTACATGGGGAACAGAAATTTGATAATAAAGAGTTCTTAAATCAAGCGGACAAAGATATAACAACATTGAATAGTTGGAAGTTGGAGCTAGACAAATTCAGACTAGAAAGAAGATGCAGCTTTTTAATAGTGGGGGTAATTAATCATTGGAACAATTTACCAAGAGTTGTAGTAGATCCTCCATTACTGGAAATTTTTAAATCAAGTTTGGATGTTTTTCTAAAAGATATGCTCTAGTTCAACCACAGCTATTGTACTTAGGATTTCCCTGAATTAATTCCATTCCATGATTACATTATACAGGAGGTCAGACTAGATAATCCTAATGGTTCCTGCTGGATTTAAAATTTTACTTGCATGGGACCTGATCCTGTGAACAGCTGAGAGCCCTACACTTTCATGGGAAGAGCTCATATTGTACGACTGAATTGAATATTTACTCAGATGAATGGTTGCAAGACGGGTCTGATGAATGGTATAACCACTAGCTATATATTACTGCTGCGCACTTTAAATTGCATTTTTAGTTCTGTTTGGCTTAGAGGTATAACACATGAGAATATAGGTATTTATTTGTGTGTGAATTTGCTCAAAACAAATAAAAATGGTATTGTTAATCATTATATTTATATGCTGGAGCTTGAATGGAGTTGGGCAGGGATGTGAAATTAAAATGAAAGTTCACATTGGAAAGAGGTCCTGCTTTATGGCCAGATTTTCAAAGATACTTGAATATGACTTCCACCATCTGAGCTACAACCAGAGCTGCATGGATAGACTTCGCCTGCATCCCTTGTGGTGGTCAGTTGACTTGAACAGGACTCCATGCAGGCCCAAGGGCCCAGCCACATGGATCCAATTGCAGTAGCAGGACCTGCAGTTACAGCCACAGGTTTGCATGACAAAGTTTTTCTTCCTGAGGTTAGAGACTTCCAAGTGAATACAGAAGCAAAGTGTACTTGCATGTGCAAATCAGTTAATAGCAACTTCATCTGCTTGCACAAGCCTTTCATTTTGCCTATGTAGGAGCTTAGCCATGAAGAATTCTGCCTACAGTTTGACATTTTTATCTTTTTGCATCAAAAGACTTCTTTTTGTGATTCTGGGAAGTGTGTGGGTGTGTAGCAGAGTGAACCTGATATACCTACATGGCTAAAGTCAACTTGGGGAGACAGAGACAAGCAACAGCTATGATTAGGGCTGTCGAATAATTGCAGTTAACTCACGCGATTAACTCAAAAAAATTAATCGTGATTAATCACACTGTTAAACAATAGAATACCAATTGAATTTTATTAAATATTTTTGGATGTTTTTCTACATTTTCAGATATATTGATTTCAATTACAACACAGAATACAAAATGTACAGTGCTCTCTTTATATTAATTTGAGTACAAATATTTGCATTGTAAAAATGATAAACAAAAGTAATAGTATTTTTCAATACACCTCATGCAAGCATTGTAGTGCAGTCTCTTTATGGTGAACGTGTAATTTACAAATGTAGATTTTTTTTTGTTATATAACTGCACTCAAAAACAAAACAATGTAAAACTTTAGAGCCTACAAGTCCCCTCAGTCCTACTCCTTGTTCAGCCAAACATTAAGACAAACAAGTTTGTTTACATTCACAGGAGATAATGCTGCCTGCTTCTTATTTACGACGTCACCAGAAAGTGAGAACAGGCACTTCATGTCACCAGAAAGTGCATGGCATTTCTGTAGCCGGCGTTGCAAGGTATTTACATACCAGATATGCTAAACATTCATATGCCCCTCCATGCTTCGGCCACCATTCCAGAGGACATGATTCCATGCTGATGATGCTCATTTAAAAAAATAATGCATTAATTAAATTTGTGACTGAACTCCTTGGGGGGAGAATGATGCGCACTCTGCCATATATTTCATGTTATAGCAGTCTTGGATGATGACCCTGCACATGTTCGTTTTAAGAATACTTTCACTGCAGATTTGACAAAATGCAAAGAAGATACCAATGTGAGATTTCTAAAAATAGCTACAGCATTTGACCCAAGATTTAAGAATCTGAAGTGCTGTCTAAAATCTGAGAGGGACAAGGTTTGGAGCATGCTTTTGGAAGTCTTAAAGGAGCAACACACCGATGTGGAAGCTACAGAACCCAAACCACCAAAAAAGAAAATTGATCTTCTGCTGGTGGCATCTGACTCAGATGTTGAAAATGAACATGTGTTGGTCCGCTCTGCTTTGCATCATTATCGAGCAGAACCCATCATTAGCATGGACGCGTGTCCTCTGGACTGGTGGTTGAAGCATGAAGGGATATATGAATATTTAGTGCATCTGGAACGTAAATATCTTGCGACACTGGCTACAACAGTGCCATGCGAACTCCTGTTCTCACTTTCAGGTGACATTGTAAACAGGAAGCGGGCAGCATTATCTTCTGCAAATTGTAACCAAACTTGTTTGTCTGAGCAATTGGCTGAAGAAGGACTGAGTGGACTTCTACGCTCTAAAGTTGTACATTGTTTTATTTTTGAATGCAGTTATTTTTTGAACGTAATTCTACATTTGTAAGTTTAACTTTCATGATAAAGAGCTTGCACTACAGTACTTGTATTAAGTGAATTGAAAAATACTCTTGTTTTTTATAGTGCAAATATTTGTAATAAAAATAGTATAGAGTGAGCACTGTACACTTTGTATTCTGTGTTGTAGTTGAAATCAATATATTTGAAAATGTAGAAAACATCCACAAATATTTAAATAAATGGTATTCTATTATTGTCTGACAGTGCAATTAATCGCAATTAATCTTTTTAATCATGCGATTAATCGCAATTAATTTGACAGCCCTAGTATAAAGGGAATCATAATATTAGGCAAAGTCATCTTGAAAGCTAAAAAAATGGGGATGAAAACAATCATTTAAAAGAAAAGGGCCTGATTGGATCTTGCTTGACACTGGTGTAAGTCAGGCTGCTGACGTAAATGATGATAACAGTGTTGTTAAGATCAGAATTGGGTTGAGTATACTACTGGCAAAATATCAACAGTGCTAAAATAAAGAGTGGGCCAGTTTATACACTCTTACCAACAATTTATACAACATTCTTTTCACAATATATACAACCTAAGATGAGTTTTATAATCATAGAAACATAGGGCTGGAAGAGATTGTGAGAATCTACTCCAGCCCCCTATGCAGAGGCGGGACCAAGCAAACCTAGACCATCCCTGTCAGGTGTTTGTCCAACCTGTTCTTAAAAACCTCCAGTGATGGGGAGTCCACAGCCTCCCTTGGAAGCCTGTGTCAGTGCATAATTATTGTTATAGTTAGAAAGTTTCTCCTAATATCAAACTTACATTTCCCTTCCTGGAAATTAAACCAATTATTTCTTATTCTACCTTCAGTGGACCTGAAGAACAGTTGATGCAAAGTCCATGTGTGATTCTTAAAGGAAAAAATGTCTGAGTAACCTAAGTAAATTCCAGATGAGCTCTGTAAGGATACAGAAAAAGCAGGAAACTATATGCTAATTTATCTTCAGCCAGTTTCTGGTAGCCTGATTTATAGGGGTACTCAAAGCGGAAGATGTTGCTTGACATAAGTAAAGGTAGATCTTTTACTTTAAATTGGCCCTTTCTAAATAGTAGCTCACATCAAGCCCAGGTCTACACTAGCTGGGGGGTCGACCTAAGATACGCAACTGTAGCTACGCGAATAGCGTAGCTGAAGTCGGCATATCTTAGGTCGACTTACCTGGCCGTGAGGACAGCAGTGAGTCAACCGCTGCTGCTCCCCCGTCAACTCCATTTCCACCTCTCGCGAGCTGGAGTTCCGGAGTCGACGGGGCGCGCAATTGGGGATCGATTTTATCGTGTCTAAACTAGAAGCGATAAATCAACCCCCGATAGATCTGGCGGGTAGTGAAGACCTGCCCTTCAAGTGTTGTATTCTTCTCTTGTGACAAATGTTGACACAATGTTGGAAGGAAACTGATGTAATTGAATAGGTAACATTTTTTTGAATAAATTGATTCTATAGCCTAAGTTTATGAACAATGTCAGGATAAATATCAAAAGACTTCAATTTTAATTAAAAAAGGGAGGAGTCAAGCTGTTTCAAAATTTCAAAATCGATTAGAAGGACATCAATAAATCAATGAGAAGATTGAAAGCTTCTAGGGGTAGAATTTCAAACATTCATTTTTTATTTTGTTTGTATAAAATGTTTACTATTAAAATGAGGATGTTTTTAAAAATAAAAGGTTTTAAGAATAAAAAAATGCTGTTCATATTTTTATATTGCTATAGATAACAAATGAACATAAAAATGTGGCAATTAAGTTGAATTAAGTTCATGTAATGCATTGGCTCATTCAGATTGACACAGACTATATATATTGGTTTTTGGAAACACTGGGAATTTTGCCTTTGATTTTAATGTCAATGGGCTCAACCCATAGTAAACACCAACAAATCTTCATAGTTTGTAGATGGCACCCGTAAATTTTGTATACTTGTTTCAGCACATATTTAAAAACTATTGAATACACTGACTGGCAAAGTCCTTTTGTAGTTGTGTATCTCTCAGTGGTTCAGAAGGAATGGCAATCCTGGGCAAAAATTTAAATTTTTAAACTAATTTTGGTATGAATTTTATTTGAAGCTTGAAGATTTGGAGAATTATTTATTTTCAGACAGGTCCAAACTGCTGTATGCTAAATGCTAAAAAGACCAGGGAAATAGATGGGTCCAACACCTGGGTTCCAAAAATAGAATTAGTATAATGGTTAAGGCCACTGTGCTCAGCTAAATATGAAACATCAGTGGGAGTTCAAAAAGGGAGGATGGGCTTGTTTATGCAAGTGAGCTGGGGATACGGCTGTTGTAGTGACAAAGATGTCAGTGAAGCTGTTCTGACATACAAGGTTATTTTATTTTGATATTGCTCTTCTACAAGAGACTGTAAGAGTACTCTCAGCAGTAATACATATATGGTGGCATCATTGATGAAGCAAGAATGATCAAACTGTCTGTACTGGGCTATCTTGATTATCTTCAAAAGTTTTTTTCTCTTACTTAATTGGCCTCTCAGACTTGGTAAGACAACTCCCACCTGTTCATGCTCTCTGTATGTGTGTATATATATCTTCTCAATATATGTTTCACTCTATATGCGTCCGAAGAAGTGGGCTGTAGTCCACAAAAGCTTATGCTCTAATAAATTTGTTAGTTTCTAAGGTGCCAGAAGTACTCCTGTTCTTTTTTCAAGAATGATAAATATCACTTTTTAGTTGTTGTTTTTCCCTTTGTCCAACTATAAATGTATCAAAAGAACTTTTTTAATATCTCATTTTGCAACTTGGAAATGGGGTTGCATTATGATATAAATTACAAAGGTAATTGTAACCTGAGAAAGACTGACCAAAATTTTCAAGCTCAGGTGTCTGCATTTAGATAGCTTAAATGCATATTTAGGAACCTAAAAGAGAGGACTGATTTTCAGAGGTGCTGAGCCAATGACAGTTAGTGGGAACTGCAGAAGCTCAGCATCTCTGGAAAAATCAGGCTGCTTTCATTGAATTGCCTAAATATGGATTTAGGTGCCTACATTTAGATACATAGGCTAGATATATTTTTGATATAAAGGAGAAACCAGTATTTCTGGGCTATTTGTATTTAATGCAAACACCTACATGCTTTAGAACTGAAAAATTCCAGCAATTGGGAATTCTGATGCCTTTTCTCTTTTTAAGGTAAATAATTGATCAGTACAATTGCCTTTCCCAGAGCACTGACTCATACTGGTGTGAAACAGATACATGTTCTTTCCCCTCTAATACACAAAAAGTGCGTCAGGCATGGAGATACTTTATCTCAGTATTTACAAGTTCATGCTCTGTTAAGTGGACCATGCTGCCACATAGTGGATGTCTGACATACTCTATCTTCACCCATTATGTTAAGTCACACAAATGGAAAGATGAAATAATGGGGTTTGTTCAATTCTGTAATAATTAACAGCACATTTACACTCCTAGCGTACCACTGTTGATGTTTACTGTTTGATCAAGTATGATGGATGCCTTGTGGTTGCAAATTCAGATTAGCATAATTTCATTACCAAGGGACCCATGAAAAGGTTCAATTATAGAGCAATCTCATTAATACCAGGGCTTGTTAAACTAATAGAAATAGACAACCCCAACAGCACTGATATGTATACATGTGCTTGGAATATAATTAATGGAAAAGTAACCTGTACCTGAAACAAGCTTGAATGACATGAATACATGACGTACTGGAAGGACTGAGTTAATAGATGCCACATTATAGCCTATATCTGTAAAATATTTTATTGCAGTTGGTCAAAAAGCTTCAACATCTTTCAAAAAAAAAACAGGCCAAATTTTCTGCAAAAATGTTCAGACAATACAGTATTTTTTGAGCAGCTCTGCATTTTATCTAGTCTCCCCTTTTTATTGAAAATGTATGATTGTATAGTACTCTACTTTGTAATACTGGGCAAAGCTGGCCTGGGAAAAGAAACGAACTCGTTTTAGTGAGTGTTAGCCTCTGATAAACTGATTTCCATATAGCTGTTTTTCTTAAAGTTGAAACTGGAATAAGTGCTTCAGGACATGGATCATGTCTTTATATGTGTTTGCAAAGGGGCCTTGATCTTGGGAGGGACTTCTAAATAAGAAGAATCACAAACACATTTCTTTGTGGGAACAGATTTTAAACTCCCTAGATGGGAAAATAAACCAGCTAATATCACTTGCAGTTCAGTACCTGGTTTTTATAAAATGTGTTTGAGAGGGATGTTCCATTGTCTGATCAGAAGCTCCCGAGTTCTAATCTTGGCTCTGACAAGCCACTCGCCCAGCCTGCCTCAGTGCCCCTATCTTTAATACAGAGTAATAACATCTGCCTCACAGATATAATGCTAGAGGTAGTGATTTTAAAGCTGAGTGGCTGGTATTGTGCCCTCTGGATCTGCACACAGGGGGTTCCTTCTGTATGCAGCTCTCATGTTAACTGCATGAAAAAAGGTCAGCCACTTCCATGGCTCCATCGTCCTCTTCTCATGGAATAGTCTCTGCAGGACTGGGAGAGTGGGGGGAAATTGGGTGGGCCAGAGAGACTGTACCTCATCCTCGCTGATCCCATGGACTTTGGTGAAAAAGATCCTCTCAAAGATTTCCTCCCCAATCTCCTTTGTGACAGATATGACAGTAATCCTGAAATATCCTGGACAAACCTGACTGAATTAAGTTAAGTATTTTAGGAGTTCATTGTATTAAAAATGCAAATATGTATGTCCCAGTGAGGGATTGTTAGGAAAATTCACTTTGGTTGTAACACTTCCAGAGAAGTACCACCACCTAGAGAGACATTCACTGATACTGGTTCAAACGGGATTCTCCAGGGACCAACAGACAAAGAAAGGATTTTTGGTTAAATAGCCTGAGTCAAAACTCGGGGGGAGGGATAGCTCAGTGGTTTGAGCATTGGCCTGCTAAACCCAGGGTTGTGAGTTCAATCCTTGAGGGGGCCATTTAGGGATCTGGGGCAAAAATCTGTCCGGGGATTGATCCTGCTTTGAGCAGGGGGTTGGACTAGATGACCTTCTGAGGTCCCTTCCAACCCTGATATTCTATGATTCTATGAAAACTGACTCAGGGGCTTCTTTCTGATCCAACAAACGGCCAAGACCTCTGGTCCAAGGGAGGGCCTCAGTCTTCAGGGAATGGTTGGAAGGTCTTTGGCCACTGAGGCCCCATAAGACTTAGAATTTAGTTCTGAGCAAAAGCTGTTGTGAACTGATGATCACAGAAAAAACCCTGTGGAGTTTGAAGGACTAATCACCAAACAGATCCCTTGTTGGAGTGAGGGGGTCAGGGCCGGCTCCAGGCACCAGCCTGGCAAGCAGGTGCTTGGGGCGGCCGCTCTGGATGGGGGGGCAGCATGTCCAGGTATTCGGTGGCAATTCCCGCTGGGAGCAAAGGACCTCCCGCCGAATTGCCGCCGCAGATTGCGATCGTGGCTTTTTTTTTTTTTTTTGGCTGCTTGGGGCGGCCAAAACCCTGGAGCCGGCCTTGGAGGGGGTGATCTCTGGTAAGTTTATTATATGGGGTATAGGTTCTTTAATTGTTTTAATATGTTTTCTCTGTAATGCTTTTACCTTAAGAATAAATTGTGCTTGCTTCGAAAGGGCAATGTGGTGATTTAACTGTGGCAGTTATACTGTGCACTGTCTCTGATAAGAGAAGCAAAGCAGGCCTGCTTTGGCAGTCTGTCTTTTGCTGGAGAGGCCATAAGATAGTCAGGCAATTGTTCAGCCTGGAAATAGTCTGGTCAGAAGGGGAAGACCCACGAGAGGCATCGGCTGGGGAGCCATGCCTCTCATAAGTTTTATCACAGTGGGGTTAATAGGGCTGATATGATTGTCCTTATCTTGCTTCCACCTTAAACATATCAAAATAACCAAAATTAACTCTACAAATGCCTAATTAATCATTTTCTAGAGCCTAGTCTACATGGGAAAGGTTTTTCAGTATAAGCTAAGGTGTGAATTTGAACTGAGAATAGTTACACCAATGTAACCCCCGTGTGGACACTCTTATTCCATATAAGAATGCCTTTTTTATTATTATTTTGGTCTACCTTATATTATTTGGGAAAGGGTTTAAGCTAAACCTTAAAAAGCCAGTTTTATATCAGAAGAAGAGAGGCCATGCAGGGTTATGATTATAATTGGTCAAATTCTCCCATGTAGATAAGGCCTAAGAACCATCTCCTGTGGCATAAGACCAGAAGCTATCAACAGTAGAAAAGCTTCTGTGTTTTGGCTTGATCTTTCCCAGTACCTCTTGGATCCAAGTGGTCTAAAGGAATCCCTGTCCTAAAGCTGAAGTCTTTGGTGTGTCTGTACTGCATTCACAGGTGTGCTAGCTGTAATGTCGCTAGCACAGCTAAAAGTAGCAGTGAAGCCATGGCAGTCACATGGGCTTAAGCATGGCCTAGCAACACAAGTAAGTCCCCTGAGTACCCAGCATGCTTGTACAGCCTGGGCTGAAGCTCATGCTGCTGCATCTTGTCTTCACTGCTATTCTTAGCTGTACTAGCTAGAGTAAAGGTACGTCTACACTACCCTCCTCCCCCCCCCCCAGTGTAGACCAAGCCTAAGATATGCTACCTGAATGGCAGTCACACATCTGGTGGCAGCGTAGGCATGCCCAGTGTCTGGCAAGCAGAGCCCTTTACTAAACTGGCTTTTCCCTTAACGTGTCAGTTCTGCTCACAGGGGCACTGTATGAAAGCAATGTAGTCTAGAAGTCTGAGCACAAGGTTGAGAGTCAGAAGCTCCTGAGCTCTGCCACTAACTTGCTGTGTGGCCTTGGGCATGTCCTCGATGTGCTTCAGTTTCCCTATTTTACACTGATTTGGTGAGGATTAAGGGCCTGATCCTGAAGGCATTTACTGTCCTGACTTAGCCCCATTGACATCAGCAAGCATTCCAGACAAAGAAATCCTATGCGAGTTTATGAAAAGATCCACTTGGTAAAAGACTCTGCAGATCGGACGAATTAACATCTGCTTTATAGCAGGCCTGCATCTGACTTCCGTAGAGCTACGCAAAATAGTGAGCACGATGGATCTGATCAAAACTCCCCCTGAAGTCAGTGACTTAAATGGGCTTTGGATCAGGCCCTGTGCCTGGCATCCAGCATTTGCAGGATCAGGCCCTAAATTAGTTAATGCTGTTAAAGTGCCTTGAACATATATAAAGTGCTATTGAAGTGATAAACTGCAATGTGCTACAGAAATGATAAGTATTGTAAGCACGGACAACATCTGAAGCAAGAACTTTTTGGCAACCATAACTAGCTTCAGTAAACCAGTCATGTTCAGAATACAATACCTCCCTAACAATTCATTGTTGAATCTTGCAGTTACTTCCTAGACCTAATTTTTGTTTAGATTAATTTTTTATGTTCTCATGCATATGCTCTGATTCCGTCATATGATCTTATTAAATCTACAATGCTGCATTTTTTATCACTTCTGCAATTTGATTTTCCTACAATTTTAAGCAAAATAACACAATTCCCAAAATACTTGAAAGCTGATGAATGACTCATATGTAGATCATTGAACAATATAAAATATTCAGTGACTCAGAGAGTCCTAGCATAAACCACAGTGTCCAAAAAAAGGCTCCATTGCTCACAATATAAAGGTAAAAAATCCAAACATTTCTAATTCAGGTATTAGGAGCTATTCCTGCTTTTGCTGTTGTCACTTGTCAAATTTCTAGTTAAACCCTACGTGGATTTTTTTAAAACAATGTAATGGAACCTAATAATTTTATAATAAGAGAAAGTCTGTTTGCTAGATTAATTTCAATTTGTAAATGTTGATTACTTTCATGCAAGGGTGTAATGATTTGGTGTGGAGGAAAATATGACACTGGCAATGGTTTTCAAAGACTAAAGCAACTGTGTTATATAGCTCTGCTACTTAGAATTACAAAAGCAGCAGAACTCACTTTCTGAATGATTCAGCTTTTCGGGGTTGAACACCAAAAGCTTTTAGTCTCTAGGGTGAACTGATCCTAGAACACTTACGGCCATATTCTTCCCTTAATCTTTGCATTCAACTCCCCATTGATACCAATTTGGTTTCCGCACAAATGGGGACAGGTTTTTGTACAACATTTTATGAAACTAAATGTGAGTTCCCAAAGTTCTGTATTAGTGACCTTCATTGGAAGAGTGAGAATACCCATTTCCTAGATGGAAAGTGAAAGTGAGATCCTATGATCATTAACGACCTTGTGGCACTCTTCACAGAGAATCTGGCCAGATTCCAAATTGGATGATTCCATTGTGTCTACCTAAACTACCCCCAGAAATTTCATTTTCTGTTCTAATGCTGTCATGTAGTGTTCATGTCTGTTTTTAAACAGTTGGTATGTCTCACCCCAGAGATGGCTGCATTTCAATGGTAAGAGATCATCTGTGTGGGGGGAGGCAGGTGGGCGGGCAGTGTATATTTGTGTGTCTAAGTTGAAAGAGAAAGTATATATCTATTAACTGAGTAGAACAGTTCGGGTGCCGATGGCAGGATAGGAACTATTAGCACTATAGGACCATTATTATTTTCCATTGAACTAGCACTGTATTTCAACAGACAACTTTACACAAACATGTGAATAATAATGGTGATAGTCTGCTTCCCTGCTCCCACTTTTTTCTTCCTTTTTCCAATCAGCAACAGTACGGCAATATGACATACTGTAATCGTCCACCCTCTTCCTTCCTTAATTCATACTCTGCATATCTGTCCTCCATTTGACATATTGTTTTCCTTCTACTGCCTGAATCTCAGCGGCTTCATCTGGTCTTTTGAAAGGTGGTAGGGAGTATTTCTTTTTGGGTACTAAGAACATTTTGTTATCAAATGACTTGCATTTGTAACAGGTTTGTATTCAGAGCTACCAATGGACTTTCTGGGGGCCTGATCCTCAGGTGATGTAAATGGGTATTGACTTCAATGACACGTCAGTGATTTACATCATCTGAGTCTCAGGGGTCCCTATTGTTTTAGTAGAGTTTAAAGGCTAGTGGCTTCTGCGAGGATGAAAAGAATCCTGCTTTCAGAGTAGAAACCCTCTTTCTCCCTCTATCCCCCAAAACCTGCTGAAAGAGAGCGAACATTATTCGAGGAATTCATTTTGGTAACTTGTTAGGCTTGTTTCCTATTTAAAGCCATGACTCCAGGCTTTCAGGTATAAGAAAATTAAAATTCTGTCCTGATTCTTCTTTTACTTCCAGTGTTTTTACACTCATGTAGCTATTAACGTGAATAGTTGCTTTGGATTTACCCCAGTGTAAGTGAAAGGGAATTGGGCCTGTCAACTTTGCAATGGTAAATTTAGTTTTTACCATGATAGTCTTTTGAAGGGTGATCATTTGCACATGTGACTTTGATGGATAATGTCCTGTTTCATATAATGGGGTCACTCCACTTACTAAGTGCTGTGCCAATTAAACTGGGGTTTAAGTGTTGAGTACATTCTGGTTGGGCTGAGTTTTCAACAGGGAAACAAAACTTGGGCAGGGGGAATGTCAGTCAAATATTTGTCCTTTTGTAAGAAATATCTTTGGGAAGAACATGTGCAATATGAGATGGTGAAGCAAAGTAACTTTTACAAAGATCAAATAAGTTGGACATTAAGCAGGATTTTGTGATTTGATATATGGACTAGGTTTCTGTTTAAATGTAGTCTCTTGAGCAGGTAGACAATGATAACTATGAGAATAAGTAAATATCATAGGAAACAATACAATTTCAGTGCTACGTAATTGCACCCGATAGAATTTGAAATGTCAGACTAACACAGTGGACGCATTGCTTATGTGCAGATTTTTAAAAAATAAAAAATCAGCAGTCCTGTGCAGATGACTTTTAAATGAATCCGTGAACATTGATACATTCCCTGCCAAGGTGCAACATCATTGATCACAACTGGGGCTCATTGTTATTAAGGCTTCAACAACGTTTGTATTAACAAGTCACCTTTGTATCGTAAAAAGGCAGAGGGTTGATAGGCATTAAAAAAACAGCTGCATCATAGCGAGCAGCCAAGAGCACAATGGGTGTCAATAGGAGGTAAAACTACTCCAGCTGAGACAAGTGAAGAAGAAAAATGAAACAGGAGGATTCCTTCCAGCAGCCCTGTCTAATTGTTTATTCCCTCCTAATTCCAGCCTGTGCATTTAAGGGCCATGACTTGCATCATTAAAAAAAATAAAATCAAAGCTTGGGCTTTCTAGGTTTTGTCTCAGTGTAAATGAATGGAGTTTTTGGGCATGGGGGTCTATGAGGAGAGCAATGGGGTGGTACTTCTTCCTGATTAGTTACAAGGCATTTACTTTAGATAAGTGCTGTTTCAGTGTATGACCTCATAAGTGGCTCCTACCACCACTAATAGTCTGCTTCAGAGAGGAGATTAGGTTCCATTAATGGTGTCACAGCGTGAAATAAGATGTAACATGCTAGTTAGGAGTTTGAGAGGAGGTTGGAGAGGGTTTAAAAAAAATCTACAAAGAAGAGAATACCTTAAAGGTCAAGGATAGGAAGCTCAGCACGCAATAGAGTATTTGCACATGCTCAGGTCATGCCTATAGATTGACTGTTCTGGCTTCCTGGGGTGAAAAGATTTTTAGACAGAATGGGTATCAGCACACCATCACTGGGCAGCTCACAAATGTGACTTAGGGATCTGTCTCTGCTGGGAGCAGTTGTACTAACGTAGCAACACGGAAGCAATCTTCCACTGTAGCTGCACAGCACTGGTGTAGAGCAGGACTTGCACAGGTGCGGCTTACATTGGTTTCAAGCTGAGGTACTTTGCACTGGTGCTGCAGGTTTGCAGCAGTGTCTAACCACTGTCACTGTATTGGAGTCATTATGCTGGTACAAATATGCCCGATATAGCCAGACCCTTATACTGTAAGACATTTTGCATCTCGAGAAGCCTGACAAAGACAAACCAATGGTATCATGACTTAAAACAATTAAACTTGTGCAGGCTAAAGCACATCTTTACTAACTCCCATGCAAATGCACACAGACACAGGCCTTGTCTACAGTAGAAAGATACCACATGTGCTCTTTTTCACTGCTCTGGCATCTGTCTTTCCTCAGATCAGGGTTATATCATGGATTTGAACAAGGTCAGATGACAAGATGTAAAAATGCCTGGGTTTGTTCTGCACCAGAGCTTACACCATTGGTAGCATTGATCCAATTGCACTGTTGCTGAAAAACAGGACAGATATTTCCTATAACCTATGAAAGGCTCTTTTATGACTAAGATATATACAAAGTCCACTATAGATGATACCAGGCCTGCCATTAAAGCAGCATATTGTTTTTCTCTCTGAAATGTAGCACTTACTATTTCCTCTATTTTTGAACAGGAGTACGTGTGGCACCTTAGAGACTAACAAATTTATTAGAGCATAAGCTTTCGTGGACTACAGCCCACTTCTTCGGATGCATATAGAATGGAACATATAATGAGGAGATATATATACACACATACAGAGAGCATAAACAGGTGGGAGTTGTCTTACCAACTCTGAGAGGCCAATTAATTAAGAGAAAAAAAACTTTTGAAGTGATAATCAAGCTAGCCGAGTACAGACAGTGTGATAAGAAGTGTGAGAGTACTTACAAGGGGAGATAGTCAACGTTTGTAATGGCTCAGCCATTCCCAGTCCTTATTCAAACCGGAGTTGATTGTGTCTAGTTTGCATATCAATTCTAGCTCTGCAGTCTCTCTTTGGAGTCTGTTTTTGAAGTTTTTCTGTTGTAATATAGCCACCCGCAGGTCTGTCACTGAATGACCAGACAGGTTAAAGTGTTCTCCCACTGGTTTTTGAGTATTTTGATTCCTGATGTCAGATTTGTGTCCATTAATTCTTTTGCGTAGAGACTGTCCAGTTTGGCCAACTATTTTTGAGTTTGCCAAGCTGGACTAATTTTATTTAGTTTTCAACAATTTAGTGCTAACTTTCTTTTGATGTTAGAATGAGTAAAACTTGGCAGACAATTTCTACACAGCTTTTCGGACTATTTAAATTGCTTGGGAGTGGTCACACAAGTCTTATGGTATTGGTCTTGATTCCCTAACTGGCTGGGTTTAAGTACTTGAACTGAATATGTGTAAAATATTTGAACTCTTGTAATTTCACAAAAATGTTATCACACAAAGTGAACTGGTAACATTTTTTGAAAAATCATGAAAAATATAGCACCAAGACCCTGACTACCCTCGTGCATAAGCACATGAACTCTCCCATTAAAATATACTACTCATGTACTTGAGTTAAGTGACAGGGTCTAGTTTTGCCCAGCTCTATCTGACAACTTTGAAAGTCTTTGTGTGTGAGAATGGTGACTAGAGAAACATTATGTTAATTGGAAACTGGTTTATTTTACAAAGCAATATTGAAATTGTTTTTAATGAAGATTCCCCCCCCCAAACTGTATATGTACCTTTACAATGCAGCTACAAGTACAGAAATATTTTAATTGACTAGCATTAGAGATAGTCTTTATGAGGGCTACCTACTGATTTGATTGCAGTTTACAAGCTGAACGAATGCAACTGAGGAATCCCAGCAACTGGAAGCTGGACTTTTTCCTGGGAAGTTATGTTGCATTGATTCTTGAAGCAAAGAGAGGCACTGGTGCAGTTTCAGTGCTGATCAGCAGAAAGGATTTTCCAAAAAAAGTTGTCCACCCCTTTCCCTAATGGTAGCTGGGAAGAAAAGTACTACCTTAAAATAATTAATTAGATTTCTGTGTGTAATAAAGCTCTAAATGGCTTTTTTTTAAAATAGTAGCCCTGGATTAAAGAATATGTACTGATTTCCCCGTTCACTAGCCAAATACTCACTCTCTCTCTCTGTGGTGTCATAAAGTACAGTAACAGCTAACTAATGAGATAACAAATGTATTTAATTCTTAAATAATTTGAAAACCAGTTGTACTTCCTACCAGGTCAGCCTTCATCGCTTCAGGAAGGGATGAAAGGAGCCAGAACTTCAGTAACTGTAGCTCACTCCAGGTGCAGGGTCCTGAGGCAGAGCAGATGGTATAAACGTAGCCATGCCAGCATATACCCTGTTGAAAAGGTTGAGTTTGTCAGAGAGAAACAGTGCTGGTGTTGCTTGTTTTGCTGCACACAGTAGTATAGTTGCAAGATAATAAAGGACTGACGCCTATTTTGATACAAGGTCGGTCAGTCAAGCTCCTTGAGCTAGAGAATCTGATTTTATTTGCATAGTTTTTAAAGTTTGTTGTTGGCCAGTATGGAATTGTTCACACAACAAAACCCAAATGTTGCAGGTGAGCTTGTTTCTCTCATCAATAATTATAAAGACTTTGTAAATTTCTGTAGCCACTACTGTTGAAAAGTTGGACATATTGAATTATTTCATAGGAACACAGTGCATTTTGGAGCGCTCTCTGCCACTCTCTCTCTCTCTCTCTCCATATTTTTTTTTTATTAAAATTCTGGACTGCTTTTATATGTGAAGGTGCCTCTTTTGAGTTCTCTGGAAGGCTGGATACAAATCTATCAAGTCCTAAGTGCAGTGAATTTGGTGGCCTTACACCTAATACATTCCTGTCCATATATGCAGCTTGTCCTGAGGTGAAACCATTGCCCAGTGGTTATAGCAAGGGACTGGGAATCAGGGTTCCTGGGTTCTATTCCTGGCTCTCATTGACTTGCTTTGTGATCTTGGGCAGCTTCAACTCTATGATCCATTCACCTCATTTGTAAATTAGGGATAATATTTTTTTACCAGCTGAAATACTGTGAAAACAACGAGGAGTCCTTGTGGCACCTTAGAGACTAACAAATATATTTGGGCATAAGCTTTCGTGGGCTACAGCCCACTTCATCTGAAGCAATATAAAGCACTGGGATCTTTCCATGAAAGACACTATACTGTAAGCGTAAACTATTCATATGATATGGTACAAAATCACTACACAGATTTGACTGAATTCCACATTATTATCAAATGTAAGTCTCAGCTCAGAAGGTCTAGCGAGAGCCTGCACTTATTCCTATTACAACTAACCACTGCCATCTGTGCCTCACTTTCAGGAGCACTAAAAATGCATTCATATCTAAATAATATTAAGACGAAAAGAGAGAGTGAGATTAGAAGGAAAACAAATCACTTTCTCAGGAAAGAAGTTAAATATGTTAAAGTGATAAACCTGCTACTCCGTCTATTTAACTTCACTGGGTAGTGATGAATACAAGAATTCTCAGTCCATTTTTGCAGCCATTATCTACTTCTGTTATTGGCCTCAAATTCCATAAAGAAAGGGGATCAGAGCATTAGTTCTGTTGGATACAACACACTTTTTTTTTTTTTAATTGAAACTCCATTCAGTAAATCTGCTGCAGGTTAAGAACTGATCACTGGTCCCATGACTATTTGAAACACACTCCGGCCACTGACCTCAGTTGTTACCACCCTCATTTCCCAATATGCCACAGATTTGTAGTTACATTCTCTCTGGGAGCTCTTGAAGCTGTAGGAGGCTGGACGTGACATTGGCTCTGATCCCAGTGCCCTCACACATGACCCCAATCAGCTTCGCTACAATTCTCATGATACCCACAGGGTTTCCAGATGGAAAAGAGAAAAATAAATGTTATCTGCACAGTCCAAATGGAAAAGGCTTATTTTTTACCATAGATGTGCCCCACTTTGATGCTGATGCACAGGGGTTATTTCATTCTTTTTCGTCAAAATATTTCAGTGTATTAAAGCCAGGGTAATGTAGTACGTTTGCTTTTATTGGCAAATTTCTTCTCTTCTTAAAAAATATTCCTTTAAAAACATACCTGAACCTCCAGATTAATGTTTGGAGTGTCATACGTCACAAGGGCTTGATCCTTTATTTTTCACGCATCCTATACACCCATATTGGGTGTGCAAGGAATACAGGGTTGGGCTCGAAAGCTGCTGTTGGCATGTGTGCTAGCAAATGTAAGTTTCAGCTAAACTAAAATGACAATAGTAGCAAGTACTAACTTCTGGAGTCCCGTAATAAATAAGCAACAACCTTCTCTTAAAAGAGGGAGGCTGATTGGTTGGCTGGACCATAAATATTGAGCTTTCCTTGCACCTTAATATTGAAGGGGCAAATACATTATATAGTGGGGTGGGGAGGGTTTAACTGTCCATTGCAAACCTTGAAACAAAAATTCTGTACAAAAATCAATTGCAAGCATAAGTCAACTTCTGTGTTTACATTTACACATGATCAAAATGTGAACTGTGGTCTTAAAGGTATAAATGTGTATGTGTGTGTCCTGTAGTAAGCTGTGATGGAAAGGCCTTTTTCAAATAAATCTATCAAAAATTACATATTTGAATGCCTCTTTCAAAAATACTGCAGTCACTTATTTGCCCTTGGTGGTGGTGGTTTGGGGAAATATTTATTTTCCAGCATTTTATTCTTGTTGGGTTATCTTAGATTAGCAACAAAGAGGCAGATCAGAACACAAACTAAATAAAACGAACTTTATTAGTCTCTACAATCCAACTTTACTGTCTTCCTTCAGATGGAATTCGTTGCCATTTCCCTTTTAATAAAACTTGCTTTTTAAACTGGTATTATTAAATAGATAGTATTATCAAACAGATACTTGTCCTGAAATAATATTATCACATGAAATGCATGCGTCTTGCCGTGGTTCAGTAACTAACTGCTTATTTTCTGCTGTCCTGGTCTTATAGAAACATACCCCATGTTTACACACAAAACGATTTTGCACAGTCATAGAATGTGTGAAACACAACTGCCTTTTTGTCTCTTCCTTGGAACATCTCACCTCTCTAGTGTCTTAAGAGATGAACACCACCATATGGTGAAAAGATTGGAGACAATAGAAAACAAATGTAACTTTATGAGAAGAAGTGAGACTAGCTGAACTTTGTCTGCACAAAAGTATCTTTATTTAATGATGGGGAAATCCGCTGGATGGACAGCCCAAGAATCTGAAATCTTCTATGTACCCACAGAGGATAAAATTCACCTGTATGAATCAGTACAATATGAATCAGACTTGAGGGACGCACAACCATGTAATAGACCTCTGCACCAAGTGAATTCAACCAGAATGGTCAATAGCAGGACAAGTTTCTTGCCAGTAGAGGTCTCATCTCTGATCAGAAGGGATCGCTTCTAGGAGGAAGAAGGGCTGTTTTGTTTCCAGGCCAATTCAATCTTTGGCTTCTCTGCTGGGATTTCCAAAAGTGCTCTGAATTAGTAAACAATTGTGATAAAAGCAACAGAGGGTCCTGTGGCACCTTTAAGACTAACAGAAGTATTGGGAGCATAAGCTAATTATGCTTCAGTCTTGCATCTGAAGAAGTGAGGTTCTTACCCACGAAAGCTTATGCTCCCAATACTTCTGTTAGTCTTAAAGGTGCCACAGGACCCTCTGTTGCTTTTTACAGATTCAAACTAACACGGCTACCCCTCTGATAATTGTGATAAAGTGTTAATCCGCAATTAACTACAATTTTTATCAGTTTTGTAAACAAACTAATGGTCTCTCCAGAACAAGTTTGTTTTATAGATAGCAATCAAACGGTAACTATGTAATCTGTCAATCCACAGAGAGTGATATACTTCACAGGATATGGCTATATTAATTAGCTCAAAGACCAAACAGCGCTGGTTTGGTTAATATGTAATTGCAATCTCACCAACATAAACTGGTTTGCTCCTTTCTGAGTCTTTTAGGAAACCAAACTTTATTAACACAATTAGAGAACAAACCCACAAGGGAAGAATGGCAGAGGACTCTTTTGATTCATTCATTAAAGTTCCATTTTAAAACAATCAGATATTGGAGCTTTACCAGGGCAAAGCTTCTTGAAAGGCAATTTCCATTGTCAGTTTGTTTTGTGCAAACACATGACAGTATTCTCCCCCAGAATGAGAGAGCGCACAGAATGGCCCATCATTACAAAGGCCGGTGCATTGGATGATATTCCCCAAATGGGGACACACCCACTGCATCAGCACAGCCCTTTATCTGTATGTACAAATAGCCATTTGCTTGCACAAAGGCGATAGTTAGATACACACTTTTGTGCAGATCATCTGTTGTGTGGGATCTTTAAATTTGGCCTTGTAGCTTTATTTGAATCCCTACATAAACAGTCTCTTCTGAATATATGATGCTTTGTTAACATAGAAATAATAGAACTGTAGGGCCGGAAGGGGACCTCAAGAGGTCATCAAAGCTCTCCGGCTGAGGCAGGAATAAGTCTACCTCATTGTTTTATTGTATTTTATACTATTGTTTTATAGTACTTTGCACTACTACTGAGACGAGCATAGTCATGTAATAACTGTATCATTTATCATGTATATCCTTAGGCCCCAATCATGCAAACAGGGAACACATAAGTAACTTTACTCATATTGAGTAGTCCCATTGGAATCATTTTACTTGCATGTATAAAAGTTTGAAGGATCAGGGCCTTAAAGCAAGGAGCATTTTAAAAAAAAGTGGTGATACATGAAATCAACAGTGTGCTGAACCATACAAAACTAACAGCGTCATCTCCCCCTTTTTTTTAATAACAGCCAGGTATTTTTACTGCCAGATACATGCTGGGTTTTTGACAACATTTATATGACATGCAATGGCCAGTGAGATTAATCACAGATCTGTATTCTTTAAAGATACCCATGAGGATAGACTTCTACGCCTGCTTTCAATATAAAGATGGTTTTCCAAACTCTGACTCAACACACTGCACGTTCTTGCAAATCTTTCACTTTTAACATGTCTGCTTAATAAAATTGCTCTCCTTGACAGTGAAAAATTGGTCCTATCACTGCGTTACCAGCCCATGTTTGTATTTTTTTTCCCCCACTGCAACCATCTAGACTTTTGAGAGCTGCTACATTCAGCGAGAGGCAATGATGCTATTACCGCCTGACAAGGGCATATTGAGCTACTTTAGGAATAGCTCTCACAAGTTCTCTTATCATTTTATCTTCTGGAATGGGCCTGGCAATAGAAATAATTAGAAAGTGATGGCTAAAATGACACCACAGGGCTCAGCCTGAGAGCTTAGAGAGAAAGCAGCAATTATGAACAAGAGACCCAGAGAGCAGTTTTTGTGTTTCAATTAGTGCTAAAAGCAGCAACAAGTAAATCCATTCAACAAACAAAATACATTTCAAGCCAAGAAAAAATTAAAGTCAATCTTTATTCATATATTTGGATTACCCCTATCAGAGAATTCCACAGTGCAAGCCACAGTTAACCTTGCTACACAATAACACCTTTCATCTTGAAGGATCCTAAATGCTTTGCAAACTATGCACTGTAATACAGCACCTACCAAAATGTAGTCACCACTCCTGAGCTAACCTGAGAACAGGCATACAGCTCTCTGCACAGCAGGGTGGACACTGAGTAATCTGTACTCTTTCTTAAAGTGCATTGGGCTCCTTCATGTCCATGCAGCACAGCTAGCACTTCAGCCTTTTAGGGTCTCATTCAAGAGACCCACCCCTAGGGCTAGGTTGCAGTTTTAGGCATGGCCCTGACCACAGGATTGTGTGTAAACTGCACAATCCCAGACTAGCCACAGGAGGCACTGTAACTCAGGGACGCAGCCATCAATAGTCTCTTGCTGGAGGATGTCAGTGCTTTACTGCTGGCCTTGATCAGCAGCCAGGTATGACACTGGCTTAGTTCTCCTGGCCGGGGTCTGCCCACTCCTCACCCACCTGCTCTGGGGAAGGAGGAAGAGGCTGAGTAGCCCCACTTACTCCTATGCACCTGGATCCAAATACTGGGGAGCCCCCCCACAGAGGTTTAAGGGGAATTCTTACTCAGCCTTGCTCTGGTGCATAGGATGAGTCAGAATCTTTCCCATAGTAAATTGTGGTACGGTTACATTTGGATTGTTTGGTACCATGTGGCATCTTAGAATGCTAGTTAGTAGTCAAGAAATGCCTAAATCCATTTGAGCCTGCATGAGAATATCAAAATATTGAGTCTGCTCACCAAAAGCTGTGGCTCTGTAATGTATATTATAGTCCTGTACGGCGTACATCATGGGGTTTAGCGAGGAAACAGTGCTGAGTCAACACGGCACTATAAGGCCAGGCTTCCTTTCTCATGTCTCTGTCCTTTGAAGTCAAGCCGCAGCGTGCTCAGCTGGGCTCAGTGGGGGGTGGGAGGTTTGAATATTCAGATTTCATCTCTGTTTATATAGTGCGGTTTTGAGATGCAGGAATTTCTTACAGTGTCCAATTGCTGGGGGTGGGAGGGGGGGCCTCAGGTGGTTGATAAGTCCCAAGGAGCTACATCCCCATACTCCTCCATTATGCTAATCAATGCAATCCCTTTTTCCTTATGTCAGATATTAATGGCCACTTGGACCTAAAAACGTGAGATCAGACACTTTTAACAGGACTTATTAATGGCTCCTCTGATGCTACTTCTTGTTGCATGGCTGCATACTCCAGCAGGCAAGTTCTAGTCCGTTTGATGTTTGATTTAAAGTTGATTTTTTTGAGCTTATGGCCTCTCTCAATAACTGGCTTGCTCAGACTTGAAGTCTGCACAAGAACCATGTGAAAGTTAGCAGCGTTATGAGAATGCCGTGGATTTCATTGTCACTGGACATTCACATACTAGGTGCCAGAACCTCCCTCTGAGGCACTCGTTCAAGGAATGCACAGGGTAAGAAAGCAGCTGACTCACCCCCTTCTGCATTAAAAAGAGAAGAATTCATAGTTCAAATAAGCAGGAAAAAACCCTGTATGCCTGATGCACAAGTATTTAGATCCAGATTTTGAGAAGAGCAGGTTTAAATTACAGTGTGGTGCTTTCTGTGGGTGAAATTCTATTATGATTAATAAAAAAAAAATGTACCTGGGATAGTGCATGGGGATAGATGGGCATGGTGTGCCATGGTATATAGGGCTGCTAGATTGAAACTTCATGTTGCTCTGTGTAAGGAGTGTTATCCCAGAAGCATCCCAGGGAAGGAATCTCTGCTACTCATTTACCAGGTAGAGATTATTTTTTCCCACTAGCTGGCATGTTGAGAAGGGTGGAGCCAAGGCTCTGCCCACACCCTGCTCCTCTCCACCCTCTCCTAGCCTACCTGCACAAGGCCAGAGAGGAACAGTGGTTTTCTGAGCCATATAGGGCAAGTGACAATCTTGCCTCTAATTATTCATTCCCTAAAGATGGCATGTCTTATTTCCTTGGCAGTTTTTTCTTATTCTTCATCAGACACCCTGTAAGTAGGAAAGGAGCGATTGAACTGGCCCAGCAATGTTAGCACTGTCTAATTCCTGGGTCCCTGCTGCATAATTTAGGACGAATGTGTTACTTACGACACAGGGCCTGTCTATATGCTTAATGGCAGACCATTGATTTTTCCCTGTGAAAGTCACTGAAGTATTATAATTTTAGTGCGGGAAGAATGATACTTATTGGAAATCTGAATGTGTTTGCAGGAGATCCACCCCAGCCCCCAAGTCCTGCATGTACAGCTCCTAGAATGGGTGCTGCCTATTATGAAATGATTACTTGGTGTACAGGTCTGTGTACAATTGTGGCACCATAAAAATCAGTGCAACTTAATCTCATAAGACAACGTACTCAGCCCCCACTCCTTTTCTTAACCTATTTTATCATATAGAAAAGTAAATTAAAAACCCTACCGTGGAAGGCATAATGCAGGTGTCATTTACTCAGCATTACAATACTTTCGTTTCAGTCTCAGTCAGAGGCGACTTGGTATTGATCCAGCTTTGAATCAAAGTGACTACCATTAAAACTGGGGCATTAGAACTACATTCTATTGATTGCTGTTTAGGTTTCTTAACATTCATAAAAATACATTTCTAACCCAGCATAGGCAGCACTGAAAGGGAGGGTGACTACAACTAACATCAGTATCTTCTCTATGCAATTAAATGTGCATCACATACTTTATTATGAAGGCTCGAGAACAAGAAAGGCACATTCAGCGTCATATGTTATGGCACAATCCCTCTCTGGTGGAGCAAACAATGGGACCATTATACAAGATGACATATTTTTTGTTTCTAATATATTCTGCCTCTTTGTTTCTGTGTATGCTTAAATAACAGGCACAGATGTACTATTTCCAAAGGTCTTTGACTTGTCATGAGAATACTATCCTTACCAGTAAAATAAATTGATTACTAGTGACAATGTTTACTGTTATACAAAGAACACAGCTCTGGTGGCCTTTGTTACATTTTAAAGGAAAGGTGATTATTTCTTCCTTATGACAGTTCGAACGGTTTGCCATGTGGATATGGAAAGATTTTTACTGATGAATATGCAACAATGTGGCAACATGCCTGGTAGCTAGATCTTCAAATAGACCACTGGTTATCTTTTAGCTGAGAGTTGAGGGAAAACATGAGACAATCAGAAGAGGTTCAAAAATGGCATAGGAGATGGTTGTTAAAATCCAGTGTTTTGAGCCTGCTGTGAAATACCAGTTTACAGTGTGTTATATCAGACTGGTGACTTGTTTAAGCAGAAAGCAGCTCCAGTCAGGGGACTCACTGTATGTCATGGTAAGGCCACCATGTTCTTTGATAAATCCTTTGTCGAGGATTTATTATTTTAATTCTATTTTCTCTAGGCCTTTTGAACAATGACATCAGTGAAACCAGAGATCAGTGAAACAGACTGGTGGCACCTTGATCCAGGGTGGATTTTTTTGTTTTGTTTTGGGTCTTTTTCCCCTCCTCCTTTTATAGTAACCAGATGTATGTTGTGATTCTCTGCGGAGCTGTATAGCTAGGGAAGGAATCACAAAGGCAGAAGATACAGCATTACAATGTACAGGGATAAGGAAATAAGGAAAAGAAGAGAGAAGATAAACAGAAAGCAGAATTAAAAAATATCTAGTTACTACTATATTAAAAGTGCCACACTTACTGTTTTTTTGTTTTACCCTATAGGTATCACAGAGTGATCCCTTACATTTACTAGATCCTTTACATTTTCACATTTCTAATCATGTTAGGAGAAAATACTGTCTTTCATGGTCTCGTCTGGGTAACTGTCAGATTTATAAAGGCGTGTCCCCCTGAGCTCAGCAGCTCCTTTGGTAAGTGAAAAATTTGGCTGCCAAATATTCTAATATCACTGCCTGAAATATAATTGGACATGGATTCCTGTATTGGAAAACACTCTGGTTCCTGAAAGCATTCCAGACCACACTTCTGCCTTCATTCTGCATTGTATTGTACTTGCTTGTGCATTTAGATTATAACCTGTATGATTTATTTGTTTGTAGTTTACCTACTATACAATCATGGCACTACATACACAACACAGCAATAAGTGCCAACATTAAGAGCGTAGTCTTTTTCAAGATCTGAAAAATTAGCTTAATCATTATCAGTGTATTGTTATAAGACACATACGTAGAGTCCAATAATTATTTTTTGGCAAATTATGACTGATCTTAAAGGATTAAAAATCACTTTCTGTTGTTTCAAAAAAAAAAATTAGTTAGGTTTTAAAAGAACCTAAATCAATCTCCTTCATAAACTTGTTTGACACTGAGATTAACTCACTAACCCCATTCACAAACCATTTTCAGAGCTGAAACTATTATAAATTTGGGGTACTTCTAATGCATATTTTATTTTTAAAAATCTGTATTCAAATTTTGTGTTTTTAATAGTTCGCAACTAAAACTAAAAGTGCTACATTATTCTGAATAGGAAGGAACTGGTGGATTATAGTACATGAATCTGGACTTTGGAGTAAGGAGAGTGAGACAGAAATAACATCAGAAATACATTGTCCCTTTAACTTCATCAGTGGAAATCATCATTTGCACATAATCACATTCAAAAAAGTTCTCTTCCTTCTGACTACATACCTCATGTAAAAATAATTTGGGACCTTCTCCAATGTAATGTAAACCGCTGTAAATATTTTGTGTAATGAGATTGGAAACTAGCCATTTGCTCCCCTTAGAAAATCCTCTGGGTTCTCCCTTGATTGCTGTTCAGATCATGCTGCTAAACACCAATTTAGAACACAAATCGGGCTGCAGGTTGATTGCAGTTCAATTCATGCTGCTAAACACCAGTTCCCTGATCAGCAAGGTGCTGCTCTCCAGGCTATGACCTGGACCTCACGATGACATTGTTGAGTTATTTATTATTCAGAGGTTGAAATTACCAATATTCAATCCCCCCAGGAAATTTAAATTTGAACCTACCATATGCAACATATTTACTTGACCACACAGCAAACCTCTTTATCCAAATTATTTTTATTGTTTCACCTAATCTTTATGACAGCTACTCATTTCCTTGGCACATGTCATTTGCCTTCACTTTAAATCATTCCTTCTTGGCCTTGACTGTGATAGTATCATAAACATATTTGATCTCTCTCATTCAGAAAGTTCTTTCTTGCAGAACGTTCTCTCAGGCTGGTAAATGAACATTAACTTCACCTGTTTCCAAAATTGTTTGATCTTGCCAAATTTGTTACTTGGCGTGGGAGCTCTTCCCTAAAACCCACCCCATTTCAGCATCTCAGTCCTGCTCCTGTCGCCTATTCTTGACCATTAAATCCCTCCTTGTGTTGCGCAGTCACATTTAGCCTGGTTCACAGCAGCACTCTAAGATCTCTGGATTTTTATCATCACCCCGAAGCAATTGTTCTATGCCCTGTTTAACATACAATACGTCTCGCTGCAGGGTCTTTGAAACTAACTAGCATTCGGTCTTAGAGCTGTGCAAAACTAGTGCACTTTGCTTTGGGAGTATTTGAATGTGAAAATGAGTTTGCCACCAGGGGAAACTGCCCTCCTCCCCCCCCCCCCACAAAATTTCAACCAGAATGTGGAATGTTTTCCTTTTTCATTAAACCACAAACCAATGCTGCTTTGGCTGATCTTGGATGATGAGAATTGTTTTCATACAGCTGTGATTGCTTGGCTGTTGCCTGCAGCTGCCATATAAAGACACAAAGGGACAAATGAGAACAGGTCAGGTATACTTCACTTTTCACACCCTGTTTTATCATCACAAATGTAAGGACATCCAACCACTTTCCACTGAGCCAACATTACTTAGGTCAGCCACAGTGACCCATAGAATATTAGTTCTTCAGAGAAATTCGGATAATTTCAGTACAAATGGCCACTTTTCTAAAGTTAGCCTAAGGCCCAGTGTGTGACAGTGCTGATCACCCCATGACACCATTGACCTTAGCTGGGGGTGTGTTGCTCAGCATTTTAGGCCCAAAAATCACAAGGCTAAATTCTCTGGTTCGTAAAGCTCTTATTCTTGTGTTTGCAGGTAATTGGTAAACCTCAAAAGCTTTGTATAGATGACCCTCGCTAGCCTAGAAAATAATCCAGAAATACAGCATTGCTGAGGTATCTTAGCACCTCCCATTCCATTCCTGGGGAATGTGTGAAAATGGGATGGGAAAATGGGGGATGAGGGGGAAAGTGAGGGGACCATGAACGTCTTTTGTCACCTTCAGGAAAACATTTGCCTCCAAGTTTGTTTTTCCTCTCTCAAACAAGCTTGGGTGAATTCCTCTTATCTTTTCTGCCACTCCCAGGTTGCCTTGAAATCCTCCCCTGGCTCCTCTGGCCCACAGCCACGTACCCATATTTTGGATACCTTGGGTCTTCTGTGCTTCCTTCAATTTCTATCACCGTTTTGCAGTGTTTCCTCGGCTTCCTCTGGTATCCCAGCACTTGCTTTATGCTTCCTCTCTTAATGCATTTCTCTTGATTTGCCTCTTTTCCAGCCTTTCAGCTCTCCTTAAGCCCAGCCATATTCCTCCCCGTGCTTCTACCCTACTGCTAATCTCCGCTCACCATCTGTATCCCAACCTATCACTGCAGAACAAAGCTTTTAGTCACATGGGGTAAGGTTAGCCAGTCATGACCAGTAGAGAGAGCCTGTGTGACTTGACCCATCTGTTTTAGCCCAATAAATGTGGTACAAATTCCAAATGTACCATGGATATCAGCTTCCAAAAGTTTAATAGATAGTGCAAGAAAGTGTTTAAGTCCTCAGACAGATCACTTCTACCACACGCAGTTGATGAGTAACTCAGTTAAATCATGGAAAAAACCCATCACTGGCATCTTCTGACTTGGGCCCATCGAAACCTGGGTGTTTTCATGGACAGAACCTGAAGGGAATGAGGAGAAGCTGGATGGAAGATGGGACATGACGTAAAGAAGAGCTAAAGGAGTGAGGCAAAACTCACTCACTCTTCCCCAGCATTACTTTGCAGTGATATGTGAACATTGCTTACACATCTACTTTTTCAATATTCAAAGTGAAAAATATTCTTATCTGAAATAGGGGAAAACATGAGGTTATCACTTAATAATATCTACCAGCTTGCACATACTGCATTATTATAAGGATTGATACAACTAATCAGGATTTCGCATCTCAAGCCAGTAGGCCTAACAGCTTCTGGTTGATATAAGTAAATGAAAATTCATGATTCAGTATTGTGCCCAAGAGCCAACTTTACTACTAGTGCGTTATAATTATTTATAGCTGTAAACTATCAAAGGGAATTGCTTACTACCTCTTTACACTACGTGGTAATTGATGTGAAGTGAGGCATTGCATCCCCTGCTGACCCCAGCCTACTGAAAGTCAGATGGATTATATCTAACTCAATTATGATTGATAGTATCAGAATTCATGATACACAACATGGCGTAACAGGCTTTCTAAGTGTATTTATTGATTGTTTCTCTGTGTGTGCGCACACACACTCTCAAGGCAGTCGCAATGGAGCTATTTCTAGGGGAAGGAGAAGCAATAGTGCTGACAGCTTCCATGTATGTATCTCTGATAGCATTGCCTTTCTGATGATTCTCTATTAGGGATCTGCCAGTATTTCTACTAGAAACCCCATTTCACTGGTTTATACCCTGAAATAAATAATAGAACAGTATTTACCATGTACACTCTGAGTGGCACATATTTATTGTGCCAACTTGAAATTTTGCTCAATATTTTGAATGGGGTTTGGAATCCAGATCTTTAATGTTCTGTACATCCTTAATTAGTGTGGAATAAGTGATAATATTGATGAGTTCTGGAATTTTCTACTTTTTGAGGTCTGTCAGAGACTAGCAGATAATCTCTGGGCTGGAAGGGGTGGTAGATGGGTTTGGTTAGTTGCCATTTTTCTGTTTTGAAGATGCTAGTAGGTACAACATAATCTGTTAAATACATGATTAGAAAATATATTGGGAACCTCAATCATATTATCCTTTAGACTGATTTTGCTGTATGGCATTATAAAAATTGAAAGGCCTATCACAACATTGTAAAAAGTTGTAGCAGACAACTGCAATACTGAATGTCAAATAATTACTGCCGTGCAGGTGGCAGTATCTGTTACCACGACCACCGGTAAAGAAATACTGAGCTGATAAGAAGCTTTATGAGGAGTAATTGCTAGACTTATAGAGGAAAACAGGATGACTTCATAGCCAAATAATAATAATTCTAGTGATTGACATTCTGAGAGATCTGGCCTGTTTAAATGAAAGGGTTTTAAATTCCAGAATGGAAAGCCCATTCATCCACTAGCCTTATCACTTTTTGACGCTTTCCTTCTTCCTCTCACCCTGTTGCTTTTTATGGCCTTCCAAAGGGAGCAATGGGGGCAAAAAAACTAACTGGTTTCATGACTGTGCTTGATACATTTATGAAGGGGATGGTCTGATGAGATTTTCTGCAATCTGCGACTACTATTAGCAAATATCTCCAACAGCCAGAGATGGGGCGCTAGATGGGGAGGGCTCTGGATTACTACAGTGAATTCTTTCCCAGATGTCTGGCTGGGGGTCTTGCTGATATGCTCAAGGTCTAACTGATCACCATATTTGGGGTTGGAAAGGAATTTTCCCACAAATCTGTCCCTATGTCTCCTTCTTGGTTTACAGTATTTATTCTAGGCCTGAGACCAGTTCATGTAAAATGTCAAATTGTGAGCCAATATAAAGAAATAGCCCCTTTTCTTTCTGTGGTACTATTTTGTTACAGGAAGACATTAATCATTTAAATATCCCCTGTGGACAACTCAAAGAGGTGGCATTATATAGAATGCCTACAAATCATCTCCCATCATTGCCATCTACTGGCAGTGTGTCAAGGAAGCCTCAATAGAAGAACTCTAGATCCATCTCAACCCAAGAAATGACCTGTTTCTTGTCATTCATCCATAGCTCTAAACTCTCCTGCTAGTTCTGGTACAGATACTCCTGTTCTAGCACACTCTCCCAAAATGGCAGTAACATACTCATTCCACTTATCTGAACTAGAAAAGCATAATAAGTGTCTTGCTTTTGACATTGCTATTCAGACTGTTTCTTTTCCTTTATTCAAGTGCTTATTTCTAATAGCAACTTGGGCTCCAAAATATGGAAACTTTTCCTTCAACAAGGCTCTGTGGGTTCACTTGATGTTCGCCAGCTGTATTTTCCTATTACTCAACACAGTTCTTAATGTAAATGACTAAGAGCTTGTCATATATTCTTGGAGTATGTTATTTTAACTTAGCAGTTGGCCAACTTGATACCATTCAAATACTGCTATACAGGGCTAGATTGTGTGTCTCTGGATGAGTTGCCAAAAGGTAACATAGCTTTTAACATATTTACTTTTAACTAGACTTCTCCTAATAGGAGACGTCTCAGCAATAGGTTTTTAACTATCTGGCCACGGGATTCTCAGATGATTTAGCCCAGTAACATTCATGCTACTGTGACACATGACATGGAGTGCACGTGCTAGTGACTGACCCAGTGTTTAACAGTGATTCACCACTGGGAAAAGTCTTTGAAATTCATAAATTCAAGGCAAGCCTGTTTTACTGGGACTGATAGTGCTGTATTAGTTGCTGGAAGTTAATGAGGTCCTGTGTTTGAGTACAACCAGATTAAAATGAAAAACGAACCACATTATATTCTGTTTCAACAATTATTATCAGTTGGTTGTAATATAAATATGCAAATTTTTCAGCTTGAACTTTAACATCCTCTGTAGAGACCATTCATCTCTTTAAAGTATTAATTTAAGTTGTAAAAGGATCCATACATCACTACATGTCATTTTGAAAACAAATATTAATCAATTTTACACTCTGAATTGCCACTGAGCAAGTGTAATGTCCATTATTTTGGAACAAGTCAGTGGCAAGAAATTTACATATTCATCTTTGGCTTAAGAAATCATATGATAATACAAGTACAACACAAGAAATTCAACAGACTTAAGACCTTATCATCATCTAGTCAATGGCATAAAGACTGCCTTTGCATTCTCAATGCATTGGTATGCAGATTAGGTATATATGTCTCATTCCTATCTGTATAACCTTGAAAGCCAGCGACAGCTGAAGTGTAGTCATAAGTTTTATCTCCCACAAATAAATAAATATATATAAGACAGAGAAAAAGAAACAAAATGAGCTTAAAGGATGTAATAATTTCAAATGTTGTGATTAGCTTTTCAGTCTGAGTGTTTCTGGCTTTTTAGCCATATTATTCTGTATGACTAGAAGCTGGGAAGTGCGTTTTTTCAAAATTTAGCTAGAAACATTACCATTTTACTTTTTCTAAGTCCGTTGTCGTTTAACTATACTAGAGTCCACCTTAAATTATGTTCCCTAACTAATTTTTCTAAGGGGATCATTCTTATGGGTAATACAGTAGCTCCAAAATGTGTCTTTTGTTAAGTTTTGTATCATGGTAACAAGGTGTTTTGTTTTTAAAAGAATGTGAAAGACACTGCAAACAATGTACTCTCTCAGTTCAGTTGGCTGACTTCCCATTGAAAGCAAACAGAAGCATGCAACCACTGTTCAGAGCATACAGATTCAGTAGGCAGCCTCTGTCACTTAACCTGCTCCTCCTCTCTTTCTTCCTGAGTGAAGTAGAGTGTATAAGCATGGTTATTGTCTTTCAGTCAGTATTAAAGTGGTTTGGCATTGGGATCTGAGGAAAGTTTGTCTGTCTCCTATCCTGAAAATATTTCATCATGGTGTATAATGCATGAACATCAGTTGTTGGTGCAGGAATCATTGGAAAGTAGCCAATATTCATCAAATAAAATAGCAGACAGAAAAACTTCTCAAATCAGTCCATTCTACAATTAATGACAAATATTTTGAGGTGTTACATGATACAAACAAGCTCACACTGTCGTGGGATTACAGACCGTTGCTTTAACCAAAGGCAAAAAGGTACAGGAAAATATTTCTCAAACATTCCAAAACACTACTCTTTTGAGTACATAGTTGCACAGAGCCAAAAGCCCCTCCTGATTTGCTTTGTCACACTGCAGATCATAATACAATAGACTTCTAACTCTATTTATGATCAAGAACTCCCTCAGTCCTCTTGTCCCATGTTGAGGCTGTACAGGGAGGAACCAAAATCATGCATCTCCTGCATGCAGTGGAGGGAGGCCATGCACTGACTTTACATCCGAAGTGGGATGAGGAGGGGAAGGCTGGGAGTGGGCCTGTGGGGGAGCCACAGGATCTGCCTTTACACAGATCCAGTGTTTCTCATGTCCTGTGCTAGAGGTGGAGGGGAGGGCTTTAATTCCAGCCTGTAGTGGATAAGGGGTAGACTATGGTACAGTGCTCCATGCCCTTGCCTCAAACGGGGGGGGGGGGGTGGATTTAGTCTAACCCCCTCATTTCACCTGTCTAAAAACAGGTTATGCAATGGAAAATGAACCCCCATTCCATTCCTGGGCTTTATGCAAATGAAGCTCATTTCAGCCTCCCAGCATGCACTTACTAGTCCAGGTAGATAAAGGACACAGCTCTCACTAATTCCAGCAATTCCAATCCTTTCACAGGATGAGGATGTAAAAACTGTTGCTGTTTTCACATCCTCCAAATGTCACTCTCTTTGAAATTTCCAACAAAATGGCTATGTTCATGTCAAAAGCATGCAAATAATAATAAAAAAAAGCTGCATTTCAACATTTCCATTGTTCAGCCATTTCTGCCCCAAATAGAACATATCTTCTCAATGCCTCAGTAGTTTACCCTAGCAATTCTTTTCATGGAAATGGGCTCATTTTTAAGTTCACATGGAAATGTGGGGAAAAAATCAACAAGACCCCAAAACAAAAGTACAGATTGCAGGCGGCTATGCTTTTCATTTGAATAGTTGCAGTCCTTTAGGAGCCTTTCCCTTTTCATGTGCAGTAATTCTTTAGTTAATATTTTTGTACCTGTGTGACTGTCAGCAATATAACTTAGGCTACAATGTTGTGATACTCTCCTCTCCTTCCCCCCAGACCACCCCTTCTCCCTGACAATATCCCTTCTTCAAGACCAGGCTCCCATCACAGGTTATTCTCTTTTTATTGTAGGTTTTCCTTAGACCCCAATCTTATTTTAATGGAGAATTTTTATAACAGATCATCTGTCTGTAAAAATGTTTCCTTTCAAGTAGTTCCCTGAAAAGAGGATTCTGTGAAGATCAATATAACATACGGCTTTCCATTCAGAGCTGTCTCTAGTTATACATATTTCAGCTAAAGCATATTATAATGAAAACAAAAATGATACAAACTGAGGCTTCCTTGGTATGGCCACTAAAAACGTAGCATGCGGACTGCATTGTATGAAGCCTGCAATTGCTTTCGTATCATCCTTAAAGGCTGTAAATATGGCTTCGGAGGAATGTGTTAATCTTGTTTATGGTAACTGATGCTGCAGCAAATCTTACAAATGATTTACAAGCGAGATATTTTAAAGAATTCTTATTCTGTTGTATTCTGTTCCTGGTTGTATTTTAAAGAATCCTTATTGAGGTTGCAGGAACAAACCATCCCGATGTGTAGAAAGAATAGTAAATATGGCAGGCGACCAGCTTGGCTTAACAGTGAAATCCTTGCTGATCTTAAACACAAAAAAGAAGCTTACAAGAAGTGGAAGCTTGGACAAATGACCAGGGAGGAGTATAAAAATATTGCTTAGGCATGCAGAAGTGAAATCAGGAAGGCCAAATCACACTTGGAGTTGCAGCTAGCAAGAGATGTTAAAAGTAACAAGAAGGGTTTCTTCAGGTATGTTAGCAACAAGAAGAAAGTCAAGGAAAGTGTGGGCCCCTTACTGAATGAGGGAGGCAACCTCGTGACAGAGGATGTGGAAAAAGCTAATGTACTCAATGCTTTTTTTGCCTCTGTCTTCATGAACAAGATCAGCTCCCAGATTGCTGCACTGGGCAGCACAGCATGGGGAGGGAGTGACCAGCCCTCTGTGGAGAAAGAAGTGGTTCAGAACTATTTAGAAAAGCTGGACAAGCACCAGTCCATGGAGCCGGATGCGCTGTATCCGAGGGTGCTAAAGGAGTTGGCAGATGTGATTGCAGAGACATTGGCCGTTATCTTTGAAAACTCATGGTGATCGGGGGAGGTCCAGAATGACTGGAAAAAGGCTAATGTAGTCCCAATCTTAAAAAAGGGAAGAAGGGATCCGGAGAACTACAGTTCCAGTCAGCCTCACCTCAGTCCCTGGAACAATCATGGAGCAGGTCCTCAAGGAATCAATTTTGAAGCACTTAGAGGAGAGGAAAGTGATCAGGAACAGTCAGCATGTCATGCCTGACTAACCTAATTGCCTTCTATGATGAGATAACTGTGGATGGGGGAAAGCAGTGGATGAGTTATTCCTTGACTTTAGCAAAACTTTTGATACGGTCTCCCACAGTATTCTTGCCGGCAAGTTAAAGAAGTATGGGCTGGATGAATAGAAAGCTGGTTAGATTGTGGGGCTCAACGGGTAGTGATCAATGGCTCCATGTTTAGTTGGCAGCCGATATCAAGCGGAGTGCCCCAAGGGTCGGTCCTGGGGCCGGTTTTGTTCAATATCTTCATTAACGATCTGGAGGATGGCATGGACTGCAAGTTTGCAGATGACACTAAACTGGGAGAAGTGGTAGATACGCTGGAGGATAGGGCTAGGATAAGGAGGGACCTAGACAAATTAGAGGACTGGGCCAAAAGAAATCTGATGAGGTTCAGCAAGGACAAGTGCAGAGTCCTGCACTTAGGACGGAAGAATCCCATGCACTGCTACAGACTAGGGACCAAATGTCTAGGCCGCAGTTCTGCAGAAAAGGACCTAGGGGTTTCAGTAGACGAGAAGTTGGATATGAGTCAACAATGTGCCCTTGTTGCCAAGAAGGCTAACGGCATTTTGGGCTGTATAAGTAGGGGCATTGCCAGCAGATCGAGGGATGTGATCATTCCCCTCTATTCGACATTGGTGAGGCCTCATCTAGAGTACTGTGTCCAGTTTTGGGCCCCACACTACAAGAAGGATGTGGAAAAATTGGAAAGAGTCCAGCAGAGGGCAACAAAAATGATTAGGGGGCTGGAGCACATGACTTATGAGGAGAGGCTGAGGGAACTGGGATTGTTTAGTCTGCAGAAGAGAAGAGTGAGGGGGGATTTGATAGCTGCTTTCAACTACCTGAAAGGGGATTCCAAAGAGGATAGATTGAGACTGTTCTCAGTGGTACCGGATGACAGAACAAGGAGTAATGGTCTAAGCTGAAGTGGGGGAAGTTTAGGTTGGATATTAGGAAAAACTTTTTCACTAGGAGGGTAGTGAAGCACTGGAATGGGTTACCTAGGGAGGTGGTGGAATCTCCTTCCTTAGAGGTTTTTAAGGTCAGGCTTGACAAAGCCCTGGCTGGGATGATTTAGTTGGGGATTGGTCCTGCTTTAAGCAGGGGGTTGGACTAGATGACCTCGTTAGGTCCCTTCCAGCCCTGATATTCTATGATTCTATGAGGTAATATCAATGTGCAACTGAAACTCTTACTCTTCCTTGTTCTTTCATAGGAACTTTAAGGAAGATCAAATACCCAAGGGGCTGGATCCTCTCCTGGTGTTAATCAGCATAGTTCCATTAAGCCCCGTGAAACTATGTCAAGTTCTGCTATCTGCGGATATGGCCCCAGGGTTTTATAACAAGGGTCAGGGAATTCCTAATTAATATGAAATTAATGTTTGCTCCCAAATTCTCTCTCATATACAATACGCTCAATTTTTCAGTGAAGAATCAAGTTGACATTTGGTAACTGCTTACAAAACATACCAGGTCCGATTGTGCGGCTATTGAAGCCAATGGCAAAGCTCCCTTGACTGGTATAAGAGCCGCGGCAGGCTGACATTTATAAAATCTGAGCAACACTTGATTGAGCTGGAGAGGGCCTCTGGGGGTCTCACACAAGCCCCTGGTTGAAGTTTCCAGGCCTCAAATTGTTTTTTTCCCCCTGTGGGGTTGGGGCAAAGGAGCCACTAGTTCACCTACTCATGAGGGCTGCCAGAGCTTTTACAAGAGGAACCTCACATGAGTAGACCAGCTTCTGCACACTAGTGGCACCCGGAGGAATGGGAGCTGGTGCCAGCAAAAGCTACAAGACAACCCCAGCTGCTGCTGAAAAATACGGCTGGCAGCTCCAGAAGCTGAGGAAAGTTGCATATAGCAAGTGCTGGGAGGACAGGCAGTGTGGTGGACTGCTTGAGGACTGGGTGACATGGCAGAGGCCTCCAGGCTGGTGAGTGCATGTTACTTTCTGTGAAGTATTTCATTGTTCTTGTCAATTGCTGTTGAAAGCTACCCAGAAAACATCACATGCATCACCCACTGAGGTGGAACATTTTTGAGGAAACCCCGTATTTAAAACCTATTGCAAGCAGCTCATAAAAAGAAAACAGAATTGAAATATTAAAAATGATGATTGTGATGTAGCTCCCAGTGTCACTTCTCCCACTCTTTGCCCCTACCTCCCCAGTGTCATAACAAATTAAGCCAAGAAAAACAACGCAAGCTCTTTTAAATGCTGGCCCTGAATGAGGTGCCCGCATATTCGCTATGGGCCAGATCCTCGGCTGCTATAAAGTGCCATAGCTCCAATGAAGTCCATGGAACTATGTTGATTTGCACAAGCTGAGGATCTGGCCCTTAGGATACTGTGCAGAGATTTTCAGTTGAAAGATTAGAGAATGAGGAAGTCTCAGATCTCATTGTAAACTCAAAAGGGAAATTTTATACTTATCTGGCTTAACACCATTTTCCAAAGATTGATAACAAGGAGTAAGTTGGTGGGATAGATTTTCAGTGTTTTAACCAATTTTGTTTCTTCCTTTCCAATGTACTATTTTAGATGTAACATATTACCAATATTAAGGTAAACTAGATCTATTAGACAATTACCTAAGGGGACCGTGAAACTAGACTCTGCACTATAAAGCCAATGAAGTTATGACAGCTGTGACCCAAGAGGAATCAAGGCTGAATAAAGACTGTCTCGGTAGCAGACAAATGATGATAAAGTGATCCTTTTAGCCAACAGTCAATGGAAATTGACAAGGCCAAACCCCCAACTAATGAACAGCCCAACCTTTGCTACCAGTGAAATGTACTGAAAGTTTAATCTCAATAAGGATCAAAATAAATTTGCCCAAACATTTTAACAAAAGAGTGGCATGTATCATTTGATGTCCACCAAGCTGGAGGGGAGTCTTTATATTCCTACTATAACAGGTGCACAAAATTGTCTTAACAGAACAATACCTTATTTTTCTTCTGAAATTGAATTTCAGATGGTACCTACGTCACACAGACCTAATAATACAGAAAGCAATTGTCTCGATGATTTCTATTAAATCTGTGCATTTCCAGATTCTTATAGAGTAATGTCAGTTACAGAACAATGTCAAGCTGACGGACGTAGCACAGCATTAAAGAAAAAAAATCATGCACACAATGGGCCAGCTGCACATTAATAAATATGTAATGTTTGATTAAAAATATGGATAGTATTTTCCCCCCAATTGCTGACTACCCCTAAGGCAGGAGATGTGATCTGGCTTCCACGGACGGGTTTATTTCTCACTTGCTTTGAAAATACAAACTAAAATGTTTTCCTGTCCCAGCTGTTTCCCATTGTTCATGTTTATCAGCTCAAAGGGTGAACAGAAGAATAAAAAATACGCTTGCATTTCAAATGTGCCAGTCAGTCAATCTATTGTTAAAGAAGAAAGCCTAATTGTCTATGCTGGCAAACTTCTTTTTGGTGAATGTCCAGTTTTTAAGAAAAGCTATTCAGCTGTGCCATTTGTTTAATACATGCATAGAAAAGCACATAAAATCACAAGTTTTCTGTTGGGGGGAGAAAAAAAATCACATCTATAAGTTATAGCCTGGAAACACTTTGGTCATGGTTTGAATAATTATCTATATATCCTTTATTTGATCCTTTATCAGGCTGAACAATGGCTATAAGCAAACGCCTAGAGCTGACTGTGCCACTTAGAAAACTTCAGGGAGCAAAAGATATAATGGTGACCTAAAATTGAAATTGACCCCCATTTCTGCAAAGACTTTCACACATGCTTGACATTATGCCTGTAAGTACTTCTTTTGACTTACTGGGTAAAATCCTGGTCCCACTGGCATGAGTGGGAGTTCTGCCATTGAATTCAGTGGGGCCAGAATTCCACATCGTGCATAATGGCTGCTCTATATGTGTCTTTCCTTTCTGTTTGTTTGTTTATCATTTCTTCATTGTGAAGTTGGCATTGTAGTGATTAAGAACTGGCTCCTTTGACTTGACTGTGGGCATCAGATTGGGATAGGGAAAAGGTAGTGGTTCTCTTTTAAGTCCTTCCCACAAAATAAGTACTGCCCATGGAAGTTGTCAAGATGAGATACCGCTCACAGATTGTGCAGATGATCAAAATATGATCACGCTGCTCCACTGGGCTCCTTCAGTGGGGCTTCCACATGGCCATGGGCTTAGCTCCTTGATTGGGAGGGAAAAGAGGTGGTATCTCCCAAATATCGCCAACTTGTGGCAGCAAAATGTCACTCTCAACAAATCATGCAGGTCTGTGACCCTCCCTCTGCAATAACAATGTTAACATCTAAATTACCTTCCTTGGACACCTGAGTTAACCTCTCAGTGAAATGAATGGAGCCATCCACACCTCAGAGCTATTGCTCCAGGTTCTCTGCAAATGCATACAGACGTGTCTGCATCAGTTACACTCACTTCACATTTTTGAAGTTTTCTTTGGAAGTATAAGAGCTAGAGACTTTTTTTTAAAATTGAGAATCTGGGGAATGACATAGCATAGAATGAACTCAGAATGGTTCAGAAATACCTATGGAAGAGATATAATGGCATATTGAATTCCATAGTGTTCAAAGCAATTTTTATAGAACCCTATTAAATTTTGGTAGAATCCCCATTACATTCTGTAGGACCTTTCCATCAAAGTACTGGCTGTTTCAGAGCCCTGTTTCCATGGGACTACTAGTAAAAGGAAAGAAATTTCAGGAGGGGAAGTAGGATCAGGCCCAATTTCAGAAATATTGAATACAAAATTCAGGAATAAAGAGAATTTAAAATATTGTATTGAGCATGGATATGTGATTTTCATTCTTCACAAATTTAGCGGTTGATCCTGCAACTAGATCCTGCAGAAATGTGCTGCCATGGATCCACCTGCAGGATCCTGGCATAAAATATTGCTTTGTGAAACAATTAAACCCAAATGTAATTTTGAAAATACTTGCTATGAAGAGTTTGATACAGTATGCAAAGAAGCTTGGTAGTTCATGGCTTTTTTTGATTTGTATTTAATTACAGATAATATACTAAAAATATATCGTCAAAAAGATCCAATTGTTCCCAAAATGTCTCACCAATAATTAAATGTCAGGAAAGTTAATTTTTGTGTAGAAAAGAGTTTAAAATGCACATTTTTAATAGCATTTTTACACAATTTAAGCTATTTTCACCTACTGTTGACATTTCTACTTTCTGACCAAAATATATATTTTTTTACGTTACTTGTAATTTTCATGGCACTTTACAGCCGAAAGAAAGCCCCTGCCACCACAACCCCAAACACTCCCTGCCCCCCAAAAATATTCAAACCAAAACCATGTTACCGATAAAGTAAAACAATCAGAAGGGAGGAGATTATATCAATCAAGTCCAGTCACTGGGGGGATTTCCTCACTGCCTTTTGGCTCCTTTGTGTACAGGGCACACAATGCAATTGTAACTCTGCCCCAGAAATTTCTCTTGAGCAGGGGAACCTTCCTGTCAGGTGTGCGGTTGGCAACCAGCAGGAGCCCCCAGATCCGAGAGCTGGCTGAGGGTGGAGGAGGTATGGCTGAGGTGTTCCCACATCCTGGCTGGCCAGATGCTGCAAGGCCCAAGAGGCTATAGCAGCAAGGGTGCCATTAGGGCAGCCCTAACCTGCAATGGGGAACAAACCAGACCCAGGTGGGAGACAATCAGCTTCTGCTCAGTCCCTGCACTGGACTCATCGTTGGTGCAGGAATGACTCAGGGATGCCTATTATTATCAGCAAGGAAAGACATTCCTGTTTTTAACTATTCTGTAGAAACAATATCCCTGCTTTAGAATGGTTCAAAAAACCTATGGAAGACATATCATTCTAAATTGAATTCTGTAGGTGTTTGAAGCAATTTTTCTAGATCCCTATTAAACTGCTGTAGGATCCTCATTCAATTCTATAGGACCTTTCGATCAAACGGGGAGGAAAGGGCAGCCTTAAATTCAGTGATTCATAGAAATGTAGGACTGCAAGGGACCTTGATATGCATTCCAGTCCAGTGCCCTGGACTGAGGCAGGACTAGGTATTATCTCCATCCCTGACCAGTAGTTGTCTAACCTGTTCGTAAAAATCTCCAATAATGGAGATTCCACAATCTCCCTAGTTAATTTGTTCCAGTGCTTAACTACCCTGACAGTCTGGAAGTTTTCCTAATGTCTAAGCTAAATCTCCCATGACCAATTTCAATTAGTAGTTTGAGTTGTGATGAAAAATTACCTAAAATGTACCCAGAAGAATGTAATACGAATTTTTCAAGACCCCATAAGGGCCCAGCTAAATAACAGATAATTGTTATCCTTAGACACTCTGCCTCTGAACTGCACCAATGAAGATCCAGCCTTTGGTAGTTCTCCAGGGATGCATATTTTGGGCCTTGTTCTTCAGTGTCCTGGGGTTTGTGTAATCATTTATACCAGTACAGAGTGTGTGTACAATACTACCAAGTCAGAATTGTAGCATTTTTACCCACTTTGCACTCCATGGCCACAAGGCAATGGAGAATTAGGCCCATAGGTCCCATGGTTATCAGTCAACCCTATATATGTAAAGCCTGAGTTCATAAAAACACAGAAACATGGACCCATACTCGCTGACCTAAAGGAGCAGTTCAAGAAGCTGAGCAAGTATTGGAACTGCTACTCCCATGCAGGGCCGGCTCCAGGCACCAGCTGAGCAAGCTGGTGCTTGGGGCGGCAGCTTGTTCGAGGCGGCATTCTGCCCAATCCTAGGGCAGCACGGCCGCTTTTTTGTTGTTGTTGTTGTTCTGCTCCAGCCACCCTGTAGGGGGCGGCGGTGCGGAGAACCAGAGCGCCCTGCAGGGCAGTCCTCTTCCTTCCCTCCTCGCCGACCAGAGCAGAGCCCTCACGGCAGGTGGCAGCGCAGCGGGAGGGGCCGCGTGGCAGCGCTCCCGCTGTAGCCTTGGCCGCCCCCTTCTTTCTCTCTCCCGCCCGCTCCCTCCCCCCCGCCCCCGCCGGTCCCCCTGCACCCGCGCTCCGGCCGCGCCACAGGTTTTTTTTTGCTTGGGGCGGCCAAAAAGCCAGAACCAGCCCTGTTCCCATGAGTGGGTCTGGTATATTCCATCCCGAGAAAGGAAGTTGTCCATGCAAGCCAGGCCATCACAGTCTATTTAAGAGATTTTAAACATTTCAGAATGGAGTGAGTTTTGAAAAATTCTTGTGCAGTGGTTGCCATTAGAAGGTAAGCATGTGCCTACACTTACCACCCCTAAAAAAAAAATTGGTCACAGCCTAAACAAACAAAATTCAACTCTCAAATGAATAAAGCCCCAATACAACTTGATCGATGTAGGTAGACTCCTGCAGATCAGGTTACAGGACTAGGGTCTTTGGAACTATCAAAGATAAGGACAGATCCACAGCATCAATCAGATACATTATATATTTACAGCAGAAGTGTGTGGGGGGGGGAAGCACCATGGGACATTTTAATAGAACCCCTTTCTCTGGTTTATAAGAATATTCTTTCACATTAATTTCTCCCCTCCCCCTTAATTTTTTGTAAAAACTAATTTTATCAGGTTGAAACTTTTCTCCAGTCTTTGCCCAGAAACAGACACAGAATAATTGGCAAGACTTGGCAGAATTAGTGATATTATTGAACCTGTAATTGTCTAGTGTCTCAGCTTACTAGATAGAAAGTCAATACAATATGATGTCCCCCAAGCCAAATTAATATAATGTAAAATGTGCTGGATTTTTTTCCAGAACTATTTGAAATCCTGCATTGTCTATACCTAGTGATTCAGAAACTATTAGTTTAGCATAGTTAGCCAAGCAAAAATTGCTGCCTTTTCCCTCCTGGGATAAAGTTACCTCCTCCTGTCTAGTTTGACTTTACTCTGTTGGGTCTAAACAGCAAAAGCATTTTCCCACCAGTTTCTGGTCTGATGTATTTCCTTACATTGGCCTAGATTATCCCCTGGGGCTCTGAAGGAGGCACACAACCATAACTTAACTCTGCACAATCAACCTTTACTTTGCATTCGCTGACATTTGAGTGTTTCACTTTGCAACTGTAATATTCTTTTAAGTAGCATTTTGTACGAAATTCTTTACTGAACTGGATGCTTAGTGACTTATATTTTCACTTTTTATTGTTGAATGTATCATTACTCCCTTGCCTTTTGTAAATTCTCTAGGAGAGTGACCATATCTATCTCTGTTTTTGTACAGCTCCCAGCACAACCGGACTCCAACCCTACATAAGATTTTTGGACACTATTGTAAGTCATTATGAATAAGTCATTAAGCAAGGGGTATTTAAATAATGAAAGTGCATACAGTGGTTTCTTTTTTCAAGGCTTCCTTGAAAATAGAGTGGGATTTTCAAAGCACAGGCCTATTTCTGCTCCCATTGAAATCAATGAGAATTTTTCTATTGTTTCAATTGAAAACTGAGTTAGATCAACGCGCTAAGCACTTCTGAAAGGCAGCATATAGATTTTTCACGAAGAATAGAATGATTACCAATTTTCTATTTTTAACTATTTTTTTAATACCATCAGAGAACAACAGCTTCTTATAAACCCATTGGTTACATGAAAAATGACATCAGGAGTTTACTGTTTTTTAATACATGTGGTAATTTCGTGGTAGCCACAATGCAATATATTATTTTATGTGATGTGTTGTCATCTTGCAATAATCAGGACAATTAATTTTGTAGGAAAATTATGGTCACCCAAAATAACTTTTGACATGGCCTAATGGTATTATGTATGATCTTGCTCTGATAAGCCAATCATAAGCCATACTTTTTTAAAGGCATAATCAATCGTTCTGACATAAGGAAGTCCAGTCCATCAGTCTGACATTAAAATGTCATAATCCATTGACATCACATTAGATTAATGGATTTTGATTACTTTTGAAAAGGCATTCAGATGAACCAGTTACATGAGCAGTCCAGACATCATCCTTTCAATTATGTCATTAAAACACTGACTCGGTGACTAAGTCCCTTCACTCTTCTTTTGAAATTTATTAATAGCTTCCATCATTTCTAACATAATTGTTCTGAAACTTCACACAATCTTAGATCCAGGTATTATCTAGTAAAATAAAAAAATAAACCAAGACACCTGTGGACAAGAATAGGCTGAATGGATTGAATTCCCTATTGGGGGTCATTCTACCTCTGCTCTCATAATTTGTGATGTCAACACAGCCTTTCAAAGAAGTTACTTCCTGATATCTTACTGCTGCCCATCTGTTGTTTTCTGTATCTCCCAATGACATGTCACCATTGGTAGCGACAATTTCTTATCCAGAGCTGTCAGAAAAAGAATAGTTTAGGAGCTTAGAAACAAAGTTCAAGCTATAAGTTTCTTTGAAGTTTGATCTGCTATTCAGTGAAGCACAATGTAGAAGAAAGGGTAAACATGTTGAGAAAAGGGGGAAGAGAGGATGGAGAATTACTCATGACAGGCACAGATTGGATTTACATACATATCCAATATGTCATTTAGGCCCTGATCCTGCATAGTGTTACGTACATACTTAACCGTAAGTGCGTGAGTAGTACCACTGAATTCAATGGATATAGCCATATGATTTAAGTTAAGCAAGTTGCATCAGTATTTGCAGGACCTGGGCATTAGGATTTAGTGGGATATTCATTGTCCGGCTGAGTTAACTGTTTAAGATAGAATCAAACTCTTATTGCATGACTTTTTGTAAAATGTGTTATTGTTGTAGTGTAAAAAACACCTGTCAGGAATAGTCTAGTTACTACATGGTCCTGCCTTAAGTGCAGGGGATTGGACTAGATGAGCTTTTGAGGTTCCTTCCAAACCTACACTTTCATGGTTCTATGTGAGCTGATTGATTGGAGGAATCTATATATCCAAATTAATAGTCACATTTAATAAAATCTTTGGCCCAAATCTTCAAGGATGACCAAGCTGCACATGGTGCAAGACCCATGGGTCGGGGGCTGGGGTGGCTCTTATATCATCTCTCCCCCTCCAAGAGCCTGGGGCTGGCAGGGGCTGATTTGGCTCTGGCATGATTTAGCTGATGAGGTGCTTCATTATCCCCAAATCACCAGAACAGTGTGTGTGCTGGCTACACCCCCCTACTCCTCCTGGCCTGCCCTGATACACTCATGTTCCAGTGTAGGGACTGCAAATGAGTGGTGCAGAGCTGGTCTAGCTTTATGCTACCAGGGAATTCCTTATACTAGGGGTCGGCAATGTTAAGCACCCTGGCGGGCCGGGCCAGTTTATTTACCTGCTGACACGGCAGGTTCGGCCGATCGTGGGCCCCCCTCAACGCGGTTCGCCGTCCCGGGCCAATGGGGGCGGCGGGAAGCCGCGGCCAGCACATCCCTCGCCCGCGCCACTTCTCGCCACCCCCATTGGCCCAGGACGGCGAACCGTGGTGAGTGGGGGCCGCGATCGGCCAAACCTGCCAAGTCAGCAGGTAAATAAACTGGCCTGGCCCGCTAGGGTGCTTTCCCTGGCGAGCCACGTGCCAAACGTTGCCGACTCCTGACTTATACTAGGGATTCTCCCTTTGCCCACGCTGCTTTGCACTGTGCAGCTGGATGGGGAGCTGAGGCTCAGGCCCATTGAAATCATGTGATGAGTCATTTATGATTAAATGTGTTACTGTCTAGTTAAAAAGCAGGTTATACACAGAGAGCTGTGCTTTATTGCAAATTATGCATTCCATAACTGATATGTACAACACATATATAACCACTTTGGTAAATTAGGGAAACAATTGCTGCCTTACCTGACTGAAATTCAGGCTTTTACATTTTGGCTATTGTTTCAAACCATGTTTTACCAGTCCGAAGTGGCTCTCAAAGCTTCCAGCCCAGTTTCACATACTTTGATCTCAATATCATCACTTGAAACAGAGGGTTTGAGCCAAAGTCTATTGAATCCTCTGGAAGTCATTCCTTTGACTTCCGTGGGCTTTGGGTGGGGCCTAAAGAGAGCTAGATATAGCCCAACCCACCAATGAGTTCCCAGTTTTTCCAGATGTTTTTCCAGAAATACCTGTCCCCCTCCTACAATCTGAGAATGCTGCCCGCTCACAGGACTTGCAGCCCTCTCAATACAGGGCCACATTATTTGCTGGCTATTTCTAGAATTTTAAATTGCTCTGTACTGTAAACTCTTTGGTGCTGGGAGTGTCTCTTTGTTATATTTGTGTATAGTGTCAGCACAATGGGCCCCAGTCTCCGTACAAATAATAGTTATATCACCCTGTCCTGTACCATGAGTAGCTGGAGTTCTTGAACAAACAGAAAACAAAAGTCCTTTATAAATATTACTCTTTGTATTAAATGGTACCTAGAGATCCCACTGAGACCAGGGCCCCAGAGCGTTAGGCACTGTACAAACACGTAGGAAGAGAGAGTCCCAAAGAGCTTTCAGTCTAAATAAGAGAAATGAAGACAGAGGGAAGAAGTGTTTTATCCCAGGTCACTTAGAAAGTCAGGGACACAGCTGGTAATGGAACCACTGGCCTATGCTGCCTCTCAAATACCAGAAGACAATATGCAGGGGAGACAACACAAATATAAAGATCCAAAGCCTTAAAAATGATAAAGTACCAATCTGTTAGTTTTGTTTTTAAATGTACAATGCCCTCCGTTTAATTCAGCCACTAATTCAGTTGATGCTCCATAGAATCAGTGCGAGAACTGAAATTTCTGGTCTGTAAAAAATTTCCAAGATTTTGACATTTGTTTTCCTTCCTAATAAGAACAAAAGCCTTCAACATTTCTGTGAAACAGAATTTTCAAAAAAGGTTTCAGATGGATTGTAATGTTCCAGTTCGATAAAATCAAAGCATGTTGTTCCAATTAAGATTTTCAAAAACTAAAATGAATTTGAAAAATAACAAAGTAAATTTGAAACAAAAAAATGTGTTTCAAACTGAAAAGTCAAAACATTCTATTCTGATGGTGTCGAAACAGAACATTTCCACAAAAAAGTGCTTCATTCTGAGGGGGGCGGGGGTGTTAATTAAATTAGTCAAAATCAACACATTCCGCATTTTCTGATGGGAAAAATGTTCTGTGCGGAAATTTTCAAACAGATTTAATAATCAGATCAAAATGTTGAGAGGCAAACAGCAATTTACATGCTGTGAGCCTGATTCTGCAGCATGCAGAATGCTCATTGACTCCAGGGGGCTTGCAGGATCAGGGCCTTCACTTTGATCAATGCTGATCCCTTCAGGCAGAGTTTATGGGCAAATTCAATCAGGCTGTCTATTTAATTAATAAAGAAAGTCAAAATTCTTCTTGAGATTAAAGGATAAAGAGTCCAGGAATGACCGGTGGTGGTGATGTTTATAAAAGATAACTGCAGTGAAGAAATTCATTCTTCCCCTTTGCTATTGCTATTATAAGCACTGCTATATGCCATGCAAGCTGTGCCATGCACTCTGGTGATCGCAGGTATAACGAGATACCCATTTCTTTCTGTATTTCAGTCAAAATTGACTTGACCAGACTAAGGAATAGGCACTGTATATGATTTTATATTTTATGCTGTCACCCAACAATGGCAATAGTGAAAGTTTTATTCATGAATCTGCAGAATGACATTTCTGGATAGGACTGTTCAGTTAGAAAGCATGAGAGATGTGCCTTTCTGTTGCTATTGCACAAGGTCTCTGGAGAAACATTGTGCCACATATCCAAAACTGCTTCAGCTGCAGATAGCCCACTATTAGGAAATTTGTAGTGGTCTTAACAACATCCGTATACAGCCAGGAGGCCCAAGCTTCTGGGGTCCCCGAAAAATGAGGAAAAGCAGGGTCCAAAGGTCAGCATTGGGCAGTTTTAGCAAGGGATCATGAGTAAACAGAGATCTTTAAGGATAGTCATAGTGAAAACCTTTTAACGCTAATGATCAGTTTGCACTCATAAAGTTCTCTTCACCAGGAGAAAAGACTGAAATGAGCCTTTACATGGGTCTAGTATCCAAGGGGAGAGGCTGGCCATGCAGAGCCTTGCTAGTAGCATAGGATGGTATGTGAAAGGTAAGCTGCTGGGAAAACAGGTTGAAAATTGTCTGTCAAAACATTCTTTTTCTATGGACAAAATGGAAGTTTTTGTGAAAAATGTCTGTTCTGGTTGAAAATTTTAGATGTTTTTGTCCAGAGAATTGAAACAAGAAATGTCTGGGGCTTAGCTCAAAAAATTTTTTTTTTCTAAAACATTTATAGAAAAATGAAAAAAATCATTTTTGTTTATTTTTTTTCTTTAAACAGGAAGGAAAAGATTCACTATCAGCTCTACATGCTGGGGCCAAATTAATTAATTAAGAAATATTATTATTTCTTTACATGTCTTGCAGTTGTGCTTAGGAACCCCAGTCATAGGCCTTATTGTGCTAGGTGGAGAAGAGCCTAAGAGAAGTCATCATCACTGATGGAGTGCAAGTCATGCAAAGGGCAGGGTGAGACATAGGGGCAGATGGTTGATGCTGAAAGAGACCAGGAGCTAGTTAGAGAGGGGTAACTCTGCAACAGAGAGATCAGGGAGAGCAGTACTTGGAGAAGACCAAGTCTCATGATTGGCCTTGGAAGCCTGAATGGGATTTTTTTTAAAATCTCCGTTTCTGTAGCTCTAGAAATGATTTGAAGAGTGCTTCACGTTCTGGGGTGCCATCCAGACCAGTGAGGGGCTGTGTCACCACTTGCCCTGTAATCTTGGGTGTCTCACGGTGCTTTGCTGCTGTCTCGCAAACAGCCAAACAGCATGCCAGTCACACCCTGAGTGTCCGCGTGTAGCTACCGTAGGGTTGCCAATTTTGGTTGGACATATTCCTGGAGGTTTCATCACATGACATAATCTCTAATTAAAGAATAATCTTTAATTCCTGGAGACTCCAGGCCAATCTTGGAGGGTTAGCAACTCTAAGCTACAGCCCTGACTCAGCGGCCTGTTAGCAGCACTCTAGTCACACATGGCTTCCACCAGCCACGGTTACTACTTGCAGGGTAACCCCAACACACAGTCCCAAATTTCCCCCCAAAAGTGTGTTCTGCACCGACCAGCCTCTCCTGGGCAGTTCAGATACTAGAGTTCTGTTGCCCGTGTCGGAGGTCAACATGTTACTTTAACTGGAGTTACCCAAGTTCAGTTTAGACACAATACTGGATTAGCACTGATTAAAACAAGAAACTACAAAGGGAGTAGTACTTTTAAGTGAGTACAAATATAAGGTTTTAAAGTCAGAATTTGTTACAAGAGAAATAAAGATAAAGCACTTTCTGGTAGCTAAAACTTAACACACGAGATATGGTTCAAGGCAAAAGCCTTACCACATGTTCCCGGCAACATTGCTGACCAAATTCTGAGGTTTGGAACTCCTGCAAAGTCAAGGGCTGGTTCATTTGTCATCTTAGGTGAGGGTGTGAGAGAGAGAGAACGAACCTGGGATGGTTTTGCCCTCACTTTTATAGTTTAGTCAGGTTATAGGTTATCTATAGGTTACCCCTACATAAAGTTCCTTGCAGCTGTGAGGAGTGAGACAGGGAGTCTCCCAGTAAAAAATTGTTGCTTGTTAAAATGCAGATTGATCTGTTCCTTGCCCTCCTCCCCCATCATTGCCAAAGAATGCCCACTTGGCTGGTGATTGCAAATCAACTTTGACGACACCTGGCTATAGCCATCAGCTTGTCCTTTGCCTTTGAGGAACCGGTTTACCTCCACTTGCTGTCCCAAGGTCCCCATTTCCTACTTATATGTAAATTGAGGTAAACACTCATTTCTTTGTTTCAGATAGAGCTGTTTAATAACTTATGCCAAGGCTATGTGGGTTTGAATATGTGCGAACATCATCATATGGGGGAATTCATAACTTTACATATAGAGTCATTGATTTTACATATAATGTTGCTACCTACATTGCGCCATGATAGTATTGACCAGTGAATTGTTAGTTTTCAAATGATACCTCACAAGACATACAAAGGGTGTGAATACAAGGATGCATTGGGTCACAATGAGGTTGAGATTGTTATGCCTTCCTTTCCATACTGACAACTGACAAAAAAAATTGAGCACCAAACAACCACAAACCAACACTTTTGTGAAAATCTGGCAATTTTTTAAAAAGCAAAGTTTATTTTCTTTTGCACCATCTCTATATGCAAATATCCAAGGGGCTTTCCAACATATCTCTATTGTCCTAATAGCCAGGCCAATTACAGGGATTGCTTATTGAGAACTTCAGCAAAGTCAAAATTTAAGTCAAAAGGTAAATTTTAGAAAAATGCATGCTGCTTTTAGATGTGCAAGGCTAAATTTACACTTCTTGTAGCAAACATACCCCTGCCCCTCCTCCCCAGCTCTTCGAGTGCTGCTGTCTGTGTGTGCATCAGTTGGTTGGTTTGGTTGATCTTCTGATCTTTAGTCATTCATTTTTTGTATTTTCTCTGTGCAAATAATATGAACTGTGATGTGCAATCCTTAAGAGACAGTAAATACTGAAGCCTATGAGGGCAAGAGTTGATGGTGGCTTGAGCAATGTATTTTTTCATAGCATTTACACAGATTTTCTTGAAACATAGAACTATAAGATTCCTAGTTCTCCACCTCCCAGCTCATATAAGCATGGGACAGAATCTCCATCTCTCTAAATTGCCAAATAGGTGCCTTACTCTCATTCTTTCATATGGATCCTCTTGCCCTCTGCCTAGACAATCTCCAAAGAACAGTAACAAAATGTTCCAGAGTTTGGCCTAGGATACTGACTAGCGAGAAGCAAGCTTTTCTTTTCTGCTATGAATCTAGAAGATGCAAGGAAGGGAAATTGGACTGGAAGGAATACTAAGATTATCTAGGAAAGGGGCTTTTTGTATAAAATTTGGTGTTAATATTGAGAGAGAGAGAAAGAGGTTTTTAATTAAGGCATTGTACTAGGAATCAAGGCATCTGGCTTAAATTCCTGTCTCCACCATAGACGCCTTGTGTGACCTTGGGCAAGTCATTTAATCTCTGTGCCGCCATTCCCTGTCTGTAAAATAGGGACAATCATATTTCCTTTTTGCTATCTTTTTTCTTGTTTATTTAGATTGAAAGTTCCTGCGAGCAGGGACTGTGTGTCTCTACAGTGTCTAGCATGTGTCCCTGATCTCATCTGTGTTCTTTAGATTTTCCTGTAATAAAATAATAATTAATTTTATAAAATCTTCCTTGATTTGCTAAAAAGCTTCCAGAGTTATATTGATCATTAAAAGCCTGCATCTGAGAAGCCAATGTATTTGATTTGTAATGAATGTAACCCTTCAGTAAGATCACAGCTGTAATGTTACAACATCACTCATGTAAAGAATGGTCCCTGTAAGAAAACCTGCTGCTCTTTTTTCTCTTTAACCTCAATAGAGCGGTTCTTTTGTTAATTACAGTTACTGCACACTGTGATATTGAAGTGCTCTGTTCTCAAACATATTCTTATTTATTTTAGTCCTTTTTTCCCCAGGTAATGAAATGTCAGAACCCTACTTTTTCTGGTTTTGTAGTATGTTGATCAAAGTGACCTTTGCTTTGCAGCAGACACAAATCAATATAGCGCTCTGCAACATTTGACAGATAAAGGTGCAACATATAATAAATGGCAATCACTGACGAGGAGAGCAAGAAAATACCTGCCAACTTCAGTTCATACTAGCAATTTTCAGACAATGCAGCATGTTATGTTCAAAGCAAAATTCATTTGTCCATCTAATAACAGAGATGGAGGATATTAAAGGACTCAGTTTTGTTAAAGAAATGTTTCATCTCACAGTAATAATTCAGAGTCCAGTCAGGGCCTACAGTGGTTGGTTGTGAGTAAAGTTATTACATTTTGAAGAGAGGTTAGAAGAGCAATTTTCCTCACCGGGGGTAGCGGGTGGGATTTATTCATGAAATGAAACAGTAATTTTATATCTGTAATATAAACATGGAACATGGCAAATTTCCAAAGTGTTTCTTAACTCTCCAACGTTTCACACGAACGTGTGTATGCAAAAACCTATATTTTCCACTTGTAATGCCAGTTACAACGCAGGGGCGTTGTGGGGGTCTCTCACACCTGCTTCAAATACGGTCAGATGGCATTCTCATCCTGCGCTGAATAAAGTCGTCATGGACTGTGTAAGATCAGATTTACCTCCTTCCTGGGGTTTGGCTTTTTCAGTAACTCAAATAACAACAGAACTTTAAAGCTCACGCTATGCTTTCAAGCCAAGACTGACTGTTCCTAAAGTTTCCTGCAGGACCTCGCTGTCTCTAGTTCCCTCTGATCAGAAGATTGTGCCCTATTTTGACATCCTGCCACACCTATCTCCAGGAGTCAGCAAATTGTTAAGGCTGGTTGGAAGTTTTCCATTGGAAAATGCTGATTCATCAAAATCAAAACATGCCATGAGTTCCACCTGGTTCCTGCCAGCTCACCTACCCACCAGTTGGGCTGGCTCAGGGCCAGGGCTTCCACAGTCTCGGACTCCTAGACTCAGCGGGCTACTGCAGCTCCAGCTGCCTCAGAAACATTTTTTTAAAGGGGTTGAAATGAAATGAAATGTTGTGACTTTTTCCAAATGAAATTTTTGGAATTCCATTCTGCAAGAAATTTCAAAATCTCATTTTTCATTTAGCTTTGGAACATTTCTCCCCCCTGAATTTTCCATGGAATGGGAATACCATGTTCTAGCTAGCTCTGCTCAGCAGCTTTGTGTAAGATCCTAACACCTATCAGCAGGATGGATTAACGGAAGGGCCCTGTAAGGTACAACCTACCTCTCTGTTATAGACACGGTTTGAAAACTTGGCCCCCAAGCAGGGCTGGCGTTAGGCACCAGCGTTCCAACCATGTGCTTGGGGCAGCCCCAAGACTGCTATTGTGTGTTTCCTTGATGAACATACCCATGCGCGTGCAGTTATTAGCCTTAATCTAGAATACTTAGTATGATCCCTTATATAACAATATATAACTTCATTTGAATTATTACAGTGATGACAAATAGAGCCGTAACATTCAGATAGCAAATGAATGAAGCAATGGGACGAAGCATGACTGAGGTGGACCTGTGAGTACTTGTAGAATTCCTGAAGGATCTGGGTGATTAGCACTTAAATTCTATGTATGTACCTGTAAGCTCATCTCTTCGATTCGTTACCCACAGGTAACCTCCAGGTTACCTGAAGCTCCATAAAATTAAGAAAAGAGGTAAATAAAGGAGGATGAGCCTACTCTGGGGGATATTATGTCACACAAAACTCCTGTGTGACTCTTCCCAATGGACAGTAACTAGAACCACAATTAACTTGTTGCTAGTTTATTTATTTTATGTTTGCAGTATTTGTACGACGGCAGCATGCATGGCTTTCTCTGGTTCCACACACAAGGCCAGAAACCTGATTGTTCAGCATTTTCCCAGCTGCTGGTCTGTGTGACAGCTATACCTTGCTGACTGGCACTGAGATAAGCTGTGTGAGACCCTTCAATTTTGTGTTGTAGCAATATGCGTGCACTGCTTTCCTTGGGTTTTGGTATACTTGTCCAACCTCTAAATTGCACTGTGAGTTTTGCATTTGAACAAAGCCAAAACCTCAAAGCAAAGCTCTATAACTCCATGTTGATTTCAATGAGAAAGCGTCAACAAAGCGCAAATTGCCCATGATTTTGACACAAACTGTAACCTGGCCCATGTTCGCTCACAGTTGGGCCTAGATGGACTCAGATGATTTTTAGCAAGCCTGGTTCCAGTTTCCAGTATTTTAGTCAGACAGTACACAAATCCCTTGAGTTAGTTTCATTGTGAACTTTTGCACAGTTCTCATGGGACATTCTCCAGCAAATGTCTCCATGGACAATAACATATGACTGATATTGTCAAAGTTGTATGGGAGTTTTGGACACTTAATTCCCCTTTAAATTAAGCGGAAATTAAATATGTGCAATGCAGTGTTTGTTCTTGTAACTGGCTTGATATTACCTGACACCACAATGGTGAGTTGTTTTTCCCCTCTACAGCTGGGGCTGTTAAGGAGCTGTTAGTCCACCTTGTATTGACCTGCAGGATAAGAGTACTCAGTTTTCAAATGTATTGTAGGTGTTCAAATGTAGTGTGGGTTATAGGTGTTCATAGATTTCTTTCAAATTTTTCCATTAAATCCATCACCGTAGCATCTAGGGCCTCAGATTGCTAAATTCAGATAATTGCAATAGTGATAAATAACTTCCATGGAGACGAACAAATTAAATTGTTGTCATTACAACCCAATCTGTCATTTGTCACTGAATGCTCTTCTCTGCCTTATATATGTTCAGCCAAAGCACCATAGTCATCTTGGTCTGAAGCTTGTTAAACTTAAAACTCATTCTCCGGCTCTCCGCCAATCTCTAACTATTAGAGATCAGGATTAGATTCCATGAAGAGGTCAGATTATCCCACATCTGGCTACTATGAAGTTCTTTCACCTTCCTCTGAAACTCTGTATTGGCCACTGTCACAGAGAGGACTCTGGACTAGATGGACCATGGGCTTTTGTGACCTGTCCAAAGAAGCTAGTACTACAGGAGAGGACCCATTCTGAGAATGTTCTACCATGATTGAGTACCTTGGATACTTTCCTGTATTTTGCTCTTTCCATATTAATAGGTGCTATTTTTACATATTCTTCATAAAAGGTCTTTATTCATCTGCAGTTTTGATTATAAACTCATAACCTGGTATTTATGAAGTACGACCTATTTCATAGCTATTTTAAATTAGGATCATATTTATATACTTAAGGAATGATTCCAGTGTATGTTTCGATGCAAATACTCTCAAATTTCAAATTCACAATAGAACTTACCCAGTAATCGACACCTAAAGTGGATGAGTCTAAATTTAAGAGCACCTCAAATAAAAGTGTGAGTCTTTAAAGCCTATTCCAGTGTCTTTTGACTTGGATCAGATCTTTAGTCTTTTTCCTTTAATTTGTCTTTATATGGAAACATCTGGTTGCCTCTAATCATGTTTGTTGGATCTCTTCTATTTCTGTTCTGACCTGTTTGAGATAAGGTGACCCAAACTGAACATGGCCTGGTATTCAAGGAGAGAATTTATCACTAATTTCTATAATGTCATTATGTTTTCTATGTTATTTTCTAACCCTTTCTTAATGCAAACTTACTTTGTATTTGCTTTCTTGACCACAGCAGATGTTCCTATTCAGGACCGGCTCCTGGCACCAGCGAAGGAAGCAGGTGCCTGGGGCAGCCAATAGAAAGGGGCGGCACTCTGTCCGTGATTGGGGCGGCACGTCCAGGTCTCTTCGACGGCAATTCGGTGGCAGCTCCCCTTCTTCTTCTTCCGTGGCACTTCCGCGGCAGCTCAATCAGATTTTTCTTTTTCTTTTTTTTTTTTTTCTTCGCCGCTTGGGGCAGCAAAAAAGCTGGAGCCAGCCCTGTTTCTACTGAAGTATCCACAGTGATCTTTTCCTGATCTGTTGAAGCCAATTTAAGACTGATCTGAGTGTATGTGTAGTTTAAATTTCTCCTTCCCATGCTTTACACCTGACCTGTCTGCATTAAATTTTATCTGCCATCAAATAAAACATCCTGTTTCTCAGTTAGTATTATCCAGTTGTCAAATCATTCCTGAATTGCCCACATTCCTGCTTAGTTTTAATCAAAACAATCATTTTGCGTCATCATAACATTTTGCAATTTCACAATTCACCTCCTCTTCCAGGTCATTTTGAACAATATTGGTCCTAGTCCCAGCCCTCTTAGATCAGCTAATAGATGTGAAAGACAGAGTAGCTGCTGACCTTGCTTGTACAGGAAAGTGCTGTTGTGCTATTTCTTTCAAGCTAGTAACTGGTTCCTTCAGAACTACTAAGGTATAGAAATTACTGGTTATACAAGCCTAAAACATCACAATTAGTCATGTCCTTCTGGTGATTACCAGTTATGAAAATACAATGCAGCTCCCAGGATCTTTATTCTAAAATTGTGTTATTAACTTTGCTATTGTATATTTCGGGGGGAGGGGAGAAGGAGGGTCTACATGCATCGTAAATTTGCTATGGAGATTGTCACCCCAAATCGCAAATGGTTAGCTGTGAACAACAGATTTATTACCTGGCATAATTAATTGCCTAGATAGTGACATTTCCCATATTATAGACAATTGTGAATTATGAGCCCAGCTGTTAGCCTTCTCATTCACTGAAATCGGTTGATAAATATGTTTATTCGAGGTCAGCTCAGCCTCATCCATTAGAAATATTGTTTTTCTAAACATTACATTGATTTAATTTAACTCTAATCAATTTAAAATGGTTCTGACAATTAACAAAAGCTTCAAATATGACCTTAAAGTAATAGGATTCATTAGCTATGTTTAGGATTAAACTTATCCTAATAGGGCTATTTTTCTTCTGAGGGCATTTGGTAGCCTACTGGTGGTCAGTCAAAACCAAATCAATTATTATAAATTATACAGTTTAAGTTGATTATGTAGTGCCTGCTAATTTGTATAAATTAGGACCTCAAACAATAGAAGCAATTTATTAATAACTATCTGTATCCTGAACCTGTATCACACTTTGTTACAGCTGCAGGGTCATCTGTTAACCAAGAAGTATTATATTCTTGCAGCCAGACATGTATGCTAATTAAACCCATAATTAATTGTAACAGTTATAGTTAAAGTCAAAATGCTGACAGCCTTTTTGCCCTATTATTCATGGCAATCAACTGATTCAAAAGGCAATCTAATCAGCAATTCATACGTTAGCTGGGGGATCATAATACAACGGCGGTACCAGTGACAGCTGGCACCCACAACAAGTCTTTGGATACAATAAGAAATATAAACCTCTTGAATTGCAATGCTTCAACATGAAGTGTCCCTGTTGTCTTCCAATACAAATACAAGCATAAGTAATATTTAAGAATTGAAGCCTGAATCCAATAGCTAATGGGAATTCAGCAAGAGCCATCTCTCCATAGACTCTGTCCTGAGTCTTTACTATAATTGTACTGTAGCAATTATAAGAATTCATTACAGCTATTTAATATGCTCTGGGATACAGTTATAGATCTCCAGGAAAACTCTTGGTTACTTGTGGTGTTAAATCCTATTGGCATTAGCCAGAGAACTCTAGCGAGAGTTTTCACATAGCAAAAGCCTGAGTTTAAGTTGGGGTAGTGTCACGGGAAGGCTTTCTGCTCAGATGAGAACAGTACCAAACATGCATTTGCTCTAGCCAGGTGCACTTCTCAACAGAACGAGTGGCGCATAAGAATGTAAGGTACAAGTCAAGCCCCTGCTATACGTGACATTTGTATGTCAGCATATAATTAATAGGTTATGCAAGAAATAAGGCCAAACAAATGTTTAACAGATAATGTCACTCAGAATATAGAAGTGCCTTAAAGCCTGAAAAAAGCCCCAAATATTTCTGAGGAATCGTCAAATACAATGAATACTTGTGAGGAGGTCCCAGTGATCTGAGCCCAGCATTGGGGACTACTGCATTATGACACTGACTCCTTCTGTGACTAGGGACAAGCCACTTAATCTTTCTGCCTCCATTTTTCATCTGTGAAATTGTTATAGTACAGTGATGAGCCTATAAATATACCAATCTAGGTGCCACCCTGCCCTGCTTATGAGGGTTGTTATGAGGATTGTTTACTTAATGTGTATAAAGTGCTCTGAATATGAACATGTTGTATCCCTGGCACCTGAATTAAGCGGCAAGAGCTCCTGCTTCCTAAAGCAAAGCTGCACTAAATGCTGTGGTATTCTATAGAATTTTAATGTAAGCAACTGGTCAGTGTATTACAGGTCCCCATGCAGAGGAGCTGTGTCTGCTCAACTTCTCTCAACTTTAGCTCAAGCCTTAGAGCCTCATGCATTCAGCTCTGTCAGCTTCCAGTTCACTCCCCAGGGTGTCAGTCAATATGTCAGCTATGACATGTCATATGAATTGATTGCGAAGTAAGTCTGTTGATAAGTTGCATGGCACCAGAGCAGGTGTCACGCAAAGCCAGAAGGGTATCAAGCACTGTCTGGAGCAGTAGGATCAACCTTCTACTTGAGGGTTTCTAAGCCATGCAGTATCAAAAAGCCACAGCTACATGACTTAGGAGCTCTTTAGCCATGCAGAAGTGGAGCTTCACTGCGGCATGAGTTCTGGGATGGCAGCCATCTCTCTCTCTCCAAACCACCTCCTCCTCCCACCAAGACAGTGCTTATGCTTTCATGCTGCCGCATCCCCTCTCTTCACACGCTGTCCACTCAGCCACAGTGCCCTCCAGTGGACCACGAAACAAGTCAAGGAGCTGGAGGGTAGCCAGAAAATGCCTTTAATAAAGGTACATGTAGCACACACATTTATGTGGCACTTTGATAAACGGGTACGTTAAAGAGCTGTTTCCCTGGTCATATAACTGCATTACACACAGGACCCAGTCTGCTATGCTTAAAACACATACATACAGCCTCAAAGATGCATTTTTGGGGCTTCTGCAGTGCGGTGCAGATCAGAACAGGAGCACCGGGGGGAGAAAATACAGAATAGAGACTCTGATGATACTTTGAAAACAAATGATCCGTGATTAATCTGATCTGCAAGCACAGAAATCTGTCGTCGTCATTTTTTTTGTCTCCACCATTACCCTCCATGCCCCATCCTAGCCCATGTAGTTCTTTGCCCAACATCCTAATTATTTAACTCTATGGGCCAGTTCCTCAGCCCCACTTAACTCTACTTTGCTCTGTTCCAGCAAACTTGCAGTGAAGTGGCAGCTGAGGTTCCCCTATGTGAGCCACCACACCTTCCAGTGCCCTGGCAGAGGAGACACATACGGGGCATGACTGCCAAGCGCCACAGATTCCTATCTGACTTGGAGGGGGTCATTGCAGTTAGGAACACATTAGAGCAGCCTAGAGTTGTGCTGGGGGCGCCCAGCTGTCTTCCTCTCCAGAAGTGGAGGAGAGTGTGAAGTGGCAGTCCTGCGCCCAGCACGTCTCAGTCAGGCCTATGAATGTAGGTGATTTTCTGAAGCTATTGCAGCCAGTGGGTATATAATCTTTGTGCCTGCCCCTTTGTGCTTCAGCTGTGCATCATTTCAGATACAATCTCATAGCCAGCCAAGCGGTGTGGCCTCAGATCTCAAGTCCATTTCCAAGTGTCTCCTCCTGTAGTTAAGCATGGAAAAGGCCTATAGCATTATTCAGTCAGCAAGTCTTTACGTACACAATTGAGCTCATATGTGCAGCTTCTGAAACTTGGTTAGCCGTTGGTTCTTTAAGCAGCTTTACATTGTCAGTGTTAGGTCTCTGACACAAACATCTACATGCATTACAAGGAAGTTGCTATGTTAAATCTCATGTACAGTGTGTGCCTTTAGTGACATTTTTGCCACAAAATATATTGCACGTGTGATTGTTAATGCTTAAAATAAAACAGAATAATAATCAACCTTTAGCTGCAGTTTCCGCCTGGTTATTGAGCTGAAGTTAATGACTGGCTGAAAAGTATTTGTCAACACAACAGCTGGAGAGTAACACTTCCTTGTAGCTTTATGTCACAGCATATGCCAACCACTCAGAACATGTGATAATTCAACTGGAGCTGATACTACAATAGCAGATGGGTTGAAGCATTGTTATTCTCACTCTAACTCCCAGCCCTTGAGGGATCACTAAATAAAATCAAAGCAGATGGACCATTACAAGCTCATTTGTGTTCACTACAAGCACCTCAACCTCCAGTTGTGATATACTGCACCTTTGTATAAAATGACATATATGGGAACATGACCTAATGAAAATAGCATCAGACTTGGCAAGTGAGGAATGAAGCTGGAAAATATGCACAGATCTATTTATCACTGAGCTTTTACCTTGCAAAGAAGGTTTGGTTCCCCCCGCCATGTTATCATTTTGTTTCTAGGCCCTTGAGGCACTAACTGGAAATTCCAAGAGAGGGGGATGCTGGGCCCCTCCATGGAGCCTGTGGACACTCAGGAGAGAAGTTAGTGCTCCAAATCTCATGTCTACAAGCAGAGGTTGTTATATTTCATGTATATTTCCCAGCGTCCTGGCATTGCTTTCCCTTTCTCAAGTGGAGCAGCTCTGGGCCAGCTTGAGACCTCACTTACACCTGTGTTGGGCCCCAACTCATTAAGCCACATGCCTATGTGCTTTTCTGCATCGGGAGTCTATGCTGGAGTCATTCTCTGAGTTCACTGATCAATGATTCTGCCCAGTCTAATCCTATGACCACTGGGCCTTAGAAATAAATGAATTTTACCTGTTACTATTCAGTCAGCCAGGAAAGGATCCTGCAGGCAAGTTACAGGCGTCAGCCAGAGGAAGCTGAATGATGTTTAACAGGGTGTGGTTCCTTGAGTTCCTTTATTTCCATTTGGCCTCCACCCACCCATGAAAAAAAGTGCCAATTTAAGTAATTACATTTGCCAACAAAATTCCCCCGTAATTTCAATTGGAAACAGTAGGATTCTTTAATACCCAGCCTTAACCCCTGCTGGTTTTGCTATCTGCTGTTAAACAGCTGCTATGTTCCACCCAGCGGTGGCTGCATTTCAGTGGTTAACAATGTGATTCAGAGCTGTGTCTTGTAGTAATAGAAATGTTTTGCATTAACTTCTAGGGAAGGAGGACTGGGCTTATACAGTCACAGGGATCAATTGCAGAGGATTTTTTTTTAATAGGTTTTAGCTCTAGCTCAATAAAAGCTCCTCTAGAAATATATATGGGGCACAGTTCCAGGAATGCCTGCAACAGGCCCAAGTGATTCAGCTGTTGCTGGAGTTTGAAGGCAGCAATAAGTAGCCAAGAAAACTATGTGTGGATTTTTTCATCAGACCTATTCGTTCAGCTCAGTGTTCTTCTCTGAATGGAAGGTGCAAGCTGGAAAACCCTTGCCTGAAACTGTTGCCTATTACATGTTTGAACTGTATAAAAAGCGCACATGAATCCACTAGTATTGCTCACTTCAGCAGAAAATGCTAACAAAGTAGGACAGCCTCAGAGAGAGACATCTGCGGTAGCACCTTAGCGTCCATGTCCATGTTTTTGGAAATGTCACCTAAAGAGGTGGGGCCAGATCCTCCACTGCTGTAAATTGACATAAATCCATTGACTTCACTAATGTGTGCACTTCAGGCCTCCACAATGCATGTTATTTACCAAGATGTCCCACCTATCCAACTAATTTGTTAAGATAGTTCTGTTTCTAGCCATCCATTACACTAAATAAATCACTGTTGCTCCGGTTGACGTCTATACCAGCTAATGATCTAGCCTTATTTCTTTTACTGTATAAAACACCCCAAACCTTTATTTAGCAGCTTATGAAAGTCAGAGGGTTTGAAACAAACCCCAAACAGTGTTCTAGGCTGGCACTGTACCTCTCATACTACTGTGCCGGCATTGCTTGAGTATGCTGAAACATGCAAAAAAGTAAGTATTTCATTAATTCTGTTATAAAAATTGTCTCTGAATAATTGGTTCTCAGTGGTGCTACAGAAATACGAGATATATACAGTGATGCAATCATTAAAGGCATCAACACTAGAGATGGTTTTCTAAAAAGGGACCAAAGCTAGGTGACACATGCCTAGGGAATCCTTTGTGACAGCCTTTAAAACGGGTTAAGGACGAATAAGGATGGGCTCATGTGCAAGTTTGACTAACTATACTTTATTGTACTCAGTAATAAAGCTGCACCATTTTTTTTCTGGTGGAACAGTTTTCCATTGGAAAATGCAGTTCTGTCAACATGGAAATATTTTATGGGAATATGCTAATTTTGATGGGGAAAAGGTCAAATTGATTGTTTTATGTTTCTCATTTGGTTTTGATAATGTTGAAATGTTTTGTTCAGACATTTATATTACATTAAAATGTTAATTTCAAAGTTATATTTGCATGTAATATTTAATATAGATTATGTTTTGACATTTAAACATGTCATTTTTGACAGTTCTGAATCAAAATTTTTCAGAATTTCTGTTCTGCGAGAAATGTCAAAATTTCTGCTTTTCATTCCAATGCAGCATGAAAACAAAATTTAAAAATGTAAGAATTTATCATTGAACGGAATTTCTGTTCTCCAACTCGCTCAGCTGGATAGAAAACTGAAGTCCATGGACAGTAGGTTGTGTTACCAACGTGATAAGACCAAGGCAGGATCACTGAATCAATCATTGGGCAAATGCTTGTTTAAAGATAATTACACATTCCTCATCTTTAAATATTCAAGGAAAACTCGCAGAAGAGTTAATAATGTGATGATAGTAATGAGGTTGAAGAGGAGTATTATGGAAGGAATCCATATATCTCTTGGCTTCATTTACATATTTAACAGCTGCTTGTTTCTCCATCATACAACGACCAACACCTGGTCTAAAAGAAGAGTGGGAAGTCTACTCACCTTTGGGCAAATATCTATCGCTGCATTCATTAATAGCTGTTGCCCATCTCATTATACATTTAAATGCTACATTATAACCTATTTATTCATTGATTTATTGCAATAGCTGGCTGCAAATAGAATTATCTTTGCAAATTGCTTTGATAGGTGGGAAACCTGGAGAGTAAATAACATGCAGTGTGGAGAAGCTAAGTGCAATCTGTATAGCTCACAAGTTATCATCGAGTACATGGCATCTTGTTTTATAGTGTCAGCTCCGACATGTAAACTGCCAATTTGTGGACCACTGGTGTTTGTGATGATCTAATTTAGGGGTATTTTATACTCTTGTTCCTCAATTTCTCATTGTGGAAATAGGGAGGAGGGCAGAATGTTGAAAAGAAGTGATAGAAAGGTAGGAGTTGTGCATCAGAACCACACAGGTAGGAAGTTTGCAAAGCATTTGAGTAAGTTAGGGCCGTCTTTCTCTTAGTGCATTTCCAGCCAGCTTTCACATGTACATGCATTTATATTCATAATTTACTGGCCTTCACTACCTTGCAGATGTAACATTGGACGGGGATACTGCCTCACTCTTCACTGCGCTGCAAAGCAGACCAAACGATTCTGTAAAGCTGGGACTGAATAGGCATGTGTGTGCTGTAGCAGCCTGAGCCAAAGCCCATTGACGTCCATGTAAAGGCATCATTAACTTCAGTGGATTGTAGATAAGGCCCTACTAGAGTTAAACATATAGGCTGCGGTAAGGCAGAAGGGCTGACAGCTGGAGGACGGTTCTGTTTTTCTTCTGTCTCCCTTTCTTTCATACTGTTTCAGGGACTTATCTAGTCTCTAACTTTGCATCTACATCCTGGCCTATTGAACTTAATGGCTAAACTCCTTTTGATGGCAATGGAACCAGCATTTTACCCATCACCTTTTAAAGGGTCAAAGTGATGCCATCAGCCTTTACTCATAGACTTTAAGGCCAGAAGGGACCATCATGATCATCTAATCTGACGTCCTGCATGTTGCAGGCCACAGAACCTCACCCAACCACTCCCATAATAGACCCCTAACCTCTGGCTGAGTTACTGAAGTCCTCACATCATGGTTTAAAGACTTCAAGTTACAGAGAATCAACCATTTACACTAATTTACACCTGCAAGTGAACTGTGCCCCATGCTGCAGAGGAAGGCAAAAAAATCCAGGGTCTCTGCCAATCTGACCCAGGAGGAAATTTCTTCCTGATTCCAAATATGGTGATCAGTTGGACCCTGAGCAAGAGCCACCAGCCAGACACCTGGGAAAGAACTCACTGCAGTATCTCAGAGACTCCCCATCTTGTGTCCCATTCCTGACCGTCGGAGATATTTGCAGCTAGCAGTCACAGATCTGCTACATGTAGGTAGTCTCACCCTACCATCCCCTCCATAAACTTATCAAGTGCAGTCTTGAAGCCAGTTGGGTTTGTTTGCCCCCCACTGCTGCCCTTGGGAGGCTGTTCCAGAACTTTTCCCCTCCGATGGTTAGAAACATTTGCCTAATTTCAAGTCTAAACTTGTTGATGGCCAGTTTAAATCCATTTGTTCTTGTGTCCACATTGGCACTTAACTTAAATAACTCCTCCTCCCTGATATTTATCCCTCTGATGTATTTATAGCCAGCAATTATGTCTCTCCCCTTAGGCTAAACAAACCAAGATCTTTGAGTATCAGAGGGGTAGCCATGTTAGTCTGAATCTGTAAAAAGCAACAGAGGGTCCTGTGGCACCTTTAAGACTAACAGAAGTATTGGGAGCATAAGCTTTCGTGGGTAAGAACCTCACTTCTTCAGATGCAAGTTCTTACCCACGAAAGCTTATGCTCCCAATACTTCTGTTAGTCTTAAAGGTGCCACAAAGTCTTTGAGTATTTTCTCATAAGGTAGGTTTTCTGTTCATCGGATTATCCCCTTCTCTTCACCTGTTCCAGTTTGAGTTCAGTATTCTTAAACATGGGAGACCAGAACTGCACACACAACTTCCAGATGAGGTCTCACCAGTGCCTTTTGGGTGGAAGGAACTTGCTGAACAGGCTCCAAAAGCAGCCTGAGGCCCAAAGTTTATTCTTCTGCCAAGCAAAAGAATTATCAAAAGAAACAGACCTGGCACTGGCCAGTTCAGAAACAGAGCTGGGCTAATTAAGCACTGCAAATAAATGACCTAACTTGAGCCCATTTTTCTTTTTGTGAACTAATCCTGGTTTGTGGCACAACATCAGTCAATCGTGTGTAACCACGGCCTAGCTTGGATGAACAAGCTTCAGCTTCGTGGCTGTTCATGAACAGTTCCGTTCAGCTGTTTGCTTATCACGGGCTGGAACTGGGCACATGGTATTGTTTGTGCTTCCTGAGTTGATGACAAACTTTAAAAAGAAAATAGCAATAGATTTGCACTTCTGTTACCCCTTCCATTTGTCGCTCTCCAAGGAATTTCAACCCTTAGCTGGATAATGAACATATTGGTTCAACAATATCCCTCTTTCTTGAAAACCAGTGAGAAACACAAACACTGACAAGTTAATGACTTTAAGTAAGCCATTTAGACTAGGAGAATCCTCAGTTTTTTTATCAGTTAGTAACTGAATGATTGCCCAAAAGACTGCTTTGCTTCTCGGACAAGGGCTGCAGATAAGGAATGCTGGTGATCATTAGCAAATAGCAAAACTCTTGTTTGCACATGAGCATCCTTGCTTGCCTGCAGGTCCAGCATGCTCAGAAAAAAACAGCCATTTCCCCCAAACAAATGGGAGAACAAAACCAAATGCTAGTGACTGAAAACAGAGATGGTCAAACTGAACAGTCATTTGTAATTTGAATGAATGCCTCTGAAAACTAGGCTGTGAAGCGATTTTAAAAAATTAATCATGATTAATCGCACTGTTAAACAATCATAGAATACCATTTATTTAAATATTTTGGATGTTTTCTACATTTTCAAATATATTGATTTCAATTATAACACAGAATGCAAAGTGTATAGGGCTCACTTTATATTTATTTTTTATTAGAAATATTTGCACTGTAAAAAACAACAGAAATAGTATTTTTCAGTTCACCTAATACAAGTATTGTAGTGCAATCTCTTTATCATGAAAGTTGAACTTACAAATGTATTATTATGTATAAAAAATAACTACATTCAAAAATAAAACAATGTAAAACTTTAGAGCCAATAAGTCTGTTTTGTTTTGTTTACATTTTCAGGAAATAATGCTGCCCGCTTCTTGTTCAAAATGTCACCTGAAAGTGAAAACAGGTGTTCTCATGGCACTGTTGTAGCCAGCGTCGCAAGATATTTACATGCCAGATGTGCTAAAGATTCATATGTCCCTTCATGCTTCAAGCACCATTCTAGAGGACATGCGTCCATGCTGATGATGGGTTCTGCTCAATAACAAAGCAGTGCAGACCAACACATATGCATTTTCATCATCTGAGTCAGATGCCACCAGAAAAATTTCTTTCAGTTGATTTTTCTTTTTTGGTGATTCGGGTTCTGTAGTTTCCACATCAGAATGTTGCTCTTCTAAGACTTCTTAAAGCATGCGCCGCACCTCATCCCTCTCAGATTTTGGAAGGCACTTCAGATTCTTAAACCTTGGGTGGAGTGCTGTAGCTACCTTTAGAAATCTCACATTGGTACCTTCTTTGTGTGTTGTCAAATCTGCAGTGAAAGCGTTCTTAAAATGAACAACATGTGCTGAGTCGTCATCCTAGATGACTTGGCCGCATCTGGTTGGTCACACTCCACCTCGGGCAATGTCCATGCATTGGGTGTGTGAGTGCTGCCTAATTAGAATCCCAGACACCTTGTCTACCTGGGAGCTCTTCTGATCTTCCAGCTGCTAACCAGCCCATTCATCCCACAAGCATTCCAGGAGGGACGGGGAGGGGGAAAGCCACCTCACAGGTAGTCAAAGAGGGAGAGGAGACAAATGGTGGGGGGGAGGGGAAGTGTAACAGATCTTTTGAACATACAAGTTATACATAGCATAGTCATACAGAGCATACAGATCACTGCTGCTCCTACAACAGAAGCATGTCCTCTGGAATGTTTAGCATATAATACGTGTAAATTCCTTGCAATGCCAGCTACAAAAGTCCCATGCAAATGTCTGTTCTCACTTTCTGATGACATTATAAATAAGAGGAGGGCAGCATTATCTCCCATAAATGTAAACAAACTTGTATGTCTTAGTGGTTGGCTGAACGAGAAGTAGAACTGAGTGGACTTGTTTTGTTTTTGAGTGCAGTTATGTATCAAAAAAATTTCCATTTGTAAGTTGGACTTGCACGAAAAAGAGATGGCACTACAGTCCTTGTATGAGGTGAATTGAAAAAAAGTGTCTTTTGTTTATCATTTTTACAGTGCAAATATTTGTAATCAAAAATAATAAAGTGATCAGTGTACACTTTGTAGTCTGTGCTGTAATTGAAATCAACATATTTGAAAATATTGAAAAACATCCAAAAATATGTAATAAATTTCAGTTAGTATTCTATTGTTTAACAATGCGATTATAAATGCGATTAATTTTTTTGAGTTAATCGCATGAGTTAACTGTGATTAAGTGGCTACTAAAAATGAATCTGAATTTCCCTTTCATTTTAATTTTCTTTTCCACCACTATACTAATGTGTGTGATTTATTGACTGAACTGCATTTGTGTATATCTGAGGGCCTGGCAAGTGGCAAAAAGTGATGGGAATGTGGAACATAAATAGTGTAGATCACCCACATGCAAAAAGATATTGCTGATGACTATTAAAAGGTGCCTGTCACTCAAGATATTTTTCAGAACCAAAACCAGAGCAGACCTGGCAGAAGATAGTAGTCTGAATGTGATATAGAGATAAGATCTAGGTATATATTCGGATCTGAAGGCTCCTGTTTATGTTCACCAAACTTCTGTCTTTTCATCAGCCTATGCCCTCCATCTGGCTCTTCTGGAGCATTGGCTAACATCAGTGCTGGTCCTTTGGTCCCGCTGAGTAGTTCATCAGACTTCCTTTCCAGTGTTCTAAGTGTCTTGAACTCAGTTTCCTTTCTGAAGTAAACTTACTCCGTGCTTGTCCTGTTAAATGACTCAAAGTGTGGTCTTGGGTATCCTTCCTGACTGTCTATATAGCAACAGAGGAACTGACCACAATACATTAACTTAAAAGGAAACAATAGCTGGTCAATCGCCAGAGGCACAATGGCAGTAGCAGGTAGCTCAGTGGAAGCAGTTCAGCCCCTCTAAACAAGAGAAACAGGTGTTGACGCATTTGCTTTCAACATTCAAACTCACTCCAATGTCATGGGTAAATTTCAAACACAAATCTTTATTGTCTGCATAGCACAGGTTTCCATTTACACCTGATTGTTTTATTTAAGTACATTTCGCCTGAAAAACAACAACTTAAATGAAGAAGGGAAAATGTTTTTTGACGCAAGCATTTGCCAAAATTTGACTTTTAACATGCTAGAGATTTTGTGAAGCTTAAATTCCTGCTGGCTTCTCCTATCGCTGCTGATGATGATAGGCTCTGGTTTCTTTCTCAGCTCCAAAGTATGTTTAAATGCATTTGAAACTGGAGAGGGGGAAGGGAAGGGAGATCTAGTGGGGTCCCAGAAGGATCAGTCCTGGAGCTGGTACCATTTAATACTTTCATTAATGTTTTGGATAATGGAGTGGAGTGTGCACTTATAACCTTTGCACATGACCGAAGCGGGACGGTGTTACAAGCACCTTGGAAGACCGGATTAGAATTCAAAATGACCTTGACAAATTGGAGAATTGGCCTGAAATCAGCCCAATGAGTCAATAATGATAAGTACAAAGTATTTCACTCAGGAGGGAAAAATCAAAAGGTACAGCTACAACATCGGGAATAACTGGCTAGAGAGCAGTGCTGCTGAAAAGAAGCTGCGGGTTATAGTAGATCACAACTTGAACAGGAGTAGACCATGTGATGCAGTTGCTAAAAAGGTATATTAACCAGGGTGCTGCATGGAAGACACAGGAAGTAATTGTCCCAGTCTACTTGGCACTGTTGGAGTACTGTGTCCAGTTCTGGGAAGACAAATTGAAGAAAGGCCAGAGGAGAGCAATAAAATGAATTAATGTTATAGCAAATCTGACCAATGAGGAAAGATTTAAAAACTGGTGCTGTTTAGTCTTGAGAGAAGATGACTGAGGGGGGGACCAGATAGCAGTCTTCAAATATGTTAAGGGCCGTTACAAAGAGTACTGTGATCAATTGTTCACCGAGTGCCCTGAAGGTTGGGCTTAATCTGGAGGAAGGGAGGTTTAGGTCAGATATTAGGAACAGCTTTCCAACTGTAAGGATAGTTAAGTTCTGGAATAGGCTTCCAAGGAGGTTGTGGAATCCCCTTCATTTGACATCATTTGTAAGAACAGGTGTCACCTGTCTGGGATGGTACCAATTTACTTGATCCTGCACAGAGGGCTGGACTTGACTTCTCGAGCTCGCTTCCAGCCTTTAGTTCTATGATCCTATGAAACAGCAGAGAGTGAAAATACTGCACGTCATATGAGTCCTTTGGCCTTAACAAGTCAAAAATTTGTTTCCTTCTCACTGCCTCTAGAGAGGTAGAGTGGACCTGTGGATGCTGACAGCTGTTTTTTCCTGTATACCAAGTGCCCAGTGCACCTGTCCTGCCTCAGAGAAGCTCCACGGGGAGAGGAATGGTAAATTATAAACATGTAAGCACATAGATGGAGAGTGCAATCCTAAAGAGTCTGCTAACTTGTGTTTAATTAATGATGAATTATAATGGAATGTCAGAGTGATGTCTACATGAAGAGCCTACCAAATGATTTCCTGTGATCAATGCTATTATAATGAGCACAAAGTAGACTCATAATAAATGGACAACGTGTCCTTAGTGGAGCTTTGCTTTGGGTTTTTGTTTGTTTGTTTCATAATCAATTATGCATATTCAGGTTTTTCACTAACATTTCAATACAATGATTTTCCTTTCACTGTGGACTAATATCTTTTCAACTTTAGAATAATTGGTTATGAATTTACATTATTTTGTACATTAAATGAGGATTTAATTAATGTAACTAACTGGACACTCAATATGCATTACACTCAGTCGTTCAGATCTGCTTGGGAAGAAAGTTGTTTATACTTTGCAAATGAAAAAAAGCCACACGGCTATATTAGTGGGGTGTGTTTGTTTATTAGCTATGACTCCTTGTATCTGAATGCCCTCAGAGATACTAAATAAGTCTGGATAATCAGCTCAGCTCTTAAAGGCTTCATAGATTCCTAGGAAAGGAGCTGAACACACTCAGAAATGAACTGGCAACCAACAGAGCACGAGTATGGTATGATATCACCTGTCTATCTACTCAAAGGCAAGCAGTGGGGCTGCATCAGCAGGCACTTCGATGTAGCCTCCAAGGTTAGTTCCACGTGTAGCAACAACACACTTGCCTGGAGGGAACAAAAGCATGGCTAATGTGGTGAGATCTGCATTCAATCACACTCCTTTGCCCAGGTGGGGATGAAATAGAAGTCTGGGGCCAAATTCACAAATGTAGTTAGGTGCCTAAAGATGCAGATAGGTGCCCATTGTGATAAGTCAATGGGAGTTGTTGGGGTCCTAATAGAATTTTAAAAAGCATGCATGGAAGTTAGGCTTCTATCTGCAACTTTATGGGCCTAAATCCCTTTGTAAAATTTACCTGTGGTCCTGGCCCCTGTGGCTATCAGAAAAAATGAGGCATCCAGTAATACCTCCCCATGGCAACTCTCTTTGATTGTTAATTGGGAAACATCCTCAGCTGTGGAATCAGACCTAGTTTTTGCCAAAGTGCTTTCTTTTACTAATTAGCATGATTTCTCTCTTATGTGGATGGACCAGTTGGCTTTAATCCTAGTCCTTAGCTCTATTGGGAAAGCAGAGAGCTAGTTTAATAAGTATAGTGCACACACAGCCGCCACTGCTTTTAACCAGCTAAGAAGGGCCAGGATTCATCCCACAAGGTAGCTTTATGGCTTTTGGCCATTTTCTTAGTCCATGATGACAGTGTCCCTACTTAAGCCAATATGAACTCATTTTTAAGTAATATTTTGGGTGAGACCATTTCAGTTGCTTGACTACAAGCCAAGCGAATCACAAACAGGCATTGGCCCCTAGGCACTACCAGAATACAAATAATAATATTAAGTCTATTCTTCTTGTTACCTAATTTTGTGATTCCCCCCTCCCCCCATCATAAGTAATTGTGTTTGTCTGGCAAGTTTTATTTCACACAAACCCACACTACTTATTACTCATTTTCTATAACTCAGTAGCTGCCCAGTGACTTTCCCCAAATCTCATTTACTATTGTTTTACTAAAGATACAAATTAACATGCCAGGATTGTTCTCACAGGCGCTGACATTTGCTTTTGAAGAGAGTGTGTGTGTGTATATGACAGTATATTACAATCATTGCACTCACCTACAAGCTGTCTTCACTAACATGCCAGTTTAAAAATATGATGACTCACTGTAGCTATCTGGATGAAACTCTCAGTGGCTCATGGTTTCTCAGGACTGGGTTTACAATGGCGCCGTGACACCAGGCCTCCATGCAGATGGGGCCAGTGTGCTCAGACCATGGCCTCAACTCCCCACTCCACCCTGCGGCCCTGCCCCCCTACTTGCCCTCTTTCCCCCAAGACCCTGCCTGCTACTTGCTCCTCTCCTCCCCCTCCCCCTCCCCACCATGCGAGCAGTGGGCAGAGCCTCGGGGTGGGGGAGAGGCCGAGCAGAGGCAGGGCCTCGAGGCAGAGCACAGCTGGAGCAGGGAGCTAGGCCATGGGCCCCACTGCCCACAAAAGATTAATCTGGCCCTGCGGGTGCTAAGCACCCCCTACTTTTTTCCAGTCGGTGATTGAGCCCCGGAACACCCACAGAGTCAGCGCCTATGATTGGTCTTTCGTCCATTGCCTGAAAATCAATACGACATCTGCTTGTCGATACCACCCCCTTCATCCATGATTTTTAACAAGTAATTGTCAGGAATGCACTAACCTCATTCCCTAGGATATAGCATCCAGATCCCGTGTGTATGTTACATTTACCAAACATTCTCTCATCTGTTCTATTACAAATCATCATTTTAGTGTATTCAGCCTTTACTAATTGGTCAAATTTCTTTTCTATATTTTTATTGTAGAGCATTTTAGAAAGATTTCAAAATCATGACTATTTTTGACTTAATGTCATTCCCCGTCTTCATTTTACAATAGACCTATTTTCTCCATAGTATTAGTTTTTAGTAATATATTTTTCTTCCCCCTCCCTCTTTTTAACTAGTATTAATTGATTCCGCTTTTGGCTGCCTTTATCCTGGTGCTTAAGACAAGGATACTTAGTGGGTTACCTTCTCTTTTTTCTGTTTCAAGTCATTCCTTTTTAAAATCACCCAGGCATTCTTCATGAAGCCATATTGGCCAATCCTTCTTCACTGCATTTTTCTTTTCCAACAGGAACTTTAATCTGTGCCTTACTTATACTGGGCCCAATCTAGATACCTGTGTTCATACTGAATAGTACTTTACTTGGCACATGGTGTTATTAATTCTGTTGAAGTCAAACAACTACTTATTGTGAATTGGACTGGCAGAATCCGACCTATTGTATTTTATGATTTATTACCTTTCTTCCATAAACGTCTTATTTCCAAGATTTGCTTTCTTGCAATACATATCCTTGTGCTGATGTACTCTCAGATGCCCTAAGAGTCCATTTCTTGCTATGGTGTATTCAAGTCACTCATGGTCACTGGTTGCAAGATTCCCTTCCAGTAATAAGCAGATAGTCCTCTATTTGCTTTCTGATTTCCAAACTTGTCTTCTGTATAAGAAACTTGTGGGTTGTAGGTAATGTACATTCAGTGGTATATTAGAAATTGGTTGACTAACAACTCACCCATATACACAGTAGCCTGTGTTTCAAAGGGCCCCAAGATTTAGTCCAGGGATTTATCATTCTTGTTTTCCTGGTTAGCTACAGGAGTTACTACTTTGTTTTTCATTTCTTGGAGACATTCCCAACTTGTAAGTAAAGCTAGTTAAATTTTTTTGTTTTAAACATTTTCACTGAAAGTTCTCTCTTTTTCATCATGTTCCCATTTGTCGACAAAAAAAAAGAAAGCCTCCAACCTTGTTTGGGTTGAGTTCAGTTCTCAAAGGTTTGGGGGAAGGGGTGATGATAGGAGCCATTGTTTTATTCAAATTAAATTTCCATCTGTTTAATTATAGGTCCATTTTACTTAATTTCAACCTACATTTAATTTTATACAAAATAAATTTAATATCAGACACAGGCATTAAATGAGGGCTATAAACCTCAGTGATTTCTAACAGTGAAAACGACTATACAGCGCTTACTTAAAATCTTACATCTGCAGCCATTTAAAACTGAGACAGAGCATTAGTGGTGTGTGTTTGTGTGTTTTTGTAAAAGCACAAGATTATTATGAGCACCTTGGATAACTAAACAGTACTTTTAACAGACATCAAAGCACCAAGGCATGCATTCCCCCATTGCTGCAGGACATTGGGACTTCAATCACAGGGGTAGGGGGCCAAAATATGTTCTGGTTTTGACCTCTTCAAATATCATTGTCTGGCTCAACGTCTGATGTTTGGTTGTATTTTCTAAGTCAAACTGTGCCTTCTCTCTGGGGTTATTTTCCCCACCCCCGCTCCCTCTTTTTAAATTCCCCAGCTGGATGTAGTGACCATTTAGAAAAAGCAGTTCCCTTTGCTTTTGAACAGTCTGATTGTTTAAATAGGCTTGTTTTAAAAATGCGTTTGATGTCTTGCGAGTCAGCCTTGAACATAGAGTCCAGGATCATTCTTTGTGAATATCTTTTTAAACATTTTGTATTTTTCACTAAGATGTGAAGAATTAAAATGTAACATTACTTTCCTGCTTTCAGGAAACTCTAGCGTAGATTGTGTTAGGCATTAAAAGTGAGAGGTCCTTAAAAATTCAACAATGTGTTGATATCTAGGGTTTGGTTTTTCAATAACTAATTTTGGGAGGTACTTTTACTTCACATGTAACCCTTGAAAAGACATCTCTCTACTCATCTCCTGCTGCTCACTTTGGAGGTAATTTCTGTGGCAGGAAGCCATGATGAGGACTCCATAATAGAGTCACAAAGAAAAACCAAAACCCTTTTTTTTACCCTTGTGAAAAAAAAATTCTTTTGAAAGATGTTTGGTTTTTCAGAGGAAATTTTGAAATGAAATCAAAAAAATTCACACAGAATTTAAAAAGTTTGTTTTGATTAGGTTTTTCAATGAAGCCCCATTTTTCTGTGAGACAATGTTTTGGCTGAAAAAATGTTGATCAGCTCTACTTCGTAATAAAGGCAAAAACAGAGCATTTAGAATGGAAACTATTTTTTAATCACCTTCCCAAGTTTCTCAAACCAACTCCGTCCGCTCCCCCCTTCAAGAAACCACCAAAATTCTCTTTCAACCAGACATTTCTCATCATTAATCTTAGAAAAAAGGAGAATCTCTATTGGAAAGTGTGAAGTTTTGAACGATAGGACTTTAACACATTAGCGAAGCACCTTTACTTTATTAGATGTCTATAACCAGCACTTTGACTAAGTAACCCTTCTGGGGCTGGATTCAGTATCTGGAATTCAATTTAACAATACAAAACAGAACCAGGTTGAGCCCCCACCCACTAAACTGAGAAAACTAAACACCACCCCTGGTCACCTCTAAGAGGCAGTACTTCCCCATGTGCTAGCACTGAATCTGTGTACAATAGAAGACTTAAGAAAAGGGACCCTAGCATTAATTTGGGAAAACACCACAACTATGATTGAAAAGCATGCGTCCATAAATCCATACCACAGTATGTGGGCAGTGGCTTTTGCCTCAGTTTCCCACTTTGGAGTGTGAAAGTTCAACAAACGTCCCTTTAACATGCCACGCCCCTTTCCTTCTTCTGCACCTCACTCGCAGTTGGTTGTCCTTGGTCAGCAAAGACCCAGAGTTCAGAGGTGCATTTACAGGGGTTCACTACCCACCCTTAAGAGCAGTCACTGCGGCCACTTACCACTGTACTCTGCCACTATTCTCACTGCTGCTGGCCATTCATTGCCACTTCTGTGATGCCCCCTTTCGAGGTTTCACCTTAGCCCAGCTGTTGGTGAGTTCACCATGTGGTGGGGAACCCGTCTGCTGCTGCTGCTTCATTTTCTTTCACTGCAACCCTGTCCTCGGACCAGTTCTAAGGATTAGTCCCTAGACCTGTTCATCAGTGATTTCAGCTCTAGTAATCATGGAACAGAAACAAAGACTCTCAGTAGAATCCAGCCAGCTAGTCTTTAAACACTGGAGAGGGGAAGGATCAAATGGTGTCTAGGACTCATCAGGCAGAGTCTACACCATCAGATAGGATCCCCGTTTCTACCCTCTCTCATTTTCAGTGGATGTTAGCCTCTCTACCCTCCAAGTGCTGTCCAGTTTAGGACTGCCCCCCACTCCTCCATCAGAGCAGCTAAGTATAGTTCTGCTGCCAGTTACTCATGCAATCAGGATAACAGTGTTTCCATTACCACTGCATTCAATACAATGAATTGTAACCCAAAACCAGGCAAAATTGATGACTTTGACAACACAGCTCTGTCCGATGAATACGTAGGTAGAGGGTGTCCATGCAAATACGGCTGCCCCTGAAGTCTTTTCCCACAGTTCATCACTAGATGTCAGACCCTGCTTACCTTACAACTATATATAAAAAAAAGCAGTACTGAAGTGATAATCACTTCTCATGTTCATAGCCACCAGGCGCTAATTGATATGGGCACCGAAAAATGCAAAAATGACCGTCTACGCCATTGACAAGGAGGGGTTTTTATAAACCACCAGTTTAATTTTTTACTTCCTTTTAAAGCAAGCACAACATATAATCGCTACCTGCCTTTTTTTTTTTTTTGTCTTGAAATAAGACAAAGCTAAACAATGCTTGGTCTGAATTCACAGCGAGTGCTCAGCGGCTTGCCTCTGTAGGCCAGTTTTTAAAGGGGTACATGTATTTGAAGTAATCAAAAAGTTAGAAACCAATTATAAATGCCTAAGAAGCTATGCTTTATTATTTTACATTCTTGACCAACTTGGTTCATCGTAATGGTGGCTTTTTTTGTTTTTGTTTTTAAACCCAAACTGTTTTCCTTATTCACTCTTAGGGTATGTTCATACTACCCGCCGAATCGGAGGGCAGCAATCGATCCAGCAGGAGTCGATTTATCGCGTCTAGTCTAGACGCGATTAATCGACCCCCTAACACTCTCCCGTCGACTCCTGTACTCCACTGCCGCGAGAGGCGGAGGCAGAGTTGACGGGAGAGCGACAGCAGTCGACTCAATGCAGTGAAGACACCGCAGTGAGTAGATCTAAGTAGGTCGACTTCAGCTACGTTATTCACGAAGCTGAAGTTGCCTAACTTAGATCGATCCCTCCCCCCAATGTAGACCAGGCCTTACATAGCATTTAACTTCACTTAAGCATGCACATAGCACATATACCTCTAGAACGCAAAAATAGTAAGTACATGTATAGGCCACATCCACAAAAGACAGCAAAGGAGAAAAGATGTTTTAAATAAAAAAAACATGTAGAGAGATTTTTTGCTCTTCTGTAGAGGGTCAGTTATGAGAATCTAGTAAAGACAGGTTTAAAAAAAGAGGGGGCGGGTCATTTTACAATAGCCATCAAACTTTCAGATCTAGCAATCTATTTCCCTCCCCCCCACAATCTCAGCTTTACAACAAAAAACAAAAAAAAGTCATGCTTGTGCAAGGATTTAGCCGTGTGATATAAAACTTCTAAACTGCTGGCTGAAATCTTTAGGACAGCATCTTTTTTTTTAAGCTTATAAATACACACAGTAATTGCTCCCACCCCTTCGCTTGCTTCTGTCCTCTCAATCTATTACTAGTCAAATGTGAAAACTGGGCCTGTCAATTCATCACAGTTAAACTCATGCGATTAACTAAAAAAAAAAAAATCACGATTAAAAAATTGCGATTAATCACAGTTTTAATCGCACTGTTAAGTAATAGAGTAACAATTGAAATTGATTAAATTTTTTGGGATGTTTTTCTACATTTTCAAATATGTTGATTTCAATTACAAGATAGACTACAAAATGCACAGTGCTAACAAATATAAAGCGAGCATTGTGCACTTTGTATTCTGTGTTGTAATTAAAATCTATATATTTGAAAATGTGGAAAACATCCACAAATATTTAAATGAATGGTATTGTATTAGTGTTTAACAGTGCGATTAATCGCATGATTAATCGCAATTTTTTTAAATCTTGTGATTAATTGCAATACATTTTTTTAATCGCTTGACAGCCCTAATGAAAACTAAAGCAGCAGTGGAAACTAGCTTCCCCTGCTTAGAATTAACAACTATTTTTAAATTCTCAGAAAAAAAATTCATTTCCACATGTATTTCAAAATTAAAACAATCCAATGACGTAAGGCCCTGCTATTGAGTGTAAAGTATATAACTGTGCTTATTCTACATCAATACATTGTGCTGAGATGCTGATATTATCAAAATCTATTTGAAGAGGGGGGAAAAGATTAGCGAGGCTCTGGTGAATGCAGCAATGCCTTTTTGCCACAAGATGGCACTTTATGCATTCAGTCACAGGAAGGCTAACATCCTCAAACCAATGATGAGCAACCGTTTGTTTTAATACAGCAAGAGGCGTAATTAAAATACATTTGTGTTCAGACTTTCAGTGAGAAATGTGGAAGAGAGCAGTTGGGGATTTCTGGCTGCATCACAGGGAAATATTTAATCAAATTTTGCAGAGGTTTCCTTTCTAATTCTATGAATAAGACAGGAAAAAAAAAAAAAAAAAAAAAAAAAAAAGAGGGCCAGAAACTTTTACCTGATTTTTATGTAATCCACACATCTCCTGGGTGTGTTGCTCTGTCCCATCTACCTGCACCGAGACCACTTGGTGGTCTGACTCTGCTCTACAGCCTTAATGACTCTGCTCTACAGCCTTAGCTAACAGCCATAAAAGGCTAAGGCTAAACAGCAGTAAAGGAACATTAGCAACCGTAGAGCCGCCGGCTGAGGGAGGGCTCCCTGAAGGAGTGTTGGTTCCCAGTGGAGTCATAACCCTACCTGCTGAAGCCCAGGAAAAGGTGATTATACTGATTGCTAATGAAACCAGCTGTGATGTGGATGTGAGACAAGGGGAAAAGATAGCAGACCTCTGAGTCTGAAACCATCATGAGACCCCCATGTGAAGCTGAAGTTCTGGCAATAGATCCTGCAAAGTTTGACTGTGGAGACTCACCGCTGTCTGAGGAGTCTCCAAGTCTCCAAAGGATCACCTGAGGAAGAAGCTTTGCAAAAGATTCAAGGTATTCTCAGTGCATGAGTGGGACCATGGGATGTGCAAAAGGAGTGGAACACCATATCTGGATACAAGACTCCTGACCTTTCAGGGACAGATCTAGGAAGATTGCCCTCTCTGAGACGGAAGACGTGCGGCATCGTCTTCAAGAGCTGATCGCGAATGGTATCATTACAGAGTCCCGCAGCCCATATGCCTCTCCCATTGTGGTGGTCCATAAGAAGAGCGGGAAAATCCGGATGTGTATTGACTACCACACTGTGGAAGCAGAGAAAGAACTGACAGGAAGGGGATGCAATGCATGACCGTTCTTTCTCTGCTTCCACAACACCCTAAACAGGTGCACTGTAGTTGACCAATACACCATGCCTCAGGTACAAGATGCCTTGGACTGTTTGTTGGGGAACCAGTGGTTCTCTATGTTGGATCTTCGAAGTGGATACTACTAGATCCTTCTGGGAGAAAAAAAATAAGGAGAAGACAGCCTTGATCTGTCTGTTAGGGTTTTATCAATCTGAGCACATGCCCCAAGGGATTTCTGGAGCACCTGCTACCTTTCAGCGTCTTACGGAGAAAGTTGTGGGAGACATGAATTTATTGCAAGTGTTAGTTTATTTGGATGACCTGACTCTGTTTGGAAGACCCTTGGAGGAGCATGAAGAAAGACTTAAAGTTCCAGATCAGTTGGAAGCCTATGGGTTGAAGTTTTCAGTTGACAAATGCCAGTTCTGCAGAACCTTGGTGAAGTATGTGGGTCACATTGTGTCCCAAGAGGGTGCAAGTACTGATCCTGACAAAATAGATGCCCTCACTACATGGCCACATCCGAGTAATTACAGAGCACTCAAGACCTTTCTTGGATTTAGTGGCTACTACCACAGATTTGTAAAGAGCTATGCTACCATTGTAAAACCCCTGAAAGAGCTTACCTGGGAGTACCAGTCCAGCAAGAACAAATCTAAGACCAAGAATAAGGGGAGGTCCCCAAAGCCTCCCGAGCAGAGACACAATGGCTCCTTAGAACCATTTGGACAACGGTGGGATGAGAGATGTGAAAGGGCTTTTTTGGGAAATCATTAATTGCCTAACTCATGCTCTAGTCCTAGTCTTTGCTGACCCAAGCAAGCCGTGTATCCTGCATACTGATACCAGTTGGGAGAATCTGGGAGCGGTCCTGTACCAGGAAGTAGAAGGCAACTGTAAACCTGCAGCCTTTGCCAACCACGGGCTATCTGATAGCGAAACTCACTATCCTATCCACAAGCTGGAGTTCTTGGCCTTGAAATGGGCCATCACTGAGAAGTTTTGAGACAATTGTATAGTGCTCAGTTTCAAGTGTGGACAGACAACAATCCACTGACTTATGTGTTAACAAGTGCTAGGCTGGATACTACAGGGCAGAGATGGGTGGCCGCCTTGGTGAGCTAGAAGTTCAGTATTCAGTACCGATCAGGGAGAAGCAATGTAGATGCGGATGCATTGCCCTGGCATCCGCAGGCATCGGAAGTTCCTGTGATAATCTATGGACGGAGTGAGAGCTATTTGCAGTGTGAGTCGTCGAGAGCCAGAGGCCCATGACAGCCTTCATGAGTGTGTTGCAGAAGCTCTGGGTCTGCTCCCTGGACGCGTACCATCTGCCTCACTGAATTATATTGTGTTGGACTAATCTCCGTTGCCCAGGCTCAATGCGTCTGCCTGACAAGAAGCCCAGCTGCAAGATATTGAAATTCGTGATACACTACTTTTCAAAAGGGATGGGCGAAGCCCTGCTGCAATTATCCCACCTAACTCTGAGAGTAAACAATTATTGAGAGAATGGAACAAACAAACTGATTCAAGGAGTGCTGCACCGAATTACCACTGGCCCTTTACAAAAGCAACAAATGCAACTAGTTCTACCAAAAGAGTACAGATCCCTGGCCATGAGGGCCCTGTAGGATGACTTTGGACATTTAGGAATGGAGAGGACCCTAGAACTTATTCATAGTAGGTTCTATTGCCTCCACCTGGCAGAAGGGTTACATTTACTATCAGTCTAGTTCCCTTAGGGGCAGTAGTGTGTCATCATTTTACACCAGTGAGAATCTTGGCTATTATACAGAAACTGTTTAGAGACCTAGACATATATTCAGATGGTCATGCAAATAAACTGTAACTGGCCTTTTCCAGAATTGGTGAAACAGGCACCCTGAACAACTCTTTGTGTAAACACTAGACAGCATTACTGCAGTGGAATAGTATCTTACAAAGCAAAGGTTGTACTGGGTGAGCCACTCCAAACAGTACAATTTAAGCAGGTTAGAGAGAGGGGTGTGTGCGGGTGTGTGTGTACACACAAGAGCCAAATTCATTTGACAATAGTTCTATTTTCTTTTCAGAGGATAAGGGGGATGGTGGTGTTCATGCTGGGATCCCTTGCACATATCAACTCAGGGAGAGACGTTTACAAATGCAGTCACGGAAAAAGCAAAAGCCTGGGACTGAGGAGTAGTAAGGAGTTATTCAGGGTGAATGAACAATTTTAGCTACATTTGAAAGATTTCAAGGAGAAATCTGACCTCCAACCAGGGCCAGTTCCAGGCACCAGCACAGCAAGCTGGTGCTTGGGGCAGCCCATGGAAGGGGGCGGCATGTCCCTCTCGGAGGGAAGGACTGGCCACTGACTTGCTGCCGAAGAATGAAGCGGCACAGTAGAGCTGCCGCCAAAGTGCCGCCGATCGCGGCTTTTTTTTTTCCCTCTCTCTCTTCGCCGCTTGTGGAGGCAAAAAAGCTGGAGCCGGCCCTGCCTCCAACCCTGCAGCCAAATACCCCTGATTGTGGGAGGGGAGGAGAGGAAGGGGTAGACTGACAGAATCAAAATCTACTGCTGAATGTCACAGGTGGTTTATCTACCATTTAGATCCACACACCTCTGAAAACTGAGGGAATTCAAAACCCAGACACTAAGGTGGAGACTCAAATATTAGCCTAGTTTTGGCTTGTAGGTAAGAGGATGGTCAGGTGCAGTTAAGACTCTGGACTGAGAAGTGTGTTCAAATTCCTGCTAGGGCTGTCGATTAATCGCAGCTAAGTCATGTGATTAATTCAAAAAAAAATAATCACAGGTTTAATTGCATTGTTAAACAATAGAATACCAATTGAAATTTATTAAATATTTTGGATGCTTTTTCTATATTTAAGTATATTGATTTCAGTTACAACACTGAATACAAAGTGTACAGTACACACTTTATATTTGGATTACAAATATTTGCACTGTAAAAATGATAAACTAATGAAAGTGTTTTTCAATACACCTCATACAAGTACTGTAGTGCAATCTGTATCACAAAAGTGCAACTTATAAATGTAGATTTTTTATATAACTGCACTCAAAACAAAGTTGATTACAAATATTTGCACTGTAAAAAACAAAAGAAATAGTATATTTCAATTGAAATCTGGTATTGGAACCTTCTTTGTGTTTTGTCAGCTCTGCAGTGAATATATTCTTAAATCAAAACATATACTGGGTTGTCATCCTAAACTACCATAACACAAAATATATGGCAGAATGCGGGTACAACCATGGAGCGGGAGATACACAATTCTCCTCTAAGGAGTTCAGTCACAAATTTAATTAACACATTTTTTCTTAAAACAAGCATCATCTGCATGGACGCGTGTCCTCTGGAATGGTGGTTGAAGCATGAAGGGACATATGAATCTTTAGCACATCTGGCACGTAAATACCTTGCAACGCCAGCTACAAAAGTGCCATGCGAACATCTGTTCTCACTTTCAGGTGACATTTTGAACAAGAAGCGGGCAGCATTATCTCCTGCAAATATAAACAAACTGGTTTGTCTGAGTGATTGGCTGAACAAGAAGTAGGACTGGGTGGACTTGTAGGCTCTAAAGTTTAACATTGTTAAAAAAAATTCATTCAAAACTAAAAATTCTACATTTGTAAGTTCAACTTTCATGATAAAGAGATTGCACTACAGTACTTGTATTAGGTGAATTGAAAAACATTTGTTTTTAACAGTGCAAACATTTGTAATCAAAAATAAATATAAAGGGAGCACTGTACACTTTGTTGTGTTGTAAGTGAAATCAATAAATTCAAAAATGTAGACAACATCCAAAAATATTTAAATAAATTGCATTCTATTATTAACAGCACAATTGCAATTTTTAATTGCACAATTAATCATGATTAATTTTTTTAATCGCTTGACAGCCCTAGTTCCTGGTTATGCCAGCAGACTTCCTGTAAGACTTTGAGCAAATTACCCAATTGCTTTGTGTCCCTACCCCCACCGTGGTGGGAGGTAAACAACTAGCGAATCAATCCTCCCCCGTTTTGTTCAGTCACTTAAGGAGAGTGCTGATTCTATGAAGGGATGGATGGGTGAGGGACACTTAGTCTGCACTGGCAAGTTTTACAGCATAGCTGTCAGCCAGGAGTGTGTGGGGGAGAAGGGATCACACCTCTTGGCTGACATATCTATGCCTGCAAAATATACTACCACAAGAGTGTTTTTTGGTAACTTAGCTAATGTGGTTTGGGGAGGTGGTTTTGCTATGCCAGCAGAATTCCTTCTGCCAGCAGCTCTGTTGGATAGACAAGCCATTAGAAAACCATTGTACCAAATACCATAGAGTTAGCTATAGCCAGGTATAGAATGGGGAATTCCCTTCTTTTTCTTGTCTACAAGTAGCTTAGCATATTGTAATTTTTACCCAGTAAATTCTACCACTAATCTTTAGACAGTAGCTTGCAATTAGTTTGAGTAATAATTCAAAGTACGTTTATTGGCTGTGATTGGACCAGATTCTCATCAGCAGTCCAGCCCTTTGTGCTTCTGGCATGGATGACTAGGGCACTGCTGATGGAGAGGGCGAGAGGTTTCGGTTACTAGCAAACCATTGGGGTTGTCTGTGGTAACAGTCTTGATTTCAAGTCTACAGCTAGGGATTAAACCGATACTATGACCAAGTGGTTAAGTGCTTAAATCAGGACACTACTGTGAAGGTCGGAGTCATTAGAGCGATTTAAATCTTTTTCCTCATCCCTGGAACCTGTGATTTTGCTACTGCAAATTGAGCAAATTCAGTGTTTTCCTCCAGCAAATACTTGCAGATAGAACTCCCTCGATTACAAATTAAGGAAAGGCTTCTTAAATACAAGAATCAAAAAGGGGTAGCCCTGTTAGTCTGGATCTGTAAAAGCAGCAAAGAGTCCTGTGGCACCTTATAGACTAACAGATGTATTGGCTCCTGTATGTCTGTTAGTCTATAAGGTGCCACAGGACTCTTTGCTGCTTAAATACAAGAATTTTGTAAATAAGCTAAACCTAGTAATCTTAAAGAACACATGTCAGTTTCAGATACTTACAAATTATAAATCCAAGTGCAGTTTTAAACACCCGAAAGCACTTCAGAGTTAAAACTCCTGTTGCCAAACACCACAGGGGACAATAGTTCAGGATCAGGTTTTTCAGCTGTTACAAGTCAGTGTCTTCTTGTGACAAGATATCGGAAATATGCAGCCCAGTTTCCAGTAGTCAGTCATTTTTGTATGTCTCAGCTTTTGGCAAAACTACTTGGTTCAACGTAGGCAGAGGTTCTCTGGTACTATGGGTGGGGGCTGTTTTGAATACCTTTGCAGTGGTGATTGAAATCCTAGACTATAATTTTTGTTATTAAGCAAATGAGAGTGGCTCTTAGCTAACAGAAATTTAACAAAATTTACATTATAGCAATATTATACTTATATGGAGAGGTTACTCACTTTGTATTAACTATTGTTTTTTGAGATGTGTTATTCCTAACGTGTCCCAATGTCAGGTTTCACATGCACTCCTCCACCTGCTGTCAAATAATTTCTTCCTAGCAGCATCCTTGTGCTCTTCCCTCCAGGCACAAGAGGCGGTTTTGGAAGTGATATTAAACCTCATGCTTAAGGACAAGCCAATCTGTAACTAATAGAAGTTAGGAAGAAGTTTTCCCTAGGGGAAGCTAAGTCCACATTCGTCTACTGTAAGATTTCTTGTGCTTTCTATTGTGACATTGGGTACTAGGCACTGCCCAAGACAGAATATCGTACTAGAAAGGAACCCCTGATGTGATCAGATCTAGCAATTCCTCTGTTTCCTGTGCAAAATTCAGTTAGGAGGCCCCTCAAAGAGAGATTGTAGAAAGTTCATAAAAAATAAACTAGCTCACACCATGAATTCGACATTTCTATTTTCAATACACCCAGATGACCTATAAGCCTCTGAAGAAAGGAGAGCCATAAGAATGTTAAGTTTAATAATAAATATTAATACAGAAATAGTATATAGTACAGTCCTTTCCAGTAGCAATTCAGTCTTCTCTAAAGTTATTGAAAAGTATTAAAGCTAAATCACGGCATCCTGATATGACTATTTTTTTTTTCCCGACTAACCACCCTTGGAGACAGTGTTTGTAAATTTAAAAAAACTATGTTTGCACAAAAACTGGGGATGTTTATTTAACAAAATACCAAAAATAGAGCAGACAAATGCAAAACATGCTTCATTACAATGGCAGAACAATTGACTCAAACCTTAAAACTTAAAACAGGCAGCCTTAATAAAGGTAAAGCTTAATTCAACCTTCTTGCCAACTCAATCTTTCAACTGTAGGAGTCAAACAGAAACATTCCACAAAATGTTTCTATGAAGCAGACTATCATCAAGGACTGAGGTGACAAGCTCATCCATTCCAAAGGAGTGTAAAGTGCATAATAAAAAGAAATGCATTGAACTGAAGTAACTGACTGCTTATGACCATGAATAATAGTTACAGCTACAGTTCCTTAAAAGGAAAATTCTCACCCCATATAATAAAAACACAGAATTACATTTTTAAGAGCACAATATCAAAACAAACATCAAATACATTGGAAATTCATTGCACAGAAAATGACAAGGAAGTCACTGAAAAGACTTCAACTGAACATAGGTCTTACATTTTTCTTCCATCACCTCCAAACTGAAAAACCAGAAGTAGCTGTGTGTAATGCACAAATCTATGCTGCTTGTGCATTGATTTATGTGCAAGGCAATTGCTTTAGTGACCTTTCTCCTACCTCACAACCCCAGCCTAAGTGTATAACCATTGGTGTGACTTGCTCATGTTTCCATTGACTCATACTTAATTTCCAAATTTATTCACTGAACTAAACTGAATATATAGGTGTGTTATGTGCTGTTCCCAGGCCATCTATCCACTTTAAAAGTATTTAGAAGTTAAGATTCACAATGGTGAACCATGTTATTTTCACATGAATTTTAGTTGTTTAAAGCCTTCCTTGACCACACTTGCAGAAGGGAAATCTTAGTTTAAATAATAAAATCCTATCCTCTAAAGTAAACAGAATTACTTTAGGAGAAGATACACGATCATAATAAAGTGCCTGAAAGGGGAGATTTTCAAAATAATAAAGAGGGTGATAGATATCCAATTCCCACTGAATGTCAGGGAGTTGGGCAACTAATTGCCCTTTGATGACTTAAGAAAAAAAGTCTCCCCCAAATGCTTGTTGGCGTTGTACAAAAATAGTGACAACTGCTTAAAAATGCTGACTTTCTGTGAGCTCCCTCTCCAGGAAATAATGGGGTATAAAAAAAAAAAAAAGCATCTTTTATTCCCTACAGAATCTCAAATTCCTCTTCATTTTTTAGTTTCCTCATAAATAAGATGAGGTAAATACTTGGATTTACATCACTCTGGTAAATATCATGTACACTGTTTACAAGTTACTCTTCGTAGTTCAAACTTCTCCTCTCATTAAAGTCAGTTTTATATATTTGCATAATGCTTTCAGTAAAGAGAACCAGAAAGGTCAACTTCCATATTCTTTAAAACAAACAGTCAGAGTATGTATTGGTTTCTCAAATCTGATGCAAAACTATGCCATAGAAGAACACAGAGATAGAGATTAGAAAAATAGTTCATTTTTTCTTCAAAAGTGTTTCCAAACTACTACAAGCATCTCTCCCACCTATTTTAACTCCTCAAGACTTGACTATGAACTATAGTGAACCACTACACTAACATACAATCCCCAAAGTGGTGAGTAGTTCATAATTAACAAAGAAATGCATACTGCACAACCTGTATATTAAAACAATATTAGACAACCACCAAAAATGTAAAAAGTAACATATTGGCATTCCCTCAATTCTTTATACAAATTCTCCAAGTATAACACAGTGGGAAAAAAAAGTATTTATATGTGAAATCACTCTCTTTGGAAAGAAGTTCAGTGATATGAGAGGGAAAAGCCAAGAGGTCTTTTATTACTTGCCCTTATAATTCACATTGGTCAGTAGGCATTTCTGTTATCTCTGAAACATTAGGGTCAGTGGAAATACTCAGCTGTGTTTGAGAGAGAGCTTAGAAAATCAGTTTATTAAAATACTTTCAGCTAAAATGACCGCAACAAGCCGGCCACTGTTTTTGTTTGGAAAAAATTAAGTAATTTTCTTAAAAAGTCACTTTGAATAGAAAAAAAATCAAGATGTTTTGTTTTGAAACTCTTGAAACACTGATTTTTTTCTGACTGACAATTCCACACATTCAATACATATTTGCAAAATATTTTGGTCAACCCCAATCTGCATTTTTCAACTGCAAATTTCCCCCTAGCTCTTCCCACCACTGTGATGGTCATTTGAAAAGCTAGAGATAGCCTTTTCAGTGTCTTGCCTGTTGACAGGTGGGAACAGATTAGTTTTTCCTACAATTTTTCAAAGCAGAACATGGTATTCTATCAGTCTATTAAAAAAAAACCCCACAAATAGATATTGAGATGGGGGGGGGAGGGAAAATGTCAGGTGAAAAGGAGATGCTGAAGGTTTCATTCTTCTCATACCAAAATTTTTTGTGGAAACTACAGAAAATAACTCCAGCTGGAAAGTGCCATGTCAGCGCTTAAAAACACACCCAACTGCCTCTTCCTTACAGAATAAAGTATCCTCAAAGCAGGAACATCATCCACCTCTTCACCCAAGTTTTCCCCCTGCAAGAGAAATCTTATTTTCATAGAATCAGAAAAAGCCATCCAAAATCCCTAAGGCTGTTTCTTGTTGGAAAGGAAAAACAAATGTGTGCATCACCATAATTGTAAAATTTGTGGCTGATGAGGGCCATGGAAATCAAGAACAATATTTAAAAAACAAAACAAAACAAAAAAAAACCAACTTTACAGTTAGTGGACTTAGCTATTTCCCTTTTTGTTCTTCAAATGTTCCTGCCTTTCCCCTATATGCACTTCAAATAAGTCTGAGATTCTCAGGTGTTAGGAGGCAGCTTGCTGCTCATGTCTTCCCTGAAGCTGGCTGAATATCAGACTTAAACAGAACAAATGAAAGAAATGCACAAGAGTCTAGCACATGGCTTGAAAAATCCACTCATCATTGCTGAGCTGAAAGCCATTGCTAGTGTGAGGGCCTAAACAATTTGTTAAATTTAACCTTTTGTTTAAAGTAAATTGTCACTAGCCTTTGTGCTTAAGATACATTCAGTTCCATTACTACGTTAAGTCAATGCAGTGTTGACTTTCTTAGTCTGTAGAAAGATAACGTGTGTGCGCGCGCTTTCTCCGGGTAGTTTTGCAGCCACCACAAATGAAGAGTTTCATAGTTGTTACTCAGTTTCACTGTCATCCAAAGTTCTGATCAGGAGGCAGGCAGGCACTGGAGTTGCACAAAGAACCACCCACAGGGCCGGTTCTAGGCACCAGCAAAACAAGCTGGTGCTTGGGGCGGCAGATTTTTAGGGGCAGCATGGCCAGCGCCAGAATGCCGCCCCTAAAAATGTGCCCCGGCCGCCCTAGATCACCTCCCCTGCTGCTGCCAAGGCGCGCGAAACAGCTGATTCGCGTGCCGCTACTCGCCCTCCCTCCCAGGCTCGCTCTCAAGCCTGGAAGGAAGGGGGAGATCCCGAGCGGCTGTTTCGCACGCCGCTGCTCCCCCTCCCTCCCAGGCTCTCAAACCTGGGGGGGGGGAGGGGGAGAAGACTCCGAGTGGCCGTGGCGCCGGCGCCACTTCTCCCCCTTCCTCCTAGGCTTGAGAGCCTGGGGGGAGGAGGCAGGGCGGGGATTTGGGGAAGGGGCGGAGTTGAGGTGGGGCCAGGGGTGGGGTAATTAAAGAACCGGGGTGGCCAAAATTAGGATTTTTGCCGCCCAAAGCAAAAACAGAGCCGGCCCTGACCACCCACCTACCTGAGGGAGCAAAGACTATGAAACAAAGACCTGTTTCCTCCCCAGATCTCTCAGAAGCCAGGAGGCTCTTGGAGTGTCAGTCTCTTCTCCTCCTCAACAGTCAGGCAGTTCTAGAGAATGAGGAGATTAAGTTCTCTCCCTATGTTCCCATTAGCGATGGAGGGGGGATTTGATAGCAGCCTTCAACTACCTGAAGGGGGGTTCCAAAGAGGATGGAGCTCGGCTGTTCTCAGTGGTGGCAGATGACAGAACAAGGAGCAATGGTCTCAAGTTGCAGTGGGGGAGGTCCAGGTTGGATATCAGGAAAAACTATTTCACTAGGAGGGTGGTGAAACACTGGAATGCGTTACCTAGGGAGGTGGTGGAGTCTCCTTCCTTGGAGGTTTTTAAGGCCCGGCTTGACAAAGCCTTGGCTGGGATGATTTAGCTGGGAATTGGTCCTGCTTTGAGCAGGGGGTTGGACTAGATGACCTCTTGAGGTCCCTTCCAACTCTGATATTCTATGATTCTATGATCTGGAGTCAATACCAATTTTTCCCCTGCATCTCACTAACTCCAACTATTTCCCTAGCCAACCCCTAACTTTGGTACCTACCTTTAGCTGGCAGCTTTTAGTCCGCCAGCTACTCCAATGCAATTCTCAAATCTTGCCCTAGCATGTATCTAACAATCAAACAGCCAGAGAGAAATATTCTACATTTTCTGGCACAAAAGTGCAAAATTAACCAAGTTTTTACAATATTCTGAAGGCAGAGTCTTTTGGAATTAGGTTTTTTTTATTTGTTTTGTTTTAAATGATAGTGCGTTTATCTGTTCTTCATCCTTTCTACACAGAGTAGATCCCAGAGAGGCAGTTACTCATGTAAAACAGCTCTTAAAAATCTGAAAATATGTGCTACAACCCACAATAATGCAGTTTAGGACCTATAATTATTTCTACAACATCCAAATTTTGCTGTACACACATGACATTTCTAAACATTTTTAAAATAGTTTAGACAGACGTAGCTGAAAGGCAATTAATGCAATTGAATTCCATTGCAAATAAGAATCAACTTCCAAGTCACAAAATATCAATACTACTTTAGTGATTTTTTTTTAAACTAGTGTAATTCATTTTTTGTTACGTACCAGGTACCAAGTAGAATGTTTACATTTGTAATTTTATCATTCCTGTTTATATTTTTAACATTAATGATCCCAATGAAAAATTTAGACCTATTACATATAGCAGCTCAGTATGTTGTAGGATAGTCAAAGTGTCAACTTCATTTTATTAAGGACTACAGATTCTACTTTATTAACACTCCCTGAGGCAATAAGCCACATTGTTTAGCTTGCCATCCAAACATTTGTATATATTTAATTTTATGTTCCGCAAAAAATATATATTAAAGACACTTCCATCTATTAGTTTATGTATCTACGGTTATGCTTGGACAGTATTGCCCCAGTCCCTGAAGAAAAGTATCACATATGAAAGGAAGGTATGTTTGACTTTCCCAAATAAAACAGGAATAAAAACCTCAAGGAACAGAGCAGTTTTGAGATTATGGGTGTTGAAGACCTGGAATTCTATAGAAGTAGACATGCATGATATCAGTTGACTGCTAAGGGTTAACAAGACCACATAAGTAAATTGTAATGATCAGTTTAAAATCAACCAATCTTATTAAAACCAAAATTATTCCTTCCTGAAGGCAACTGTTGCTACAGACCAAAAAAAAAAAAAAAAAAAATCATCCTTGGTCCACAGAAAGACACTGAGCAAATACACAGTGTGTGTTTACATTTTCAATGGACTAAGGAGGATTTTCCTGTTACAATTCAGCTTCTCATTTCAAAAATCAACATATCAATGCACTTAACTTAAAGCTTTAGTTTTTAGCAACTTCATTTAGACTTTGTTTATAAAACAAACACACACGCACACTTCCTAGAGTGCAAAATGCTTATTAAATATTTCAACAACAGAACTCTACATGTAGTTTTTAAAACATTCATCTTTTTGCTCTAGCAGTCAGCTTTCCCCCTATAATAGCATCCATTGCCGGCAACGGTTGCATCAAAACTGACTAAGGTGTATCGTGAATGCAACAGTAGAAATCTGCGTACAGTTTTTTTCTCCTCTCCAGAGTATAATGTTCATTTGTACAAGCTCATGGTTGGGCTCTGATACATGCACATGTAAGCATCACAAAGTAGTCTTCGTGCACATCCTTGAATTTTTCTGGAGTCCAGTGAATGTAGTTCTTCTAGAGACATTTTTAGGTACTCTCCAACTTCAGGGCATGGTGTAACTTGTGGAATGTTAAAGCCATTCTGGCCTCCTTTTGTGGGGGAAGTAAGGAGAGCAACAGGATTAGACTACCATCTTAAACATCCCTACTTCCTCTTTAATGCGTACATCTTTGAATCACAGAATATCAGGGTTGGAAGGGACCTCAGGAGGTCATCTAGTCCAACCCCTTGCTCAAAGCAGGACCAATCCCCAGACAGATTTTTACCCCAGATCCCTAAATGGCTCCCTCAAGGATTGAACTCACAACCCTGGGTTTAGCAGGCCAATGCTCAAACCAGTGAGCTATCCCTCCCCCCCAAATGGAAACATCTCAAATTCGAAGCTGTCACTGTGGGCTACTACATGGTGAACTTCTGTAGTAAGTATTAACACCCCCAATGATTGCAACTGCCGCAACAGGCTTTTGTAACCCCAGGGGAACCATTTGTAAGCTTATGGGAATCTCATGAACAAATAAATTATTTTGGTTTTAACTGTTTAAATGAAACACGATTAGTGAATTAATTCCCATAGCTAGCATGAGGACTTGATGATGTGTCAGTCAAATAGCATTGCTGTACCACACAAAGCCATGATCGCCCCAATCTTAACTACTTGGCTAACTAATGGGGTGCTATCAGGTGTGCTGAAGCATTCAATAGAGAAGTGCAGTTATAGTCAGAAAAATTACATCAACAGATCTGCAGTGGGCACCAGTCAGATTTGTGTATTTTACTGGACTTTTACTTTTGCAACTTTTTAATCCTGCTAGCACTGCAGAACCAATACAGCTATAGGAGAGAGAGCTGGAGTCTACTGTGGCTTGCATATCATCATCAGAGCTGCTTATAAACATTCTGCAGTTGGCACTGTATTAACTATCATAATGTGCAAACCACACAAAAAAATACAACTGTTCCTCTTAGTCGAACGCCTGTGGTATCTATTACTATCTGCTTTTCTAAGGCACTAGCCACAAGTACGGAATGTACTGTCCACCTCAATTCACCAGTGTTAATTCAGAGAATGTCAATTAAACAAAATCTTATAGGATAATGGTCTCCCACTGCTACCAAACCAGAGGGCACTGATTTTGCAATATAGAGATTTTATTTCTATTATGCCAAAGACAGCTACCGTTTGAATTGTTTAAGCCTGAGATTTTGGAGAAGTGAGTGACAGTTGCACACTGTATAGTTATTAAATAGCTACATTCCAGTGGACTTAAACTAAACAAAAACAGATTTGTGTGTCTTGGCATTTAAAAATAAAATTACTTTTCAAGCCTCATGACATGACACGTTCTGGTACTGGAAAACTTTTAGTCACAGTATTTAAGAGCTAACATTGTTTAATGTGACAGTCTAACAGAAAAAATTAAGTAAAAAATATACCATCCCGATCTGCCATGCTGTCAAAGAAGAGCCAGGCGGAGTCATCCTTCCCATATTTAACAAAAGCTACATAATGGCTTGTTTCTATGCAGAGAACAGCAAATAACTCCATCTTCTGGCAAGGGATACATCCATGTCTCCAGTCCCAATCTGGTAGATCTTTAGGAAGTGACACTGGATTGAATTTATGACTCTGTCTCTTGGGATGTAGGTGAACCTAGAGTTAGATCAATATTTCAGAAAGAAAACAAATAAATCACCAACACACTTGGGGGGCAGACCTGCGAAAACAATGCAGAAATTGGGCTTGTTTTTGGCTTAATTGGCTTATGAGTTGCTTGTTAGTTTTTGGCTTGTAGCTTCTTGCTTGTAGCTTTTTTTTTTTTTTTTTTTAAATCATCTCCCGGCAAGCAGGGTCTGGGGGTGGGGGGAGAGGGAGAGAGTCAGGGGTGCACAGAGGACCCACCACAGTCCCAGACTGCACACCGCGGGGATCTAGTCAGAGTATTGGGGTTTTTAGGGATTAGCTTGTTTTGGCCTTGTTTTGAAATGGGATTAGCTTGATTTTGGGCTTATTGTGAGTGTCAGGGTGCTTATTTACCACGTGAAAGTCGGCAACTGTGGGGGGGGGGAGAGGCATTCTTTTTAAAGGGGCAGACTGACAGCACTAGAGAATGAAGTCTTACTTAACCAAAAGACAGGTCTGACATGGACAATAGCAGTGCAAGTTCCCCTATACCAAATGTAGCTCCAACCTGCCACGGAGAAGCCCACTCTAGAGATCAGAGGAGTTCAGCCTCCAAATCTATTGGAGTCTTTGTGTCCCCTCTCCCCCAGACTTAAAAAAAAAAAATAATCATCACTATTGATACCTTTATTAGAAATGGACATCTGCCCACTGGGAACCAGCTCAACACCATCATAATTTAACATGTCAAAACAGTAACCAGACAGTACTCAGTCACTACTACCTGGAACTGAATTTGAACCAGCAACACAGGAAATGAGAAGTATTACTTTTCTGCTTTTACTATTGGGTGCTCTCCTGTTGACCAAAGTTAAAGGATTCCAAGCCCTTGTAAACTGGAATTACTGCATTCTCCTCATTGGTTCACAATGTTGGACTATGTAGTTGCCAAAGGCTACTAAAAATGCTGCTCAATAGATGTAGTCATCAAGGGTGTGTTAATGAATTAAATCAAGAGTCTTATCTTGTTAATGAGGACTGCACCCTTCATGTTGTGCCCAATTGCCAATATCCCTGCTTCCATGTGTCAGTCTGTGCCTTCCGATACTATTATACTACACCAAGTTGAGAGTACATACTGGTTAAAGAATTAAAAAAAAAAAAAAAATAAAATAAAAAATATTACTTACTTGTGTGTTGCAGGTTTTACAAAACTGCTTGATTTTTCCAGCAGAAATGTCAGTATCTTCATAACATTCTCTGCATTCATACATTGCAAGTCCTCCACATATGCGGCACTGCCTAGGAGCTACATTATGGTAAAAAAAAATAAAAATGCTTTGTCTCATATTTTTGTACAAAAGATCTATTTTGATCCAAAAATATAACCTACATTAAGCCAGTTAACATCATTGCTGCCAAATAAAAAAGACAAAAATAAAAGTAAAGTCCATCATTATTTTCTGTGGGCTTAACTTTTGCTCATTTACTAGTCTACAGCGGGGGGTGGGGAGGGAAAGAGAGCGAGAGAGACACAGACACGTAAGTACTAAGCCTTAACCTCAGAAATACAGCTGATGTAGAAAGTGTTTCAGTACTGCTTTACTGGATGTAACAGCACACATGCTTTTTTTTTTTTTTTTAAAGCGTTACTCCACAAGTTATTCCTGCTCTCTCTTAAAAACTTATTTTCTTAATCTAGTGAGTGTGGCACTCATTAAAATAGCTTAGCATTTAATCAGAACCTAAGTAAAGAATCACAAACAAACCCTTAACTCAACTAATTGAAAAGCCATGGTGGGTCATCTAAAGCCACATTCCAGAAGATTGGAAGTAGCTATTGTTAGATATTTGAAGTAATTTCAACCAATTTTAAACTAGAGATTTACCTACAGGTATTGTATTGAAACAGATAAGTAGGTATTATATATGTTTTTGTTCAAGAGGTGAGTAGCAGTTCCAGAAATTAAGGTCATCCCAGCCTTTCCAATATAAACACTACATCACAAATTACAGCTAAAAATACTAAAAATTCAGAGTTTTTTTCCTTTCCTCTTTTCAATTACATAAAAAAAAAAAGTAGAATATTTTTACTTTTGTCTAATAAAAAACTGAACTGATTTTTGGTCCAGTTTGGTGAATAGACACCAGCAAGGCAAGCTACAGAAAGAGAAGACTGAGGGCTAGTCTACGCTAGAAGCACTACATCAGTGCAGTTGCACTGATGCAGCTGTAGTGCGTCTGGTGAAGATGCTCCATGCTGATGGGAGAGAGCTCTCCAACTGGCATAATTACTTCACCTCCGTGAGAGGTGGAAGAGCACCTGCCGCCGACATAGCACCACTGTGGACAGCGCTTAGGTCACTGTTAACTTGCGTTGCTTGGCGGGAGGGACGGGGTCTTTTTCATACCCCTGAGCAATGTAAGTTAAATAGACTTGAGCGATAGCGCAGACCTGCCCTAGGTGTTTTAGTCACTACTCTGGTGGAGCTGGAGCACCGGCAGGTGAAACTTGACTGTCATTGGTTGTTCAAAGTCTTTCACTTAGCTGATCTCAGAGCTATTACTTGCCTCTAGATGACCACTATTCACTCACAATTCTGATACGCATCATACTTGCGCTGTAACACCGCTTACAGCTGCTAACATCTAATTATTCCTTAGAACTAGAAAAACAAATTCTAATGAAACGCTATTCACACATGTCCTGACAATGACTAGAATTAAGATTTAATTCTATCCCCGAAGTATTTAAAAAAGAGAAAGAGGGGAAAGGAGTATATCCAGACACAAATCTACATTCTACAACATCTTCAAGATGGAGCTTTGAATTATTGTGAAGAGGAGCGATTATTCACCTTGTGCAGTAACTGGAGCTCTTTGAGATGTGACCCCCACGGGTGTTCCACTTCAGGTACGCCGGCATCCTGCACCTTTGATCTGACATTTTGGTAGTAATGCCCCTTTTCGTGTGCTTGTGACCCACACATCCTTGTGCCCCCCACCAAGGCTATATGGAGCTGCGCAGGCAAACTGCCCTCAGTTCCTTCTCCACTGGAAAGTCCCACTATGGCAGGGCTAGACAAACTTTTTGGCCTGAGGGCCACATCTGGGTATGGAAATTGTATGGCGGGCCATGAATGTTCATGAAATTGTGGGTTGGAGTGAGGGAGGGGTGAGAGCTCCAGCTGGGGGTGCAGGCTCTGGGGTGGGGCCAGAGATGATGGGTTCAGGGTGCAGGAGGTGGAGCAGAGGGGTTCAGAGTATGGGAGGGGGCTCCAGGCAAAGGCAGGTGGTTGGGGTGTGGGAGGGGGTATGGGCTCTCGGATGGAGGTGCGGGTTCCAGGGTGGAGCCAGAAATCAGGGTTTCAGGGGTGCGGGAAGGGGCTCTGAGCTGGGGCATTTAGAGTGCAGGAGGGGGTTCTGGGGTGGGGCTGGAGATGAGGGTTTTGGAGTGCAGGAGGGTTGCTCCAGGCTGGGACCGAGAGATTCGGAGGATGGGAGGGGAAATCAGGGCTGGGGAAGGGGGTTGGGACGCAGGAGGAGGTCAGGAGTGCAGGGTCCAGGCGGCGCTTACCTCAAGCAGCTCCCGGAAGCAGCGGTATGCCACCCCTCCGTCTCCTTATGTGGAGGTGCAGCGGATGACCAGGCAACAATGTGTGCTGCCTCGTCTGCAGGCGCCGCCCTCTGCACCTCCCATTGGCCGTGGTGCCCAGGCAATGGGAGCTGCAGAGCCGGCACTTGGGGCAGGGACAGTGTGCAGAGCTCCTGGCTGCGCCTACGAGGAGGGGGGGGGGGGGGGAAGAAGGCGGCTGCTGCTTCCAGGAGCTGTGCAGAGCGGGGCAAGCCCCCAGCCCTGCTCCCCGGCAGGAGTTTGAAGGCCAGATCAAAAGGTCTAATGGGCCGGACACAGCCCATAGTTTGCCCACCCTTGCACTATACTAAATCTCTTCTTAACAGGACATACATTTCTAAAGGACTCGAGAGCCATTCTGCAACCCTTGAACCGTGGAAAAATGCATCTGTCGAGTCTGCAAAAAATGTGTGACCATCAAAGGGAAAGTCTTCAACGTCATTTGGTCCTCTCTCTTGGAAAGCTCAACAGCTGTAGCCAACATGCTCTTCCATAACCAATACAGTGGATATAAACATGATGATGTATCAGCACTATCAAAAGGAGACCTGGAGTGATGTCTTTGCCAGCAGTTGACCCTCATGAACAATTTAAGACTGTTGTACAAGGGTGTTCCCCTGGCAAGTGCTCAATAAACTAATTAAATCTGTTATAATTCAAATAGTCATATTTGACCAAGAGTGCCTGATGGTTTGCTACTCTGAAATTTCACTAAAGAATAAAATTTGTGACAAAAGATCTAGTTTCTTGTAGTTCTTACTGTACAGGCTGTACTTTGAGCTATGCTGTCTGCCTTGTTCATTAACAACCTCCACTACTAAGGAATTCAGAGCCAGGTGAGAAAATAGAAACTCTGATTCCTTTGCAGGGACCTAATATTTTATCTGCTCTCTTACAGGTAGGTGGTGTGGAAGCTAGGATTTGCCAAACAGTATTAGTGGGCTCTATAACAGTTTCATTGACCAGAATGGCAATCCTTATAGATGTCAAAGTATTCAAAATATCTAGGAGTTTATGATGGAGCTCCTGCATCTCTAAGCGAATCCAAAGTGTGTCTGATTCGTTTCAGCAATTCTTGGAACTGCCTGAAGTCATATGCCATAGGAGGTGGTGGAAACATCACGGCTGTATCAGGTAATGAGGCAGAAATTTTAGTGAGAGGAGTCACCTTATCTGCCCTAGCTTCCTGCTCTTCCTAACATAGGTGGTTTTGGAAAATGGGCCCTTTTCTGCTCCTTCCTGTGGTGTGACAATCTCATTGTAAATTGTTGACAATAGAATGCATACAAGTCCAAGAAAGGTGACCAAGGGGGACAAAATAGCATAGGCATACATCTGTGTTCCAGTCATGTGGGTGTCACTTGAGGTCCATCCTCCTGTATTATGTCAGTGTAGGAGAGATGGCAATATGTCCCACAATAAACAGGGGAACCCTGCACGGATATTTGAGAATCTGAAGAATCCTCTTCCATATACTTCAAAGGCAGGAGTGGGGGAAGAGGGAATAGTTGTTCAGCTTGTTCAAGTATAGGAAGGTATGAAACTGTAGATAACAGAAGAGTCAGTGACCAAGTCTTGATGCTGACACCCCCCCCAACTTGTTAACAGAGGAGACTCTGGTTCCGAAGATAATAGCAAGTCCTTAGGATAACATTGATATCACAAGAATTTAAGTATCAAAGAAGGGATCGAGCAAAAACTTGTGGAAGCTGGCTTCAGTACCAATGCAGCTGGTACCAAACATTTGGCATAGGAGTTGACTTCAATTCCATTGGTACCATAGCTGGACAACGATATTTGGTACTGTTGACTTTCATGCTACCAGTAGCCAGGGACAGCCTTAGAACTTTCACCAGTGTCTCTGCCATTCTGGGTATGCGTACCTAAACCCAGTATTGAGTCTGCCTGAGAAGACTGACTCCTCTTCACCTTTTCAGTACCAGCATCACTCAGAGCCTTCATGGGACTTGAGGTCTCTGTCAATTTCTGTGTTGGTGACTAAGGGCAAGTCTATCCTACAGCACGGATTGACGCTCTGAGATTGATCCACCGGCAGTCGATTTAGCAGATCTAGTAAAGATCTGCCAAATTGACTGCAGATCACTCTCCAGACAATCCCTCTACTCTACCCCCAACAAGAAGAGTAAGGTAAGTCGACGGGAGATTTTCTCCCGTCGACCCCCAGCAGCACAGACCCCGAGGTAACTTGACCTAAGGTACGTCGACTCCAGCCACATTATTCAGGTAGCTGGAGTTGCGTAGCGTAGGTCAACTTATCGTGGTAGTGTAGACATAGCCTGAGATTTTCTTGGAGATTTACTCCCACCTCCTTTTGCTTACAGGCAGATGTTGAGGCTACCTCTATAGAGGACTTTGCTACCCTAGTTGTGCTTGGTACCAAGGTAGTCTACCTCTCTACCGGTCTCCTGTGACCAATATCTTGATGTGCACAGGGCACTAGCGGTACTGGAAGGTCTATGTACAGGGGACTCCTCAGCCCCTTGATCTGAAGCTGGTCATAAAGCTCTATCCATCATCAGAAGTTTGACCTTGATTTCCCTATTTTTTCGGTATCTGCCCTTGAAGGATCTGTTTCTCCCAAACAGCAGAGGCTCTGGGAATGTCAACCACAGAAGGGAAATCGCCTCACAGAGGAGGCACCTTTTGAATCCTGGAGAGTCTGGCACTCTTAACTGCCATCTATATAGTAATGCATTTTTTTTTAAATTATTTTTACAAAGAGAAAAAAGGAAACTGTTCCAACAGCTATGCACATTATAAGGTAACTAACTATATGCTAACTAAAGAATACTATAGAAAACAGGCACACAGTAGAATCTCTGGCCAAAGGTGGTTGAGAAGAAACTGAAGATATTTCACCCATGCAGCTCCCTATAACTCCAGTGCAGGGCACGATAATTCATAGGGCACATGAGTGGGCCAAATGGGCACTGCTACCAAAAATCTCCACTCAAAAGGCACAGACACACCTGAAGTGGAGCACCCACAGGGTCCGACTATACCAAAAGTCGGACAGGAAACACCTGATATGGATTTAATCAGGCCACAACTTTCTCATCAGATGTCTGGGAGTACCCGGCAGATAAAAGCATACAGTGCAGGTAACTATGTTCAATCAATGACTTACTCCGGGGGCTTCTGCAAGGCCTCCCCCCTCTTTTCCTAGCCAGATCCCGCAGCCAACCCACTGCTGGGTCCTTACCATCCAACCCCTCCTTCGTAAGGTGGGCTATAAAAAGGGGGGGGGGGGGTTGGCTCCCTGCCAAGCCATTCATAGGAGCCCCAAACCCATCCCCGTGTTCTGTTCCATTAACTAAAACTTCCTTTTACTAGGCCATTTATTCAGTCACTGTACACCTTCCCTATGAACTACCTGCACTGGACATCTGAGCCACACTTACATAATAAGTTGCAATATATAGCTTAACTCCTTTCAGTCCACACCATAACAAGCCCTCCTTGAAACTGTTGTGGGGAAAGCGAACCCCTTCTCCCCTCCTCTAGACCCCCTCCCCCCAGCCAATTTGGTGGTGAGGGAACCCCTCCCCCTCCCCCCCCAAGCCCCCTAAAGGAGTGGCTAGCATGTTACCCACAGCAGGTCCTGACCAAGCTTGATATTTTGCCACCTCAAGAGGAGGGAGGGTGGGTGCGACCTTGCCTCCTCTGCAGAAAAAGAGCTTGCTCTCTTTCACCCCTCTCCACCCTTCTGGTCCCAGGGGTGGAGTCATCACCACAACATTGATCCACACCTTCTTTTGCAGCAGCTTCTGACCTCTTGTCCCGCACCCTACCTGTAAAGCACTGTTCCCTTTCCCTCGGCAAGCCAGACAATAGTTCCCCGACTTAAAGGTGGGGTGTGGTCACACCACTCAAAGAAAAAAAAAAAGTTTACTGGTTATGAAAGTTTCCCTAAGTATGAAATGATCAAAAGTTCATTCCAAGCTCAGTCTATTTTGCAGACTTCTACATTTTTCATATAGTCTTGCATATGGCTACCAGGCTACTTACTTTTACTATACCTAGCAACACAGTTTATACTTACTGTCTTCAAGTAAGTCTGTTATATTTAATTCCAGAGATGGAAATATTTTGTTGAACATTTTGAAGTCTTTTCCAAATCGAGGCATCTGAATAATCAGACATGAGGGTGCCTACCAAAAATCCCAAAATAGAAAGCAATTTAGATGTTCAAAATATACACATCTGTTTTATAATTTTCATTAAATATTATATTGGTTTATAGTTGCTAAATCATATTAATGTTTTAAAGCTAATAGGCCACATGCCTATATATCATTAACCAAAATAACAAATGAAACAAAAATAATTTAATGTTTACAAATATATCTCTATAATCTCATAAAAATTCTAAAAACATAAGAAAGGACTCTAACCTAATTCTTCATGTGCAGTAGGTACCAGCCATGTTTAAATGGTATATTAAAAACATATACTAATTTCCCTCCCCTGAACAGCCAGTCTCTGCACAATTTTAACATATGCAGAGATCACAAATCTTATTCCTCTGTAAAATTAAATTATTAACAAAAGAAAATTAACTTTTTTAAATGTCAAACTTTGTTTTTAAATATACCAAAACATTAGCCTTATTTCCAATCACTTTGGTCAAATGACAGAGACATACCATCTCAAAGAGATTTTAGAAAAGGTAATATCAAGCATTTTTTCAACCACTACTAGTAGACCACTCTTCTCAAATACTGAATGTTCACCCAGTGATTAAGATACCACAAAATATACATTTCTCCTTTTTTATAAACAGAATATCTTCCACTGTGTAAAAGGTCAAATCTGTATAAACAAACTGTCACCAACCTCTGCAAACTTCAGGCTGCTATTGATAAAAGACCATTCCAGTAACTGCTGAATTGTCGGGACTCCAACTTTCTCATTTTTCTCCATAAAAATTTGGTAGAAGTAACAGTCTTGTACCTTTTGACCTGCTGATCTAAAAATACATATAAAATGGATCTTCAAAATAAATGGAATTTTTTAACAATGGTTAACATACTTACAGTAGCCAGTAGGCTAAAGGAAACACAAATAACTATAAAAAAAGCTACAGTAAACACAAAGTAAAAAATTATCTAAGATTAAGCAAGGAATATAGAAGTTGTTCTGACTGCCCCTTGGCAGAGAGTCAGAAGGAACTGCATGGAGGTTGTGGGAAAAGATAGAGGAAGCATGCTGGGGAGCTGGCACACTCTACTTTCCTCCTCTTTCTACCCTAGCCCAGATTCATGGGCTTTTGTCTCCCTCCTCTCTCAAAAAATAAGGAAAAACTGAGTCCATATAGAGAATATTTTCAGAATATAACTTGCAACATCCTGGCCCACTATACTGCAGTATTTCAGCATTGTGAAACTGTGATAATTTGCCTAATCAATCTCTAGAAATTGTGGATGTTCCAGATGTAACAGTTTGGGAATTTTGGATATTCAAATTAAAATAGATGTAGTATAGTTTTATAGTTGAACAAAATGTAAAGAATGCTTTAAGCTCAAGGATTCCCAATGCTATGCCTTCTTAAAGTGAAGAGACAAAAATCATACTTTCAAAGGAGATACTCTTTATCAGAGTTCTTCGTGACAGACTTGAGCATGTATTGCATTTTAATAATCTGGAGCTCAGTATTTTCCCCACACACACAAGCAGATGGGTGGGCTGGAGAATTAAATGAAAGTGAGGAAGAGCTCCTCTGCTTTATGCCTGCTTCTTACCTATCTTTTCTGCAGCACCTCACAGATGCCTTTTCTCCCTGTTCCATAAAGATGGGACACTGAGGCAGTTTGTATAATGGGTAGGGCAAGGCTGGATAGCAGCAACTTTGAGTTTTGTGCTCTGAGAATCACCCCTGGGCTAGGGTAGAAAGAGGAAGAAAGTAGAGTGTGCCAGCTCCCCAGCATGCTTCCTCTATCTTTTCCCACAACTTACAGAAGCTTCACTGAAGAAGCTCCAAAGGAGAGGGCTAGGAGCTGATCACAATAGGTTTAGTAATCTCAACTCAAATCTGCAGGGCAATTCAGAGAAGTTTACTGCAGAGCCTATGGGGAGCAAGGCTCCCAGTGAAAGAAGCCCTTGGGAAATTCCAGGCAACAAGGCTGCTGCAAGAGATGTATGGTCAAGGGGCCACAGAAAGGCAAGGGCTAGGCAACAGCATGGAAGCAGTAGGCCCTCCATGTAATAGACCTTACTTCCATTGCAAGCCCAAAGACGTGCAGATTTAGGGGGCTAAATCTCTACCAATCCTATGTGGGCATGGAGGTGAATAAACCCCAACATCCTATTCCCAAAGAATGAATATAAAACTCCATGAATTAGTTTTGCAGAGTCCTTTCCTCCTGCCTTAGAACGAGTAACTTGCATAGGGGAGAATGAGGCCTTACAATTTTATAAAGAATTATTTTTAATGAGGACTGCATGTGTTTAACTTTAAAAGAAATAAGAAATCAAAATTTTTATGCTTCCTCCAAAGCAAATTATAATATTTTTCCTGAAAAGCCAAAATATTTTATGTCAGATTCTACTGCTTAAGATTGCTTCAAAAAGTTGTTCCAAAAGTAACTTGCTACACACTGAGGGCTAGATTCAGAATTGCTCTATGGGCCCTGTGAGTTAGCTATGCTGGTACAGAGGGGCCATAAAAGTCAGGCACATAAGGCCAACACGTACAAGAAACAGGGGGAGGAGACCTTTACACCATTCCCAGGGAAGCAAAAACCTTGACACAAAGGGCTTTTAGGAGCAAGCCAGAGGCAGCAGTAGGCACAGCCAAAGCAGTAATATGTTTTGCCGATGCCCCCCTTGTAGTGAGACGTAAGCTGGGCCTTCTGGTTTCTGCCCCTGCTTCCCTCGCCAATCAGCCAGGAACGCTTTAGGTTGATGCAAGCACCAGTGCTCTTTATTTACAGCTGTTTCGCACCACCACCTTACTATCCATGTACAGGTTTTTCCACAGCCAAACTTTGCCAGCAGCAGACCAGAGGGCCCGGCCCCACCCGTGCTGTGCTGTGCCAGGCCTTTCTCTTCCCCTGGCTTCCTTCCTGCCAGCTTTTATAGCCCCTGGCTAATTAGGCTGGCAGCTGTTTCTCGTTGCCAGGCAGGCACGGGGCTCTTCAACCAGTCCCAATCCATCCCCCTTGTTTGGGGCTGGAGTGGCAAGGGCTGATTAAGCCCTCCTTACTCAGCACCCTGTCACATCCCCAATGAGGCTTGAGGCTATGTTAGCAAGAGGCATAACTTAGACCGCCTCTAAGGGTGGAAGACCTTTCTTCAGCTCCTGCACTGACCCTAGCATCATTGCCGGGATAAATCTGGCTGTAAGAGTTCAACACATACATTTTTATTGCTTAGTCAAAAGAGCATTTTACCTTATTTTTAACAGTGGCTCTACTCTTAAAATATGATGAAATAAAATATTCAAGAATTCTTCTGGATCTGGACAAAAATAAAAGTAATAGTAGCATGTTAAAGCACATATAATCTCCAAGACTGTTTTTAAATAAAATTAAGCATCTTTATTCTAATTGGAACAAAAAACCATTCCAATTTTAGTAGCAGAGTAGTTATGTCAATTTATCAACTGCCGTATTTGGGAGCACACAATCCTAAACTTTCTCTACTAAGCACCAAACAGAACCATAAACAGATGAAGGCTAAACTAGAGATAACAAGGCTTACAGATAACAAAGATATCCTACTCCAAAGGGAATTATTTGACCCTGTGAAATTTTATCCTGAGAAGAAGGGGAAAAAAAGCTACCACCAGCACACGAAATAGAAAAGTAATTACAGTATCTGCTAATCGATACAAGAAATATCTACAGTGGTAACCATTTTTACTTTGTTAGAGGGTCACAGCCTCCAATTTAATATTGATCAGACGGACAGACACCTGCTATCCAGATCTCAATATCAAAAAGAGTGGCGGTGTTTTCTTCTCACTCCTAATTGAAGGGATTATTAATTGCTTCTAGCAGTATCTGCAAAGTGCATGCTACTTTCCCAACAGAAAAGAAGGAAATTAGCTGAGTAGTTGAGCAGCGACTGGTCACATCTTGGTAATAAAAGATTGACTATAAAATATATTAAGAAACCACAAACCTAATTAGTCTCAAACCTGTGAGTAAAAGTCAGCTAGTTTCTCCATTAGCATCACAACAGAGGTGAGTCTTCAGGAAAGATCTGAACGTGGAAAGGGGAAGGGCCTTATGGATGAGCTCAAAGTCAATCCATGAGGAAGGTAAATTCTTCAATCCCCATCCCTAATCAAAGCTTTGATACTATAGAGATGGGTGCTACAGAAAAATATTTGTATATCTTAACGTATACTATGTAATGAATATATGTTTTTTTCAGTCCCTTCTTATAGCAACGACTACATAATCTAGAAGCAAAAAACCTCTACAATTACCTTTTTCCTCAGAAGTGAATCCTGATGCAGCTTCAACTTTTTCAAGTATTTTCCTCAATTTCATTATTTTCGTGGCGCACACATATCCGAAACTACATTAAGAAATTGGTTTAATAAACTATTAGCTAAATCTTTTCATCAAGTCAGTAGAGGAGAGAGACTTAATAACCAGAGGCTTTATTTCCTTTACTGATTTTTTATAGTATCTGGCATTCCCCCCATAAACCTAAATGCCAGACCTCTTGTATTCTGCAGCACAATGGACCAAGTTCTTGGTCATGGTTCAGTTTTCTGTGACAGAGCGCTGCTGAATTCTGAGGTGCATTGACATTTCTGTGATAGCTTCAAGTAATTTCAGAGTTTTATTAAACATGAACCAATCCTCCTTGTGTTAATTATCTGAATACTAAAGGTTACACAAATTTCAGTTTTGGAATAGTTGTCAATTTAACTTGCACTATCCCATCATATTCAGTTTTCAGTGTGCCACCAAATTTTATAAATGACAGTATGCAAACAGCATTGCAGAAATTGTTCCAATTAAAAGTATTTTACTTTTTCCTGAATGCTAAAAACTGCATTTGACACATGGAGGTGGCTGAAGTTTTGTGAATTAGAGAGGAGATGGGTCTCCTCTTTCTATATTGTGGGAAGGTGTAGCGAAAAGCCTTGAAAGGTTGGGGGTAGGGGGAAGACAAAACAAAAACAAACAAAAAGCTTTTAATTTGCTGTCCCAGCAATCATTTGAGATTTCTTTGGCTGGAGATAGATTCTGCAATCCATTCTGTGGCCATGGAATCATAGAATACACCAGTGGTGTGCATGTCCTCACTTCTAAGAGGTTCAAAATCCAGCATTTTTCTTCAAAGGAAGAAAGCTAAAATCTTTACAAATAAGCTATTAATGGTAAAACCAAAGTATAGCTTTAGAACTATAACCATTATTAATTAATTATGTTTTCATAGAGCCAAGTGGTCTTTTTTTGAACTAAAGAGGAATAATTTATAGTCCCCACTGCATATTGCTACATGTCATACTGTAACATTTCCTTTGTTCTGAGCCTCAAACTTCTCATCTCTACTCATCATTCCTTTGAATTTCTCTTAATATAATTTGCTAAGTGATTTCAGTGTATGATATGCCCACAAAGCAGAATTTTCTGAAACTTTTTAAAAGCAGTTGTGATTGTTACTAATGACTAATAAGGAAGAGAAGAGTCAGTCTGAATCACACAATCCTAAACAGAAAAGAAACTGAGGCACAACAACTGTTTTTCATGCCATAAGTATCCAGATGTTAGGTTGTTCTAACTACCCATGTCTGTCCAAGTCACCACTGGTGCTTACTACCACTTATGTTTGTGCCAACACACATGGTTTATCTAAAGCTAGAGACATATTTGTTTCCAGTTCTAGGAAATGGAAATGCCGATATGACTATGACTATGCCTTCTTATATTTTTTGTAACATCATCTGCAGTTACACCAAATAGATTAAAATCACCAGAGCTGTTTGTCCTCACGGCCTTACAATAGCAGTCCTCAGGAAGGAACTTTTCATTCCCGTGACATAGTATTGCACAGGTGGCTAGGTATTGATAAAATTTATACTAGACTGGAGACTCATTGGCTAGTTCTAGTCCAATGTTTTTTACGCATCTACTTACATCCGCAGAGGGTTTACAATCTCTGTCCTTAGCAGCTCTTGAGTTTCACTATAATATTCTACATCATTCTTTTCTTTAGGTCTAAGTAAAACAGTGTCCAAAACAGAGCTAAAAGAAAACAGGCTGAAAGAGAAAAAAAATTATTTTCATTCTGTAAAATGCTGAGGAACATAACTAAGTCTCAAGACAAACCAATGAAGGCCAGAGGAGGAAGTAAAGAACAAATCAAGCAAAAATAAATTACCGCACACCAAAGAAAATAAAGGTAGAAGACAAGAGTAATGACTGGATACCAGTCAACAGTTCAAATTAAACATTTCATGTTAGGAAGTTATTTAACCCGCTCAGTGAATATCAAGAATGCACACTCAGGAGCCAATCCAGTCCTGGTGGACCAATTCAATTGAAAATAATGTTATGCCACAGTAGGCATTAAATGCACAATATGTCACTGTTAGTTGCACAGCAATAATGCAAAACCTTCAATACAGATTAGTACTCAGCTACTCTCTTACATTTGTAACATTTCGCCCTCTCACCCACATCTCTGGATTCAGTTGCACAAATTAAAACAAAAACAAACACACACACACACACTTACCAGAATAAGGTGGAGTCTAAGTAACAGGAATTGTAGTGACCCTGGATACCTTTCTTCTTTCCAATCATGGTTTCTAAACCTTCTTTTTCTGTTTTTGGAGGAGTGTTTTCTTCTACCACTTCACTTAAGTATCCTCCAAAGGCTGAAAATATTTTTTTTAAAAGTCACTTAAAAGCTTCAAAATTTCACCTCCATCAAGATTTTCCTATAAGCGTTTTGAAAACAACATATTGCTTACTTTGAAACCATTCTTTCCCTATACTAGAAAGGGAGACAAGGTTGGTGATGTAACATTCTATTGGACCAATTTGTGTTGGTGGAAGGTAAAAGCTTTTGAGCAACATAGAGCTGCTCTTCAGGTCTGGGAGGAAGCAGCGTGGCATTTATTGTACTATTTACTCTCAGTGAGTGAAACACATTCTGCAGCGATGGTGTTCAAGTCCTTAAAGCCCCACTGATGTCTCATTACCACACTTGGGTTGGGCCCACTACACTGGAATAGTGTTTCACCTAGTGAGCATAAATGAATTTCTCCTTAAATTTTTACATGTTTTATTTAAACCATCTTAAAGGTATGAATGTTTAGAAACTCTTTCTCTTTGCCAAAACACATCTAGCACAAGATCAAGACAGTTTGAATATTTTGTATCCAGAAAATATGCCTCCATCATGTAAACAGGCACTCTTTTCCATTTTAATAAATTGTTAGTATTTCCATGCTGATTTTTTTTCCCTCTCAAAATGATCCATATCGAAGGAGAATGGAAGTGGGCTTGCAGTATCTGAAATGGAGATCATATATTGCTGGAGTTGCAAATGTAATTGGCTTAACCTGCACAAAGGAAGATTTAGGAAAAACATTCTAGCTATTGAGATAGTTAAGCACCGAAACAGGCTTCCAACGGAGGTTATGGAATCCCCATAATTGAAGGTTTTTAAGAACAGATTAGACAAACACTTGTCAGGGTGTCCTGCCTCAGCACAGGGGACTGGACTAAACCTCTTGACGTCCCTTCCAACTCTACATTTCTATAAAACTCTTAGCAAGATTGCTGCTGCCGCCATCAGTAAAGTGAGAAATGCCAAGTGTAATTAAAAACTTCAATTTCCAATACATTTCACATTTACACACTGATCTTTGTCACATGATATACAAGAAAAAACTTCAACTTTCTTAAAAGTAGTGGTAGAACATTTTCTTGCTTTAAAGTCATTGATAGAATAATTCACAGAAAAATGTTAAATTGTGTTCTGTGCACAGTTCTCTCACCATTGACTAATCAGATTAAGTAATGCTTGTACAGCCTTTTAAATGCTACGTATTTCTAGCTGACTACTCCATGAAGAACCAAAATCAGAAACAATGTTACTTCCACATTAGTAAATAATTGAGAAGGACACGTTCAATACCTAGAGAGTTGCAGCGTTCAATCTGGTTGGGAACAGGCTGCAGTGATGCAAACCTAGAATCTGGCCTGCAGCTCTTGAGTTTAACGAAGAGAGCCTTTTTTGGGGCACAGGTGAAGTATCTAGTTCCTTTAAATGTTCCATCTGTACAGCTTGCGCATTCATCTTCCTGAAAATGAAACAGAGGGGATTTACTACTTTTTTTAAATATTGAAGAAAGTGCATGCAGAACTACTGTCCTACAACTCCAATTCCTAGGACTCTGGTGATTTAGGTGTTTGACAAGGTATCTATGATAAAGACACCTCAATTCAAGTTTTGCACTCTGCGATGCAAGATTGATTTAGGGCTACAAGGTGGTATATATGGCTTCAGTTCATGATTTATTTTTAGTTTAGTGATAAGAGCAGCAAAGCCACACTTCTCTGACCTTTAACCTCTCTGCAATCAGATAAGTTTATGGTATTCTCTAGGCGGTATTTTTCTCCACCATAAATAATTATCATCATTTGAATTTTTTCATTGTAGGCTGGGAGGAAATATACCAGTGCAGCCTCTGTAACAGTGTGAGCATGAAGGAAGTCTGAATGTTTGCAGTATAATTGTAACAGGGAACAAAATGATTAAGACTGGAAGATAGCTATTTCAAGGATGCTGTCAAATATCCAAATATTAATGGATATTAAACAGATGTTAGACCTATTGCAGAAGTGTACTATGTGCAAGTCCAAGGGCCAAGTTTAGCCCATGGAGTCATAAAACACAGCCTGCAGATCATCTGTGACTGGAAAATATAGGATAAAGGACAAAGCTAATCAGCTGCAGTGGTTTTTTTGGTGACAACTCAAAATGCACCCATGTACTCATCTGCCACTTCTTTAAGAGAGAAAAGATGTTTACCATATGTATACTGCTATGACTTTGATGGATACTTGTGTAAAATTCAATAGAAAGTTATTCTTAAGAGGCATCATATTACATGCACAGAAAATAATTTAGTTGCTGCACAGTCACAACCAGGTTTATGACTACCATAAAAATATCAAAAAACATAACACAAATCTGCATAATTTTGCTGCAACTATGGCTTTATTTGAAATTTGTGTAATTGGCCTTTTAAGTGGAACCGGTTGGGAATTTTCTGGCAAAATAGTTTGTCAATGACAATGCTGATTCAGCAAAACTGAAACGAGGCCGGGGGGGGAGACAAAACAAAAACACTTTTCTCAGGAACTTTTGTCAGGAAAGATTTCTTGGGACACTCAAATGGGACGTGAAATTCTCATGGACTGGAACCTGGGCTCCCACATCCCAACAAATGCTCTAATCACTTAGCTATAGTGTCTGTCTCTCTCTAGCCCAATAAATATTATTCATATGAAGTGAAGCCCCTCCAACAGAGCGGGGAGAGAGAAAAACCCACCCCAAAATAGCTAGTTGCCTGTGGTTAGTGCACTCTTCATCTGGCAGAGCAAGGATTTGATCCTGGGTGTCCCATATACCAGGTGAATGCCAGTACCTAGTGGTTAGGACTATTCTTGGGTGGGTGTCTCTCTCTTTTCTCTCCCTTCCTCCCCACTCCCTCCCCCCAAGAAAAATATTTGAAAAGTCTCAGTTTTGTTCCAGTGCAGAACAGAACTTGGAAAGCCATTTCCTGCTCTGCTCTACCTGCACGTATGACTTAAATTCACTGCTAAATTCAAGTATCTGAATAGAACTATTAGTTACCATGGAACTATGGTGGCAATCATTCTGCTAATATTCTACCATCTGACAACAGCCTTCACATTCCGAAGACTATTACAGACAATATTTAATGTATTCCCTGTCTTTTTAAACAGAAAATGATGGATGCCCAGTAATTCACAAGTTCTGATGGAGCAGCTTATATAAACTAAGAAACAAATAAAAGGAATTCAAGGCTCTTCTACACTACAAAAATGTCTAACTAAAAAGAACACAGTGGTTGCTCACTGAGCAGGCTACAACCGTTTTATCTGTAGTACAGAACAGGCCCCAACCATCTCATAACTTGGTGATGAAACAAGGCTTTAATGAAGTTATAAAATGATTAAGTCCTATTCACAATTTGAAACTATACTGTATTAAAATCATGTGACAACTATATTTCAGCCAAGCCAAAATTACTTTTGTAGAGTACATGAATTCTGGTGCTCAGCTACAAAACTATTATTTAAATGGTAAGATAGACAGAAAATAAAACTGTAAACAATAAGATCATGCAGTTTGTATTATTTACCAGTTCCAATCCAGCCAATACTTCATTTACGCCTGGTGGCTGACCAATCCAGCGGATTACACCATAGAAAGGAGGATTCTCTTTAACTTCAGCCAGTGAACCTGCTTCAAGACCATGCCAGTTATTGACAGGCATTACTATTGATGGACATTCCTGAGTGGCAGCAGTGTTCAAATCCCCAATAACTGATTGAACAGACAGAGAGAGGGGACTATGTCCAATAGTACCATTAGTATTCGACGTTTTTGTCAGGCTAAAAGGTAGAGAGTGAAATCTATTTTCGTTAGATAAACAGTTTGTTGGAGGCGGCTGTAGTGGTGGTGAAGAATGACCGAATCCAGAAGATGAGTCGGCAAGTGATTTTGCAGAGTCTTCAGCAACTGTTAAGAAAAAAACAAGGAGCAAATTAAGTAGCCCACTCTTGCTTCCCAAAGAAAGGCTCTGTAGGTCAAAAACAATGTCTTAATATAGCTGTGAATGGGAAATGTTGAGCCCAGTTATGACTGGTCCCTGTGCAGGTGCACCAGAAGGTCTTCCCTATCACTGCAAGCAGAAACTAGTCACAAATTGTAGATATACCAGGAATCGTTGCCTTCAAACACTACTGGAAGTATGAGACATCCAGGTGAGTAGGTAGGGCTAGACCTGTGCCCACTTCCACAGCAGCCAACACAACTGGCTGGGTATAGAGAAGGGAACATGCCATGTTGTACTACTGTATATGTTGCTTTAAGCACGTTTCCCCAGTATGCCAAAAAGCTCCAAGAATTGTGACCCCCGGATGCATGTCTTCTGCTGGGGAAGAGTGTCTATCCCCCTTCCTCCTGTATAAGCTAGTATTCAAAATTACATAACTTTGCTGAAGGCCTAAAGTATTTCATTTAAAATGGAAAGGGCAGCTAATATGCTATTAGGCCTGTGGCGCAACATTTTCTGATATCGCAAAACATTGTTCCTTTTGCCCCTAGATTTTTCCTGTATTTACAGTCAAATTTGCTGAAGTAAATAGTTTATAACCTCACATCTCTCCCTAACGGACAATAATCCATTTCACAAAGTTATCACCCTAAATTAGGCATATTTGCAGTATTTGCTGAGGAGATTCCACAGCATGGTGCAGCAAAGAGCACAGATTTTCTAGGTCAGGGTAGGGAACGTTAGCAGGCAACTATAGGAAGGCTTAGCCTGAAGATAAATATAGAATATAATTTTCTTACACTGCCAATCTTTATAGTTGTGTCCAGGTGTCACAAATTTAAAGAAATATGCTATGGGGAAATGTCCAAAGCCAAAAAAACAGTTGTCTTAATATACATGTCAACAGGAATCATGGAATGACTTGATAGCTGGCAGTTAGTAACTAGTGTAGTATGTTTCCCATTTGCTTGTGATTAACTATAGGTTATAAATATCCGCTTTAGGACATCATTTATCCCCTGGGCATATCATAAGAATACATTTTGGTTTACGCAGAAACAGGATCTGTCATCTAGTGCTCATACAGGATAAAGTAACTGACTTGCTACCTGAAGAAACGTAAATAAATCATGAGCAATTCAGTGCTAGATAAATGAGGTCACAAGCAGATGTACTAGTACGATACTATTTATAAGCATCTTACATCTTGCCTCAACTTCCTAGCTGGTCTAGAATGCACAGCTGGTATTTATAGAGCAAGTAGCAACTTATCCTTTTCTTGTCAGCCTAATTGTTATGTGACAATATTTAAAAATTCCAAAAAACAAAACTAACTCCTTCATGCTTATCATCATTCCCTGGAAAGTAAGTTCTTATTCACTTTAAATCAGAGGAATCATCTCTCAAATAAACCAGTTTTACACTGAAGTAATGCATTTATTATTTGCTAGGCAGCCAGGAATGATCTTAACTCAGTTTCATTTTTAACAGTTTATTGTCTTCAGTGCCTGTTACTGCTATATGTGCTTTCGTTGTAAACCCATGTTTTTAGCAGTCCCCCTCCCCAGTTTCAGCCAGATGAACTGCCTTGCCAGATGAAACACACCTGTTATGACCCTAGAAGCAATTTCTGGGGATAGTATAAACCTCTCTGTCTTCTGTTAGCTAAGAACAAAAACAATCAAGATTTACTGATTCTACATGCTTTAGGTATTTCCTTAAAATCAAGTGTGCAGTTTCAGGAATAAACTTTAAAGATACACAAATGCAAGTATCATTTATTGTTTTATCAAACATAACTAGCTGATTTTGTTGTAACTCTGAATAACTGGTGTTCTGAATATGACAAAATATTATGATCCACTTAAAACTGGAGAGTTAAATTAACTTCAGAAGGAGAAGTCAGATAAAATTCCTTTATGTACCAGGAGGAGGTTTGAAGGTATCATCCACAGTCAGTGAAGTGCCTCAACAATATTATGTGTACAATCTGTTCCCACTTACATACAATGAGTTTGTTACAGACCTACCTACAAACAGAGCTGAAAAGCTACAAATCTTAAAGTTAAGATTAAGTGTATATAATACCTCTAAGGCAGCAGTGGGCAACCTGTGGCTTGTCAGGGTAATCTGCTGGTGGGCCACCATACAGTTTGTTTACATTTGCACGGCTGCCCACAGCTCCCAGTGGCCGCGGTTTGCTGTTCCCGGCCAATAGGAGCTGCAGGAAGCACCGTGGGCCACAGGGATATGCTGGCTGCCGCTTCCCGCAGCTCCCATTGGCTGGGAATGGGAAACTGCGGCCACTGGGAGCTATGGGCAGCTGTGCCTGTGGATGGTCAACGTTAAACTGTTTTGCAGCCTACCAGCGGATTACCCTGACGGGGCCGCAGGTTTTCCATCACTGTTTAAAAGGGGCACTCACCAATGTTTGGCATGATCAACACACTCATTAAACACAGAACATCTATTTCAAACATTTTGACTCCCCCCCCCCCCGCCCTCCCCAAGTAACGCTCACTTTCCACTGTGCTAATGATCATATTTAAGTATAGACTTATATGAAACAGCATGCATTTGTATAAAAGGGTAACTTATCCCTCATTACCTTCATCAATATACCATGTGTTTTTTGATTTAGTTTGTGGTTGAGAATCAATTGAAGAGCCATTTAATGTATAAAAAAATTCAGATCTGTTTCTATTTCCAGGCTCGGAGGTAGATCCTAGAAAAAACAGCATGTTTTATTAAAAATACAGAATTTTATTAATAAAAATCCTGCTTTGTGCTCATTTCATTACACATCTTGTACAAGGGCAATCCTGCCTCCCGCTTTCCAGGGGTAGCGAGTACTCCTGCAGCAAAGACAACATAGTTCAAAGCCTGCACTGAGGTAACATAGCTCCTAAAACTATTTTAATTGTCCAAGCTGAAGTTTTTTTATATTATATATATATATATAAAAAACCAGTTAAATAATATAATATTATATATATTATATTATATTATTTAACTGGTTACCCTTTAAATAAAAGCTATTCAATTAACTAGTTCAGAACAGAAGAGGAAACGAAGGTCCAATTCCACACTGAACTCCATGCAGGTAGATCCCTGTGCCCACACAGAGTTACACTGACCTCAATGGACATCCACTTCATGTAGGACTGGAGCCAGAGAGTGGGGGTGGGGATATTTTTTGCAAAATATTCACTTTGCAGATGGTAATTTACAACAAGGCTTGGCAAAAAAACTGATTCTATTAAAAAAAATTACTATAATTTTGACAGCTACTATAAAAGTTTATTTTTAAGCATTTTAATTTAAATTTTTACAGTTGTGCAAAATTATGGAGGTGGTTCAGAATTATTTAATGAAGGCAGGCGTGTTTTAACAATGTTAAAGCTTTAACATTGTTAAAACACAAATTATAATATAATGTGTCAAAATATACATAGTAAATATTCTTAACCAAATTAATAAGTTCTCAAGTAGCATTTTTCTTACTTTGCCTATCTGCAATCTCCAATCATCAATAGAAGGTCTGTTTTTTGTTGGGGGGCGGAAGAAGATGAGAAATTGTCATTTACCAACATTTATCAAAAAGTCTAAACTTTCCAAACTTATTTACAACCAACCAATTGAACCTCAAGGAAAACTGAAAACACACATTCAGCTTTGTATTCTGCTTCCATGCAATATATTTTTTGCATTTTCCTGCAAGTGTTTTTTCCTATGGACATTTTCATGGAAACAGATTTGCTGCTATTCCTCACCTGAAGTCTTTATTATGATTTCAGAAAAGATTGACTTCAGGTGTCAAGGAAGAGCAGATGAACAATAAATAAAATAAAAAGCTCCCTTTTCATACAAGCATGCCTAAAAATAAAGTAAGATGGACTATGTTTTTAAGAAGTAAAATTACTCTCAAGTACCTGTGATCTTTTGCTTACTATGATTGAATAAGCTTTTGTCACCACCACCTCTTGAGGCAAAGGTAAGTTTGGGAACTCTCCTGTCCTGTGTCTCTAGAATAGGCAGAGAAGTAGAATTTTAGTTTTTTCACATAGGTGCAAGCATAATAGAGGTTATAAAACTATGCTTCTAAGGCAAAAAATAAGCATAAAAACGTTAAAATCGAAGTACAATAAAGCACAATAATGTTCCTCTACTACCACTACAAAGAATCAGTAAAATAAAATGTTACATCAACATTTCTCTTATTAAAAAACTAAGCCCAAAGATTTCAAGCCTGAGTATACAAGGTCAGAGTCTTAACAGTGGCCCGATTTTTGAGAATACTGAGTACATGTAGCTCCCACTGATTTAAATGATATCTATGGGTGACCATCGCCTTATAGAAGGGGAGGGGGGTTGGGAGAGAGGAAATCAGACTGTTCTCATGATGAGTTACTTAAGTATGGCTTTTGTAGCCTAAGCTTGGGCACCCAGATTTGAAAGTTTTGGCCTATCTGTTCTCAGAAAAATTGGAAGGGATTTTGAGGTGGGTACCTGCAAATATTCCCCACTTAGTTTTTGAAGTGGACCAGATTTCGAGTCAATGGTACCTTTTCAAAAAGGGCATTTACAAATGTTCCACATAAATAGATTCTTGAGGAAGCAGACCTACAATATTTGTTTTAATATCAGGCCTTTCATAATGACATCTTGGAATAAGTCTGATGTTATGATGAAGGTGTAAGAAACACTAATTTCATTGCAAGTTTTTTTCTTAATTTCATTAGCTATATTTTATGTACTGTTCCATGAGACATCAACATTTCAGTCAAGCAACAAGATAAAAAAAAACACTTGCATTTTGTGACATGCCAATTTTATTTTTACTGCAAGAAGTTGAAGCATGAAGAACCAAAATGTATTTCAGAACTATCCATGAGATTTTAAGAAATAGTTCACTGCTACTGGAAAAATCTACGATTTACACTGCAAAATGAAACTGAATATAGAAGACACAAGACCGCAAAACAGGCATAACTTTAAATGAACCTATGCCACAATCTAGCTGCCCCAATTTTTCCCTGAAGTTATATCAATTATACATTTGTTAGGCTGTGCTTTGTATTAATTTGTCTCATATTCTGCATGTGGTCAAAAGAAGAATTATTAATTTTAAGCCAATGAAGAACTCTTCCTTCCCTCACCCCCACGTATAAGATGATCTTTTTCCCCGCACTTTACAGAAAGAATTGACAAAAATGAAGAGAATTTAAAAACAGGTCATGCAACAATTTAAATATAATGTTGGTTGCATTTCCTCCTATTTTATGCATAATAAGCTAAACGTACTTCTTTGAAAACAGCAAGTTATCATGCAAGCAGAAAATCATCATTTCTTCTGCATAACATCAGAAGATTTGGAACATGCAACATATCTTTTAAAGAGTTTAAATGAAAAAATCCTCATGTTTCTGAATGAGTATAGTGGTTCATTTACATTTTAGCACCATAACCCCTTAGGAGTAGTACATTTAACACACTTCAGTGACTTCTGCTGGAGTACATTAGCTTATCTTTGCCCAGCCATCCAAAACAACATCCCCTGAAGATACTTGGGATTTTTTGGGGAAAGTTTACCATTTTAACATGATAAAGTGCATAGTGCCTCTTAAGTTCCATCAGCTTACCATGACACAGGTTGACAACAAAACTGTATTTAAAATATAAAAAGCCTATAGTCATTCCTTTTGAACTGTTAGACCCCCCAACTCAGCAAGGCATTTAAACATATGCTTAAACTTTAAGCAAGCAAGCAACTCCATTAAAATAAACTAGACTATACACCTGCTTAAAGATAGGCAGTCATATGCTTAAATACATTGCTGTATTTGGGCATTACATGGCAACTTAGCAAAACTGAGCAGCACAAAACCTAATTTTAGGATGACTAAAAGGTATACTCAGTTGTATTTATTAAGTAAAAAAACACAAATTATTGCTGTACTTTGAAGTCTACATTTTAAAAGCAGAAAAACTAGATTCACTGAGTTCAGATTTTGCTATATTAAAATTCCTATTCAAAAGAATAAATATGTATGTCACTAGTGGAAACAACTAGAGTAAGACCTGCAACTTTGAATACTTGTGATTTTTATCAAAATTGCTGCAATAAACATTCTTTACCAATAATATGGGAGTCATTAAGAAACCTATTTTCTGGAGGAAAAACAAAACAGAATCTAGTGCACCTCATGTACTGCAAACTAAACAAATGAGTAGGAGATGTACATAAATGCTTCCATGAGTGGCATTATGTGCATGTGCCATTTCACACTACTTCTCAGCATGAATGTACTCTTGAAGAAAGGTTAATAGTTAGTATGTGGAGAAGGTTGTAGTTACAGACCACAGCTGTGTAGAACCGCAACTATGCTAGGCCCCACCTCCCCAAAAACATTTTTTTTTATATAAATATATATAAATATTACTAAAGGTAACAAATTTTAGTTAGGTGGTTACATATTCTAGCTCAGGATTTTGATTACCACATAGAGCACAGTATTTTGACCAGAGCTAGAAAAACCACAATTTGAAAACGGACGTTCAGTACACCATTTGTGAAGCATCCACACAAAAAGGTTGCAGTTATTATAGGTCAGTTCGTTGAACCGATGTGAATAACCAACTGCACGCATTCCACAGTTTTAACTTGGATTTTTTCAGAAATGATTGCTATGGGTATTTGCTATTTGCCTTGCGTGATACTGGTAAAAATCACACAGTATTTGCATTCTACTGGATGACCTAAGCTTCATTTACACAAGAAATTACTTTCTTGTTCCAGATATTCACAAATTGCTCAACACAATCTGACGGATGATTAATAAAAATCTTTTCAAGAATGGGTGCACTGCCACCACAGGTACTCAAATATTTATCCACAAGTATTCATGATACTATCAAAACTCCTCTCCACTTGAATGTTTAGTGCATAAACAGAAGTGGTTGCAGATACCAGGAAAGCTAATCAGTGGGCTATATTTAAAAATGTTAATGCACTTATTTTGCAATTATATACTTTGCACTATTTACATATTAACTAGCCAAGTGTTTTTCAAATCCACAAAGCATACCTGGGATAACATCATTGATATGCAAGAGAAGTGTACTTTCTACACTTGCAAAACTGCAGAGTTGTATTCCATTGTATCTTCCATCCCAGTTCCCAATAGGATTATCCTAAAAATAAAAAATTAAGATCTCAAAGTATCGTCCAAAAGATTTACAAAATTTTAAGAAAAAACAAACACATTTGTCGGTTTAGATGCAGGTTTGGCCATATGTGGCACATGTGGAAAAATGCAAGGTTTGAAAAAAGAAATTCTTGAAATTTTGTTGCCAAGTACAGATTTTTTTAAAAATCCATAGTACACTGTAACAGGGTGCTGGCCAGGAGGTCCTGAGCCAGCCCGTTAGCCCAGCTCCAATTAAGAAGCATTAATTAGGGCTGGCTGAGTATGCCACGCCTAAGGGCTTGGCTTCACTTGAGACTTCACAGTGCTGCCGTGGCAGCGCTGTGAAGCGCGAGTGTAGTCGCGCCACCAGGGCTGCGAGAAAGCTCTCGCAGCGCTGTATGTACTCCACCTCTCCTAGGGGAGTAGCTTGCAGCGCTGCAGGCACTGATTACACTGGCGCTTTACAGCGCTGTACTCACTGCACTCAGGGGTGTGTTTTTTCACACCCCTGAGCGCAGCAAGTTGCAGCGCTGTACAGCGCCAGTGTAGCTAAAGCCTAATTGATAGAAGGGAAGAACCTGATGGCCTTATTAGCCATGGGCCTATATAGGGCTGGCAGAAAGGAAGTGAAGGGGGTGGGGGGGGAAGAAAGGAAAGGGAGGAGCCAAGGGCCGTGCGTCCCTGCTGGCTGGATAAGCTAGCTGTCCCCCAGGTTGCTAGTTTGGAGCGGTCTATAGATAGAAGGCGGTGGGAGCCGACACGGTAAATAAAGGCACTGGTGATTGCACCAGAAGATATCTCTGGTTCATTTGTGGGTGCAGGAGTCCCATAGAGCGAGGGCGAAAAGGAGGACCTCGTTACATACACCATTCTCAGAATCCATAAATGTTGGCAATACATAATGTTCTGCTACAATATTTTAACATGCAAAAGACATGTTATCAGTAATAAATGAACAGAAGTGCCCTTAAGATAGTTTTTTAACATTTTTTATTATCATTCTTGATTTAATACTGGTCATCAATACAGAAATGCCACAACTGATGCAATTCTTCGTGCAGTGGCACAATAGGTTTTTGCACCATGGAAGACTCTTATGCTTCTTTTATTAAGAGTTAAAATATTCCACTTATTTATTACATGTATGGGCTTTAAAAAAAAAAAGTTTACCTCTTCCAGTCTACCTCACAAATATTTGCTGTTTGCATGAACGTGCTATCTGCTAAGCTCTCTTTCTGTACTAATAATTAGGTTAGCTAACAAGCACTGGAGCTGTTCAAACTGCTGCTGCAATCAGGAAAGGAAGCACAGGCCAAAACATTTTGCAGGTTCTATCAAAAGCATGGGTATTGTTTATTTTAAGTAAATTTTTCAGAAATTACTAAGAGTAAGTTTAAAAACCAAGATGAACATGACAACTAAATTTAGAGAAAAGATTTAGTGTTTTATAGGTAGGTAAAGTATTGTTCTTCAAAACCTCAGTGTTCTTGCAAATACAGAACAAAACAAAAAACCAGTTTGTCTGCATAATGGTATTTATACCAAAATAAAATCCAAAACAAAGAGGAAAAAGTAATTCAATGTATTTCCCCTAAAGGCAAAATAAATGTAAAAATCATATTCAAGCCAAACCATTAGTTCAGTAATACCAAGCCTCACATGATATCTAGATAAGCAAGTAACTCAGTGGAGGCAACTTAATCAGACTATTATGCCTAAAAACTGTTGAGTCAAATACTATATTGTTACCTCATGCCAAAATAGCCGCTGAATGCCATCTTTGTATGTCGGTGTTGATTTCCCACTTTCATGTCATCAACCTCCACTGAAGTAACTTGTAGATACCTGTTTATCTTCTAATTGCATGTACTTTCACTAACACACACATGCAAAAGTTATTAAAAATCAGATTTTCTTACCATGTCCACTCCAACAACGTATCCTAAACTTTCGTTTCCTGGTAAGACATCACAGAATATAACTGTCCCATACTCTATACCTTCTCCTATCTTCAGAGAAACCCTGGAGTTGATCTCCAAAGGCGGAAGTTCTACCTGCATCGTGTCAACTGGAGCTGCATAATCACTCTCCAGTTCATTGTCATCATCCTCCACCAACTCTAGTTTGTCCAAGGCAACAAAAACTCCACAATCCTCATCACATCTGAAAAACTGTTTTCCTTGGTACTGTCCATCAGTAAAGCCTTGGCCACGACCTTCTTCCTGGATTTTGGAAAGAGAAACCAAAGCATTAAAAATACTAATATTTTTGTAGGGATTATAATGCATCATTTTGGAGAAATTCCAGTAAACAATTAGGACCTGATTCAGCAAGTTATTTTTGCAGGTGAGTAACTAAAAGCACCTGAGCAGTCATATTGGCTTAAGATCCAGGACTATTCATATGCTTAAAAAATGTTAGCTATGTGCTTAAATACTTAGCTGAATTGGAGCCTCATTTAATAAAAATAATAAAAACCACCCATAAGTTGTCCTTGCTGCTAGCTGACTTTAATGTACTAGAAGTAGCAAGGCTGAAAATAGATGCTTTGTATAATTCTGTATTCAATTTTAAATAATTGCAGGGCATCCAGACCTTCTGGATGGATGCCATTTTTACAAATTGAACTATGTGACAAAGTTTGTTTGAGCTCATGTATCAAGCATGCAAAAAAACACTTACCAGTAGTTCTACTCCAAAAAATATCCCTGATAATAATCTGTCTTGTAACAAGGGTCCCCGGAAGCGAACAACTCCAGGAAATTTGTCATCTCCCGACCTCAGCTGTACTCTCACAGGTGAGCCAACATCTATGTGCAGGCCTTTACTTAATCGGCTTTTGCTTTTAAACAGGCTGTATCTTTCCTCACAGTTGGTAATAGCCAAAAGCAACTCAGCTAGTTTCTCATTTATTTCTGTAACATCTTTCTCATCCACAAACAGGACTGGATGCGGCTGTTCCAGAACCTTTAAACAAATCTGCATTTTCTTGCCTTTAGAAGGGATATTTCTGCCGTGTCCCACAGAAGAACGATCTTGAATAAACTGGCTTAGGCTACCCTTGGGTACTTTCAAAAGCTTTTGATTTTGTTTGTCTAAAACACTGCATTCCTGGAGAAGCAAATAAAAGACACGCTCTTCCCAACTGGCTTTTTCTTGACTCCATAAGCCTGAATTCATTGTGATTAAAACTTTATAAATAAGCAGTTATATTCAAGAAAGATGATCTGCTGACATAGTTGTACAGCAGTTACAAATGAAAATTCCTAGAGGATCCAACATTTGTTTAACGATTCTGTGTCAGTGTTGTCAAGGGGTAAATCCAGAACAGAAAGCCTAGGATAAACGAAAACAAACATGCTGTAAGATTAAGTTTAAGAGAATCACAGTTAAAATTAAGCACAATAGGAATTCATTTTAAAATGCAAACATCATTTTTCACATACAGTAAAACAAAAGTAGCTGGGTGATGTTAAAGATAACTTAAAACAGACAAATATTTTTGCAGAACACGCTTGTGATTCTATTCCACTTACCCTTCTCTAGTGTTTTGAATAAAGGAACTATAAAATTAAAATTCAATGACGTGCATCAACCACATACAAGTTAAAAGGAAAAGGAGTCTTTAATTTTAAGTGACCAGAAAAAGGCTAAACCAAATGTATAGTGAGTGAGCTTCTGAGAGGACTGTCTCCCCAACAAATGATCCTTCATACATTTTAGTGACTGTCCATTTCTGATACAGCAGAAGTATTTCTGTGTTATATTGAGTACGCTACTGATGTGTATGCAACTTTTTCTGAACCTACCACATGTTTATAAATTGTAAAGTATTTATTACTATGAAATGCTATTTCCAAGACATAAAGCTAAGTAGTATTTTCATGAAATGAACAAAACTAGAATTTGAAAAAGGACAATTTGTGAAGGATACTATGTCTAATACACAATTTTTTTTAATCAAAGCTAATGTTTATGAACTAGATCAAGTTAGTATTCAGCAGCCTGAATCATCTTATTTTTTTTAATTATATTTAAAATATATCAGACAACACCCTATGGGATGGAATGAAACTGACTACAGAGAAAGGTTACAGAAAACACACCTTACTTTTTATTGTACAACCATGTTTTTGGGTTCTCAAGATCAACATTTGAACAACAAATCTGAGGATCATGAGGACTAACCAACAGGTAGATCATACTTTTCCATAACAAATATCTAGACAAGGCCATCTTGGTGCCCAAAATTGCACTGTACTGCTGTTTAGTGATCCAGAATGAAATATTTACCTTGGTAGTATCTCATTTTCCATGTCAGCACAACAGAGGCATCCCTCTCAGCTACAGGGGGTTGGAAGGGCAATATGGGAGTAAATTCATCCATTTATTGTGACTGATTTAGATGGAAAGCAATCCTCTGAAAGCGGCTTATTTCTTGCTTATAGTTAGGGAAGCTTACTATAGTACAGCCCCCATATAAGAAGGGGTGCGCTTGCTAGAAGAACTGTTTTGCTGCCACATTAGGCACACAAAAAAGAATTTTCTGGGAAGGAGGAAACAAATTCAATCTGTCTTGAAGACACAAGGTTTAAGACTCAATTTCCTGTGATGTGCAAAAGAAGTAGGAGTAATGAAGAGAAGGTGTCTTACAACAATGAAGACTGACAGTGGAAGGAAGGTCAGGTCTTCTCCAAGAAGCAAGAACCTGAAAGTTTAGTTATGTTATTTGAGCTAGCTCGCTAATGAATAGTTAAAGAAATGTGAGAAACACGGAGATGTTTTATAATGGGATCTGCCATAATAAGACACCACATCAGACAGAACTCATTGCAATACTTATTTTTAAACAGATATCTGATTCTATCCATTCTATTTAAAAGCTATCCTTAAAATGTTGTAAATGTAACAAAATATTTAACTTTTTTGCTTATATTTTAACAAGGTAGAAGTGCCAGAGAGAACAGGCTGGAAAGAAGAGGTCATCTCATTTAAATGCTGTGGTAAACTGGAATCCATAGGATGTATAAATTAAACTTTAATAAGTAATGTTCCAAAACACTTAACTGCAGACTATCTATCAGGAGATTAAGTAAAAGAGCTATCTACAAATTGTACTATACTACCTAGCTTATTTAAAGAAAAAAAATCATCTGAAATACATCACAACTTATTTATATTCAGAAAGTAAAAGTGGCCACATAGGCTAAATGTATATTCTCCAGTTGAAACTTTTGATGTCTATAACTTTGCTGGATTTTAATTAGCGGATGAAAGTTTCACTGATGATTTACTAATCTACCTTCTTATTCTGGTGATTTCCCCCCCCCCACCCACATCTTTTCTCCTATTGCATTCAGCCAGGCCCTCCCCCCAATCTATTAATATTCCTGTCACTCAGTTTGATCCCAAATTTGGAATCTATCCAGAAGCCAATGAAGTGGCGATAGCTATTAATTTGTAACTAACACTCATGCTGATCCCCCCCCCCCCCAACACAAAGGTACATTTTTTCATGCTTCAGAACAAACCAAAAGTGATGCTATGACATAGCAGTAGAGGGTTAATGGAAACATCTAAAGCAACCAAACATTTTCTAATCACTAGGCTTTCACAGATTTCTGCACTGAAAAACAATACCTTCTTCTGATTCTCTTTTACAATAATACAGCCATTCAGCTCCTGAATACACTATTTGTTTAATCTTTATTAATAGGGCACATGAATATCACTGTCATTAACATTCTGTATCATTGCAGCAACTGGCAGCACCAATGCATTTAAAAGTCTGTTTGCATTTCCAGAATAAGTCACATAGTTGAGATACAACATCTGGGCAGTTTCAGATCTCATTGAGCTGAAGTCTGGTAGAGGCTGTCAATCTGTTTTCAAATTAAAACAGAAACACACTATTTATTCAATTTTTGTTTTTGAGATTAGCCAATGGGAAAAAAGAATCCATAGTCTGTTTGCTGTTTTTCTTGCCAAACACCAGTAACTTTTTTTATTGAAGCTGATCAAGAACTGACAGGAGTTTGCACATATGACACATTAGATCAAGTACAAATTATTACAAGTAACCCCAGACATTAAAATCTGAAATTTGATGCATTCATAGTTATTGTCGTAACTCATTTCTATGCACTGATGCCACACAAACTTTTATTTGCAACTCAGTCAGAAGCCCCGTTCTTCATCATTCAATCTTATGTCCTGATCCTGCAAAGACTAATGCACATGCTTAACTTTCCATACTGAGTGATTGCACTGAAGTCAATGAGCTACCCACATGTGTAAAGTTAACCACAAACATCAGTTGTTGCAGGATTGGGGCCTTAACCATTTCAAATCTCATATATCTAAAACTTATACTTCACTTGAATATGAAAACACATGAAAAAGAATGTGTAAACAGAAATTTATAAAGCAGTCTGCACAAAAGTTTAGAAGGAAAAATGAATCTCTATTTAATTAGGGTTCCTTTGTAACTATTACATGAACTATAGCTTGCTAACTGGGCCAGTTCTGCGATGTTATAATCTGATTTAATCAAAAGCATTTAATTCAACTGGAAGTGTGTAACAGTTTTAATTAGATTATATAATGGTATCCTTAATACAGTCTATGATCAGTCACTCAGCATTTACATAAGCCTTACAAAGTTCTATTCACTACGTGACGTTGTGCAGTCTATATGGTTTTATAAAAACATGATAATAAGTTAATATAATGTAACTGGGATAGTTTAGAAAAATATGGGAAAAACTGAATATAATGTAACTGGAATATGCTTCATGCAAAAAGGTCTCTTGTAAGGTATCATTACAAAGCTTATAATCTACTGAGTGTGATCATCCGATTTGTATAAATGTACCACTCTTATATTTTATATTTCTAGTTTTAGATACAACTCTGAGGGCCTATTGTAATTATGTCAAGTGTGGGCCATTAAGAAGTGGGCTGTAGTCCACGAAAGCTTATGCTCTAATAAATTTGTTAGTCTCTAAAGTGCCACAAGTACTCCTGTTGTTCTTTTTGCGGATACAGACTAACACGGCTGCTACTCTGAAACCTGTAATGATGGTTTGGAATCTTGATGACTCCCATTGTCTGCAGATGGCTGTGTTTACCTGTGAGTCTTCCTGTATGTGTGTGTGCTGGCAAGTGAGTAATGAAGTCTTGCAGTGACATGTGATCATGTCACCTGAACTGGAATCCATCTTTAACCTGGTGCTTTTCCAGTGGGGGAGGGGGGGCGGGAGGGGTGGAAACCCAGAGGGACAAAGGGTTCCCGCCTTATGCAAAAGATATATAAAGGGGTGGAAGAGAACAAAAGTGGAGAGAGGAGCCATCATGAAGAATCCTCTAGCTATCACCAGAGCTGCAACAAAAGCTGTACCAGGGGAAAAAATTGTGCCCAGGCCTGGAAGGTGTCCAGTCTGAGAAAAAAAACTCACTGAAGCATCTATGAGGGTGAGATTATCTGTATTTAGTTTGATTAGGCATAGATTTGCACATTTTATTTTATTGTGCTTGGTGACTTACTTTGTTCCGTCTGTTACTACTTGGAACCACTTAAATCCTACTGTCTGTATTTAATAAAATCACTTTTTATTTAGTAATTTACTCAGAGTATGTATTAATACCTGGGGGAGCAAACAATGGTGCATATCTCTCTATCACTGTTATAGAGGGCGAACAATTTATGAGTTTGCCCTGCATAAGCTTTATGCAGGGTAAAACGGATTTATCTGGGTTTAGACCCCATTGGGAGTTGGGCATCTGAGTGCTAAAGACAAGCACATTTCTGGGAGCTGTTTTCAGGTAAACTTGCAGCTTTGGGGCAAGTGATTCAGACCCTGGGTCTGTGTTGGAACCAGATGGGAGTGTCTGGCTCAGCAAGACAGGGTGCTGGAGTCCTGAGCTGGCAGGGAAAACAGGAGCAGAGGTAGTCTTTGCACATCGGGTGGCAGCTCCCAAGGGGGTTTCTGTGATCCAACCTGACACACACTACACTAAGAAAAAATTTTTTAAATTATTAAATGGCAAAAAACTTAATTAGTTCAAATAAGTTTACCCACTGATAGCTTGTTTCTATCCAGAACAGAGTTCAGCGAATCTCAAACTTCTGAAAACCAGGAAATACAGAGTTAAGCTAAACACGCACTCAACCTTAACTCAGTCCCACTGGAGTTGGCAAGAGCCACTGGGATTTGTCTGCATGCACTCCAGTTGCATTCAGTGTTTTAGGCAGGGCCGGCGCAACCCATTAGGCGACCTAGGCGGTCGCCTAGGGTGCTACAATTTGGGAGGTAGCGACCACGGTGGTATTTCGGGGGCGGGACCTTCCGCCGCCTCTGTTGGGGGCAGCATTTCGGGGCGGCGGGAAAGCTGGCGGCGCTCCTGGTTTTCAGTCTATCAATACGGAATGGAGGCAGTAGATGGGACAGGTTGGTAGATCTGTTTGTGATATGAGAAACATCACAGCTTTGGCTGTGATATGAGGAGATGTCAGTCTGAGTCCCTCAGTGCCTGTGATCAAAGGAAAGAGGTGCCTGGCTACTCTGAGATTCCACTCTGCATCATTTCAATACAGAATTGTGTAGGTTATGTCAACAGCAGGGCACTGGTGGTTTCTTGCCATGAGTAAGGCTAAGATTTTGTCACAGTTATTTTTAGTAGAAAGTCAAGGACAGGTCACAGGCGGTAAGCAAAAATTCACAGAAGCCCATGATCTGTCCCTGACTTTTACTAAAAATAACTGACAAAATGGGGAGGGAGGAGTGCTGAGGCGCCAGGGGCTGGGGCGCATGAGTCCCTCCGCACTGGCCACGGCAACTGGGAACCACAGAGGGTGGGGGGAGCCACAGCGGCTGGGACTGAAGTGGAAAATGTCACAGAGATCTCTGGAAATCACAGATTCTGTGACTTCCGTGACCTCCAGATTTTATGCAGGGAGAGACCAGATTTCACAGTCCATGACGCATTTTTCATGGCCGTGAATTTGGTAGGGCCCTAGCTATGAGTATTGTCAGTACTGAGAGCAGTCTGCAGATTTAATGATAGGCAGGAGAAAGCACAAGTTTAGGTGATATCCTGTGTGCAAAGAAAAAGAGTTTATAAAACTGTGAGAAGTGTTAATCTATCAGGGGAGTACGGTCAGTGTTGTAAGTGTAGGACAGATGCCATTAGTGCCTGTGCATTGCAATGAAAAGGCAGATTTTGAGAATGGGTGTTTTGGGGCATCACTTGAGGAGGGCAGAGTTAAGGCTCAGCAGACATTTACCTTAACACTCTATTTCCTATATTTCTGTTTTCAAGAGCTTGAATTTTGCTGAACTCAACATTCTGAAAGGTCATGAGTTATCTCTGGGCAACCTTAACTCTGAGTTAAAGTTTTTGACATTTAATTTCCTTCTGTGGTTTTTTTTGTTTGTTTGTTTTGGTTTATTGGTTTGGGTTATTTTGAGAGAGAGAGAGAGAGAGAGAGAGAGAGAGACAGACAGACAGATGTTAGCTGGTAGGAGACTGTGGTCATTTAGACAGTTGTAGTTCTCACCTAGCTTTACAGCGGATGTACTACTGAAGTACCTAGTGCTTTAATATAGTGCTTTTCATCAGTAGAGCTCAAAGAACTTTACATTGTTATCCCCATTTTGCAGCTCACATGGAAGAGCAAGGAGAGGGGCTCAGCAGACCAAGGGGAGCAAGGTCCCCCGATCCCAGACCACACAGCACAGGTAGGACCCACCCAGATCCCAGCACACACATGGTAGGGTAGAATTTTGGGCTAACAGGCCCGCCCACCCACCCCTCTACCTCCAACTTTGTATACAAACCCTCCCATCCTTTTGCCTCTCACTCCACCAATCCTTATTTCCCCCCTCGTACTTGAGCCCCAACCCTCTCTTCCTTTCCTTACCACCCATTGCCATTTATCCCTCTCTCCATAACACTCCCATCCTCCAAAGTAGATTCAAACCTCTCCCTCCACTCCCCATCTACTCTTCCACCCCAATCACCCTCCCCTCAAAGTAAGCATTCACATGTATAATTTATTTTCTTTTCAAACACAGTTGAAGTGTTCTCTGAATTATCTTCCATACTCAGATTACCTTTCTCTCTCAAACCTTACCTACACCTTGACAGAGGTGGCTTTACCCCAATGTTTACACAGCTCACTCTCAGATTTCTGAGAAGGATCAGTGGGTTTCAAACTTACAAGCTGCTAGAATCTGTCAACTTTATGAAATACTGGATTTTTTCCAGGGTTGGAGCTGTATCTCAGGAATCCCTTACTCAAATTAACCCGTATTTGCATCACAAACCCTGGTCCTACACTCTCATGAGACAATGCAAATGTCAAGACAATCTCTGTAAACATGCTGATGCACCACTATAATTATATGAAGTCAGAAGGAGGACAGAGGAAAAGGACTCTACACATCCATCTACAGCACGGCAGGCCTAGGGAGGTATGAAGTGACCTATTCATCTCAATGAGATGTTCTCAGCTGAAAGACTATACCCCCTGGATATAAATACAGCCTGAAACAATAAGTCCATTGTGAACTGCTCCATTCATGTCAGTGGGTGTCTCATCCCCCTTCCCCAAAGCCAGAGAGCCTGTAATATGCATCAAGTATGTCCGTTCTCAAATTCTCACCCAGTCTCAGCAGTGTGTTTTCAGTGCATGCTCTAAGCGCATCTGTTCCAACCAGAGGGGCAGGGCTTCCCCAAATCTTGGCTCATGTGGAGGGAGCAAAATAGGGAGGTGGGCTCAGATCCTCCTACAGAGACAAGGCCCCCTAAGATCCCAGATCACATAAAGAAGGGTAGGGAGAGGGGCTCGCATTTTCAGAAGGGCACAAACCTCCAGCTATCACATGGGGATGGGCAGATGGTGTGGGGGGGAATTAGATCCCCATAGACGCATACAAGGAGCCCCCCCAACCCTGTCAGATGTACAGGGGGCAGGGACTCAGACACCCCCAGAAGGGCAAGTACCCCATATCTGGCTCACATGAAGGGGTATACGAGGATGGGGTGCTCAGATCTGGCACAAACACAAAGGCAGGGGAAGAGGCTCAGACCTCCTCTCCCCCAAGATAGGCCGCCTCTCTCAGATGCCAGCATTCACATGAGAGGGAAATGTAGGGCTGACAGGTACCGCTGCCCCTATTCTCTCCCAGCCTGGAACTCATTCTCATGTGCTCCTTCCCATTGTCCCATTTCTCCCCTCCCACTCCCTATCACTGACCCCCACCTAACCCCTCACCTACCTATCCCCATAATTGATCCTCCCCTTCCTTGCACCCCAAGCCCCTCTCTCCCTTTTGCCATCCATTCTTCCACACACATCCCATGAGCATTTGCATGTGTAATTTACTATACTGCACAGCAATGTGGTGATGAATATTAAGCCCTTTGTATGACAGTATGTAACGTACTTAAGAACTTTTTCTATCCATCTAGGTTCTCATGCCATGGCCATCTTTGTGATATCTGAGCCTATCTTAGTACCAAAATGGGCTGAGGGGTAAGAGAGAAAACATCTTCTGAACCGGAGTAAAGACCCAACAGGAGCAAGTGACTGAAGCTTTGTAAGTGTAGCTAAGAGGGTGAAACTTTGCACATGCTTAAGCCACTGTAGTTAGCCCAGTCAGAAGTTCCCTAAATTCCTCTCCCCCCATCTCGGCCTTTGAGTCACTAGCATATACTGTTACAGAGAATCATCTCACTGAGAAAAAGGTTTGTTCTGAAATTTGAGAACTTTGTTTCTGCCTTGTGATAGCATTACTTGGAGTAAGCAGTGTGGTTTGTATCTCCTATCAGGTTTCAGCATGACTATACACAAGTATATTGCCTTGATTCAGACTATAGAACAAGTGGGGAAAACTGGATCAACCTGTTTCAAACTGTCTCTTGTAGATTCCCGAGTATAAATATGTTTTGAATAATCCCATGTACAGGGCAAACAACCAAGATTGTCAAACAGTCTGAAAAATGTTTTTAAGTCGAAGAACCCATAGTAGATGAGTGGGCAAATGTAATAGCCTCCAAGGGAGGCCAAAGCTGCATGTTTGCAATACTAAACTAAATAAAAATAAAAAATGTGCATTTTAAAGAATGCTTAGCTGCTAAGTGAAAACATGCATCTTAACACAGACCAATGGATTATTGGAGTTTTTAAATGTATTTTTACTATTTGGATTTTACTACTTAACTTTTTTTAGCCGTATATAAAATATGAAAAATATATTTTTCAGTTTTAAAAAGAATATTTAGTAATATAATTTGTTTAAAACAAAAAGCACTACACTGTAGCAGTTTGGTACAATATGCACATGGACTTGATTTGGGGATGACACTTGTGTGTCAGTATGTGCCATTTGTTTCTAATTCAGAGGGGTTGTGCATTGTGTTCATATTCTGAGATGAAAGATGAAAACACTATTTTCAGTCAGATTTAATGTTCTTGTTTTATGAGTTAATATAAACTTCTCTATACTCATTGAGAATGTTTATTTTCTGAGCAGCATAAAATATGCTTAAACATTTCCTTGCTTTTAAATGCTTAATTTTTTTTAAACACAGATTTTTATTTTACATTAACCTAGACTTTTTTCTTATTTTTTGTGCACGTGTGTAAAGGAAGAAACAGTTGAAACTTTTAAATAAATGGGATGACTGGTGACCAGATCATTACTTTAAACCTGTGAGCTGAACCAGCCAAAATCAGTGCCCCCTGCACAGCCCATATCTATTTCAGTGTGCACCTGACAAAATGCAGGGATCACTATATTGCTAAATCCTTAATCCTACAATCAGATCTGACAGCGTGAACCTCTTGCCCAACTGACTTCAATGTTCTGCATGAGTTACCAGAGCCAGCAGCGGGATCAGGGCCTCTCTCAGGTATGCAGCACAGCCTACCTACCTTCAGGCTGCACGTTGGTGGAAAAGGCGAAACAAAGCAACTCGCTGTGAGACGCCCCAACAGAGGAAGTGTCACACACACACACACACACAACTAGAACCCAAGTCTCACTACGCTGCTCTATAGCCAACCTCTCTCCCCCCTAGGCCAGCTGAGCCGACGAACCGCCCCGTGCTTTACGCGCCCGGGACGGAAAGGGGCTGCAGCGCGTACCCTGTGCCGGTCCGTTGGTAGCCCTCCGAGCGCGGCCCCCGGGGAGCGGGGGGAAGGGCACGTATTGTCGCTGCACATACAGACCGGCACGGCCCGCAGCCCCCGCCGATTCCAAGGGGGGACCGGCCCGGCCCCACGGCCAGGGGAGGGGAGGGGGAGGCAGCCCCGAAGCGCAGCGCGACCGCCCCGGGCCCCTCACTCACCTCTTCATCCTCGGCCCAGCGAGCCACCGCGTTGCTACTGCCCAGGCAGCCCCGACTGACAGGCCCGGAGCCGCCGGCGCGGGGACTTTCCCAGCCCGCCCACACCCCCGCGGGGCTCATCAGCGCGACGCAGCCCGTAACCCGCTCTCTCAGAGTCAGCACAGGAGCCAGGCGGCCCGGCCCGTGAAACCTACCCTGCTACACAAACGGCACCGCCCCCTGCCAGCTGCCGGAGCCAACCGCAAGGCCCGGAGCCAGCCACTCGCCCTCCTATTGGGCCGACACACACAGCCTGCGCCTACGCGGGGATTTCCACTCCACCATACTTGGCAGAGCCGCAGATGAAGGCGGGAACAGACGTGTGGGAGGAGTCAAACCGATTGGATGGATTGGCTATAGCCTTTAATCCAGGCCGGCCGCAGATTGGCTACAGAGAGGGGGTGGAGGGACCGTAAGAGGAGCAGAGGAACGCTTCGGTTTGATTGGTTGAACCACCTGAGTCGCTCTCTAGCGATTGGTAGAGTTTAACTAGGTGGGCTGTAGGACAAGTTGATTGGCTGAATCTTTCAGTAACCGGCTGGCTATTGGCTGCAGTGGGGAGCGAAGGCGGGGCTCAGGAGCAGGCAGTAGCCCCGTCCTAAGGGGGTAGTAGAGTGAGCAGTGGCAGTAGGTGGGGAGGGGCTCAGACCCATCAGTCCTCCTCATGCAGTGAGCCCAGCCCTGGGGTCTGCCCTGACACCTGCCCAGGAGCACCTCCCTTCCCTGGGCCCTGAGGCCCTGGAGCTGCACCTGTCCCTGTTGCATTCACTCAGGCAAAAGATATGGGCCCCCAATACCCCCAGGATTTAATGTGACCCTGTAACTGTCCCCAATTTTGAACAATGTTTGGCATACAGAGGGCTCAGGGAGCTTAGTGCCATGGCAAACCTTTTACATTTTGTATTAAAGATGGGGGCTGGGGGGGGGGGACTTTAAAAGATTTAAAAATAAAAAGTAAAAAAAAATTTTTCATTTTAACATCCCTTGTTCCCTTTCCTTTCAGCTCGAGAGGTTTCTTTTTGTTTGTTTTTTTGATGAAAAAACCCCCCCCCCCCCATCCCCTTGTTGGACAGCCTTTTAGATGGTAAAACCATGGGCAGCCTGTGAACCACCAGCTTGGGGAGGCTAGTCCCCAGCTCCGCCTCTTCTGTGCCTCTCCTCCTCCCACCGGAGCCCAGAGCCACAACCATCAGCCCCCACCCTAGGCTAGCCCTGGAGCTAGGGTGACCAGACAGCAAGAGTGAAAAATCGGTTCAGGGGGTGGGGTGGGGGGGGTAATAGGAGCCTATATAAGAAAAAGACCCAAAAATCGGGACTGTCCCTATAAAAATGGGACATCTGGTCACCCTACCTGGAGCACAGGGAGGACGCGTGGCATGGCTCCAGCCTGAGACAGGGCCACTACACAGGGGTATTTGAGCCACACACAGAGTGGGAAGGGGGGGGGAGGGTCTGGGTGGGGCCACACTTGGCTGTTTGGGGAGGCATAGCATCCCCCAGCCTATGGTACCTGCCACCCATGGGTAAAACCCATCCTTTTGGAGGAAAAAGAAGAAGTTAGTTGAGATGGGCTGAAGCTGCAGTTGTTGCTGTTAAAGGCCAATTCCATTTCCTAGAAGACGAAACAAGACAAACACACATGAAAGAGGAATGAAAAGTACAGCAAGGATAGAAAATGCTGGCTTTTTTTCCACAGTCTCTTCTTTTAAGGACCCAAAAAGGGAGTGATGGGAAGACTAGCCAATCCTCTTACTTTATCCACTACTTAGACCTAATTTCCAATACACCAATTTTGGTCCTACATTTTTCTTGTTTATCAGGCACAATCTTTGAATTTTATCAGTAGGGCTTTTTGTTTGTACTAATCAATCTATCTTCCTTTTGCATCTTTTACCATCATCATTTATTGTTAATAGGATATTGTGGCACTTCATGAATTGTCATTCATTTTTCACAGTTGAGCTTACAATTTAGGTACATTTGTAGGTCCAATTATCACAACACCCCCAGATGTGCACACTGAGCCCATGTGCCCCTGGCAACAGCAACCTCTACACTGGGCCCCTGAGACATGCAGTAACCCCATGTAAACCCACAAACCACTACACCGGGCTGCTTAGCTCTACAAGGACCCCACATGCATCTGTACACACTGCTAATAACCTGAGATGCCCCATCAGATATCCAATGACCTGATGTACTCTTGCATTCACGCCTAAACGAACATGACACTCGCAAACTCACTCTCCCCTTAGACATGCATGACATAATGTACCTCCAAGCACGCCAGCACCCGGCTTCTTAATATGATACCACCAGCATTGCGAATACTAAGTGTTAAAAAATCGTGAGATTGGCTTAACAATAATATCGGTTTTGTTTTGGATTTTTTTTTAAACACAACATAGTTTGGAGATTTTTTTATATTTCTGGTTTCCGCACTTTTTTAATGAAAACAGAGATTCTCATTAAATTACAGGAACCTGAGGATTGAAGAGAAACACCAAATATTGCAAGATCTATGATAAAATTGCTACATCTTCACCTTAGATATGCAGTGAGCTGTAGCTGTGCAGATAACCTGCAGTGACCTTTCTTGTACAAGTACAGACTCTCCCTTTAGATGTATAATGACGTGCCATGTCTGTCCAAAACATGGTCCATTAGATATGGAATAGCCCATCGTGCCTATATATTCACCCTCCCTCAGATGTGCATTTAGTCAACATGCCTAAAGTCTCACACCCCACATCTTAGATGTGTAATGAACTTATGTGCAGTGCACATATGCCCAATCAGTGATGCAGATACAATCACTAACTGTTAGATGTGCAAATACCCAGTTTGATTAGCACACTTCTTTAAATGTGAAAGCATCTAATTCCACATAAAAGAAACAGTGCAAATCTAATATATTTCTGTATGGTTACCTGATATCCATACATGCTGCTGCATCGGACATTCACTTACCTCATTTGCACATTCACAGACCAGTTAGACTGCATTTATCCAAATTGGGGGTGGTGCGCATTTTTATGCAAAATGTTCTCTTACATGTTGATAAGTAACATGAGGAAGGAAGTTTATTTTTATTAATTAACTAGACACTATGTTGCAATGCTCAAAATGTCAGTTGCTACATGAGTTTTATGTAGCTGGAAAAAGCTAAGGGTGTATTGTTAAATTATTTGTTATTCTTCTGAAGAATCCAATTAATATTGTATGCTAGATTGCCTACAGTCAGCATAACTGGGACTTAAGGGCCTGAATTGAAGATCATTGAATTCATTGGAAAGACTCCTGTTGAATTCAGTGGGCTTTGAATTGGCCCTGACAAAATATTTTGGCAGGATAACACTTTAATAATACAGCATATGTGTGGTCAATACATTATTTGGCACCTGTACATTAGTTAAATAAATCCACTTGATATCTTGTAATTTTTTCTTCTAGTAAGTAAATTCACAGCCTCTCCTGCATCAACTTTTCCCCAATCTATAGCATTGTCAGTCAGACCTCATAGGATAATTATTTTAAATAGTGCTTCATGGGATACTCAGCAGTGAAGACTTTATGGCAAAGATACTTACACACATCTTTGTGTGAACATTAAACTTCCTCTAATCTTAATATCCAGTTTAAAAATGCTTCAGAGTCTTAGGAAAGTGCAAAGTCGTATTATAAAATAAGATTACCATATACATGAATGTATTAAAATCCAAATTTAGCAGCTGCTTAACTGTCCCTCTTTATATATATATAAGCAAATATTTTCTCTCATTCATTATTTATTTTGGGTTTCTGGCCCATGGCATTTATTTTTAGGCAAATTTATGGTTCATCCTTTTAGGCATATAAGACTGTTTTTAACTGGTGACTTAAATAATTGTTTTATTTCAAATCATATAAAACATTTGCCCTCTCTGAAGCTTGTGCTTCCAGCAATGAGCTCCCAATAAGCATAGAAAGCTGTGAAAAAATAGTATGAGATCATGTAATTAAAGACTGTATCATAATGCACATGCAGAAAGAGTCCAAATTAAGATTTCACAGGCAACCTTACATCGGTTTTTCAGAGCTTGACTTTGCATCCTTAATGTTCCTTTAATATGTTTTTTTAATGTAATTTAGTAATTGTTGCAACACAGCATTAATTTAAACAATCCTTAGGGCTGTCCTAGTTTACACTGGGTACTTTACTCTGGTCCCCAGAAGTCTCCAGAACCCAGTAGATGCAAAGTTAGTAAACAAGCAACAAAAAGCTCAGCTGCAGCCAGAATCAGGGCTTGAGAATATAACTGTGGTAAAAGTTATGAACTGAAAAATGACCACGTTTCGGTAAAATGGAGAGAGGGCACAAGTAAGGACCCTCTGTTATTGCGATGATGTGTGAGATGGACTCGATTCAGTCTGAATGTCAGAATCCAAGGTGAGTTGGGTTGACTGCTTGTAAGGAAAAATATGTTTTCCTTACAAATGGATTAAATTTGTTATGTAATTAGTGAGACACAATGGGTATGCAATCTCACCACAGTATCATTTTACACAGTCACTTTTTAGAGTAAAATTGCATTTTAAAGTCATATTTACTTTATCAAAAATAGACTCTGCTGAAAAAATAATGAGATTTGTGCACTACGTTTCCTTCATTTTGCAAGGTAAAAGCACATAATAACACCAAGTTATACTCTTTTAATGCTCAAGATGGCTATCTATACAAAGCAGCAGCATTTTCCTTCATTATTAGGGCTCCCTTTGTGTCGCTATAGAATGCATCAATATGTCCATTATAAATCCTATTATCCCAAATTTCATGGGGTTTATAACTTGCCCATAAATACATTATACTGGGAATTTGGCATATAAATCTTAATCTGAGAATATCTTAATCACATTTGAAAATAAAATTGGATAGTTTGTTAAAGTTATAAGAATGAAACATCTAAAATATTAGGAGTGATTGCATTTCCTATCTGTACTTCAGTAATTCAAAAACAAATTGAATATTTTGAAAATAAATTTGTAGTCCACCTACATTATGGACTGATTCTTTCAGGTATTTTGGGAGGAAAATGTCTACATTATTTCATTTAGCAAATCTACTTTCTGTATATAGAATAGCCTCATTACTCAAGCTAAATTTAATGACTTCTGTCACACGGATTTAAAGATAATGAATTTTAGCTATACTTTTATGAAAAAATCAGAGAAGGAACAAGGTGCCTGATTGTTATTTTACAGACCATTAAGGTCCCTTTATATCGCTATGGCAGTGTAAATGGGCCTTAAAGTGAGTACATTATTAAATTAATCCCACCGTAAAGGCCCTGCCTTTGTTTTAACATTGACACAAGAACACTTTCCATCAAGGTGTGTAAATAAATTTCATTAATCACATTCTTGATCAAAGGAAGCAGACTACACTGTTTCTTTTACAATAGTAACTGAGGCAAAACAAATCTCAGTTTCAAATGAAACAATATTATACATTTAAAAATTATACAAATTCATATGAAGTAGTTTTTTGTGCTGGACTCGCACTGTAGTTTGACACACACACTTTTCACAATTTCATCAATGTACAGCAGCTGAACTTTTCTGTTTCGTCAGATATCCCGCTGCATTAAAAAAAAAAAAAAAAAAAAGGCAGATTTCTGGTGGAAACATGTAAGGTGACAGTACCCCACTATTTAGATATCAGTAATGTGATTTAAAAAGGGCATCAGATAAATGTGTTAGGCATTTCTGCCTCATCTTGATTTTTCTGTCACTCAGTGTCTAATGAATCATGATGTTGATATACAAGGATTAGTTGCACAGTTTGAGCCATACAAGGGAAAAAAGCAATGGGTGTATCAGGACACTTGAAATCATGTTTGCTAAGAAAAGAAATAGAATACTGTTTGGTAATACAAATATCACAGCCATAAATTGAGTGAGACATGGGCGTGGCTCCAGTAAACAGGATAATCAGTAGGTCAGTATCCTCAAAATATTAGCACAATGTTAACTTGCTATGCTCATTACAGGAAGATAAGGTTTTCAGAAAACTAGTGTGTTCACAAAATGTACAAGCTGCTTGTTTGAGACTTATCTTAGACAGGCTGGTACCCTCTGCACTGTGTATTCTATATTTAAATATTTTTATCAGTTTGAAATCTGAATGGACAAATGTAGTCAGATGGCCAAATAAGATTTTTGTTATTACTATCCCAAGTGGACAATAGCAGAATATGGAACAGATTTTTTTTTAACAGAGAGGGCAATTTTCCATTGAAACAACTTACCAAGGGTTGTGGTGGAGTCTCCATCACTGGAAAGTTTAAATCAAGACTAGATTTTTTCTAAAAGATATGCTTTAATTCAAACAGGATTAGTTCAGGGAAGTCCTGTGGCCTGTGTTATACAAGAGGTCAGACTACATGACCGTAGTGGTCCTTTGGGCCTTATAATCTATTAATATATGACTAACACGATCTCTGATGTGCACATCCTTGAATACAGCAGCAAACATAGCAACTGATACCTCCAAGCCTCCCTCACTGGAATTGTCAAAAAATTGAATTTTTCTCCCTAAAATGAATACCACATTCCTACCAGCAAGCTGACCTGCGCAATGTAGTCCTGACATCTCCCAGGGACGCTATTTTTATGTGCTGAAGTCATATGGACATAGAACTATAAACATACCATTTGTCCAATAATACAATATAACATCACAATTATTTCTATATCCCTAGGTACACATGTATCATCTTTTACTAGTGTGCACTAATCTGTATATGCCAGACAAACGAAGTGAATGGAAGTATTTCATACAAAATGCATGATGAATGAGCCAGTGCATGTGGATCCAGGCATCAATCACTACTAACTTTCCATAATTTTTAAGTAGTCAGCTAAATTAACCTTTTAGAAAATCTTTTCTTCCCTCAGAATGTGTGCTACCACTACTAAAATTGCACTATTGTTGTGCATGTGAAAATCAAAACCAATTTTTCATCAGAACTCTCAAACGTACTGTTCAATACAGGTTGCAAGAATATATTTTTTTTACAATAAGAAAAGGTTCCCCCCACACACACACACTCTCCATGTACTCCCAAACAGCCAAACTTTTTGCTTGAACGTTAAAAAAAATTCCCATTCAGGCAGAACCTGCATAACATACTTTTATGCTCTTAAATCCATTTTTCATGCTTCATTTGATTATTTAAATGAAACTGGGGATATAAAGAGACATACATTATTACATTTTTATTGTGTTGATATTCAGAGTTTCATTGATGTGCTTATTTTGTTAATTTTATGACATTGCTAATTATCATTTTGACAGGTTTTTAGTAATCAAGTCAAAGTTTGAAAAATTAATTTTATAGTCAGTGAACAATGCTGATAATAACAATGTGCTTATATTTCTGCAGGTATTTAATTAGGAGTTCCTTATTTTAAAATAACTGAGCATATAGGTCTTAAAACACTGAAAGAAATTCTTTGCCACTTTCCTTTAGCAAGACCAAAGAGTATTCAGACCCTTGAGAACCATAAAATAATATGGCTACATATAAACGGGCAGATTTAAAATTTGAAATTCTCATATAGCTATATATTATCATCATGAGTGAAATCCTGTCTCCATTGAAGTCAAGGATTTCATTCATGATTGTCTGTTCACAATGTAAGCAATGTAAGCAAATCATACATCTAACTTTAAAAGAGCTAGACTTGTGACAGAAACCAAGATAATCCAAGTTAAAGTTGGCATTGTCTGTAACTTGCAGTGTTGTTAAAAAAAAAAAAAAAAGTATAACTATGGGAACGGGATTAGGTTTATCCTGCTTGTAAACTATAAGAAAAACGACTCAGGGCAGATAGCCACTTTCATTTTGAGGTAACCACCCACTAAAACAACAAACTAATTGGATGAGGAAGTCAGATTTAAGCAAGACTTCCTCCTTCCTTTCTGTAAAAATAAAGAGCTTGTCTGCTACAAGACAACAGACATGTTTTTCTGTGTTTTGAAAATAAAAAGCAAGGCTTGCATTGCAATCTCATCACCCTTGAAAACTCTTCAGAAGCTCAAAGGTCAGCATTTTGTGTGTTATATTTTGTAATATTAATAAGCATTCAATTAAATAACTTTGAATGGTATTTTTCAGTATAAATATTACCATGAAACAACCTGTTTAAAGCAACAGACTGTCTTTGTGAATGGTAGTGCAGATTTCACTTTATTGTGCTTTTAGATGTTAAGGTAAATAGTAGTTTAATGATTAGTTTAAATAGTTTAGATTAATTTTCATATGTTACAATGACAGAATATTACTTCATATATATATATATGTATGTATTATACTTTTGAACACAATGAACAATGAAGTTTGGGCCTATTTCATCACCATAATGGCACCTTTAGAACCATTGTATTTATGGGCACGTCAGTATTTCCATTATACAATTTTGTTTTCAGAGGTTTATATCTTGAACATAAATATCACTCTGCTGTATATAAACTTGCAACTCAGGAGGAAAATCTAGTTTAAATTTGGTCAACCATTTTTAGTTTACAGGTGTTTAAGGTAAATTTTATAATTTAATCTGCTTTTTGGAGATTCTTATGGTCACATTCCCATTTTTAAAAAGTAAGGTTTTTCAAGTATATAGTCTATAAAATGAAGTTGTTTCTCTGGGAATTCAATGCAATAAATCAAACTCGGTTGACTAACTGAACATTCAATAACTGGCTATTTTGAATGTGCAATGAGCAGTGATTGACAAAGACTGAAAGAGCAGTGAAAACATTCATAGAAACATAAGAATGGCCATACTGATCAGACTATTGATCCACCTAGCCCAATATTCGGTCTTCCAACAGTGGCCAATGCCAGGTGCTTCAGAAGAAATGAACAGAACACGTAGTCATCAAGTGATCCATCCCCTGTCATCCAGTCCCAGCTTTTGGCAATCAAAGGCTAGGGACACTCAGAGCATGAGGTTGCATCCCTGCCCATCTTGGGTAATAGCCATTGATGGACCTATCCTTCATGAATTTATTTATTTTTTGAACCCTGTTATAGTTTTGGCTTTCACAACATCCCCTGGCAAGGAGTTCCACAGGTTGATTGTGCATTGTATGAAGAAGAACTTACTTTTGATTGTTTTAAACCTGCTGTCTATTAATTTAATTGGGTGAGTCCTGGTTCTTGTATTATGTGAAGGGGTAAATAACTTTTCTATATTCACTTTCCCCAAACCATTCATGACTTTATAGTCATCTATCATATCCCCTCTTAGTCGCCTCTTTTCCAAGCTGAAAAGTCCCAGTTATTTTAATCTCTCCTCATATGGAAGCTGCTCCACACCCTTAATCATATTTGTTGCCCTTCTCTGTACCTTTTCCAATTCTTATATATCTTTTTTGAGATGGGGTGACCAGAACTTCACGCAGTGTTCAAGGTGTGGACATACCATGGATTTATGTAGTGGCATTATAATATTTCTGTCTTTCCTTTCCTATTGGTTCCTAACATTCAGTTAGCTTTTTTGATTGCTGCTGCACATTGAGCAGATGTTTTCAGTGTACTATCCACAATGACTCCAAGATCTCTTTCTTGAGTTATAATAGCTAATTTAGACCACATCATTTTGTATGTATAGTTGGGATTATGTTTTCCAATGTGCGTTACTTTGTATTAATCAACATTGAATTTCGTCTGCCATTTTGTTGCCCAGTCACGCAGTTTTGTGAGATCTCTTTGTAACACTTCTCAGTTTGCTTTGGACTTAACTATATTGAGTAATTTTGTGTCATCTGCAGATTTTGTCACCCCACTGCTTATCCCTTTTTACAAATCATTTATGAATATGTTGAACAGCACTGGTCCTCATACAGAACCCTGGGGAACACCACTATTTACCTCTCTCCATTCTGAAAACTGGCCATTTATTCCTACCCTTTGTTTTCTGTGTTTTAACCAGTTACTGATCCATGAGAGGACCTTTGCTCTTATCTGCTTACTTTGCTTAACAGCCTTTGGTGAGGGACCTTGTCAAAGGTTTTCTGAAAAGCCAAGTATACTATATCCCCCTGATCATCCTTGTCCATGTTTGTTGACCCCCTCAGAGAATTCTAATAGATTGGTGAGGCATGATTTCCCTTTACAAAAGCCGTGTTGACTGTTCCCCAACAAATCGTGTTCATCTATGTGTCTGATAATTCTGTTCTTTACTGTACTTTCAAACAGTTTGCCCAGTGCTGAAGTCAGGCTTACCAACCTGTAATTGCCAGGATCCCCTCTAGAGACTTTTTAAAAAATTGGTCACATTAGCTATTCTCCAGTCATCTGGTACAGAAGCTGATTTAAATGATAGGTTACATACTACAGTTAGTAGTTCTGCAATTTCATATTTGAACTTCAGAACTCTTGGGTGAATACCATCTGGTCCTGGTGACTTACTACTGTTTAATGTATATGTTTGTTCCAAAGTCTCCTCTGTTGACATCTCAATCTGGGACAGTTCCTCAGATTTATCACTTAAAAAGAATGGCTTCATTGTGGGAATATCCCTTACACCCTCTGCAGTGAAGACCAATGCAAAGAATTAATTTAGCTTCTCCACAATGGCCTTATCTTCCTTGGGTGCTCCTTTGGCACTTCAATCATCCAGTGGCCCCACTGATTGTTTGGAAGGCTTCCTGCTTCTGATGTACTTTAAAAAAATTGCTGTTAGTTTTTGAGTCTTTGGCTAGTTGCTCTTCAAATTCTTTTGACCTGTCTAATTGTACTTTTACACTTGACTTGCCAGAGTTTATGCTCCTTTCTTTTTTTCTCAGTAGGATTTTACTTACAGTTTTTAAAAGATGCCTTTTTGCCTCTAACCACTTCTTTTATACTTTGTTATTTAGCACTGCTGGCACTTTTTTGGTCCTCTTACTATGTTTTTTAAATTGGGATATACATTTAGTTTGAGCCTCTATTATGGTGTTTTTTAAAAAGTTTCCATGCAGCTTGCAGGTATTTCACTTTTGTGACTGCACCTCTCACTGCATCAGGGGCCTGATCCAAAAACCTTTTGAAGCCAATGGACTTTGAATCAGGTCCCTGCCAAGGAGAAAGGGGGAGTTTTGGGGAATTCTGCTTGCCCAAGCCAGGGCAGCTCTCCCTCAGCACTTTCAGTAGAGTGGGGGAAGCTGCATTCTCCTCAATTCTGCTCCACCTTACTGACAGGGAGGGATTAAAGTAAGTGCTTTTGCAACCTTGTAAATGTCTACTGATGCAATAGACTGCAAGAGAGTCCATGAAGGAATTCCCCCACCTCTAAGTACAGCACTGCATGATTGTACACAAAGATCCTTAAATTATGCAGAAGTGAGAACCAAGCAGTCTTGACTAGCTCCCACTTCCTAAACATACTGCAGCAGTTCACTCTCAATAACATCTTTCACTAATCTTTTGTTTTACTGCAGGAATGGGAGCTGTGACTTTTTAAAGTAACCTATATTATTTGTCTTTCCTTCTTTTTTAGCCAACCTGTGAGCAAAAAAGTTCATCTCACATAACTGATCAAACACAAATCACTGACAAAGTTGTTATAAGTTTTTAAAACCCTTTCATCACAATGATATTATAAATAGTTATTTATATTATAGTAGTGCCTATAGGTCCCTATTAGGGAGCTGTATTGGAGTAGTGCCATATAGGAGCTAGGGCCCTATTATAATAAGCTCTCTACAAACGTATAGTTTAAAACACACATATGCACACACACAAAAAAAACCCCAAGTCCCGCCCCAGAGAGTTTACAAATCTAGATTGTGACAAGACACAGCAAGTAGCTAAAACAGACAAGCAAGGGAGACAGGAGGAACATGCTGTTACATAATAAATAGAAAACTTAGTAATTCACCGGCCTAGCCATTGACAGATTCAGGGGTTCATCTCCAATGCAGCAGGAGGCATAACTTCCAGTTTGGGTAGACATTCACATAGATTGACTGAGCTAGCGTGCTGAAAACCAGCCGTGTTGCTGTGGTGGCACAGGCAGCGGCTTGGGCTAGCCGCCCAGATACCTAGGATCTCAGATGTGATTGAATGTACTCAGGCAGCTAGCCTGAGCTACTGCTTATGCCGCCACAGCTAGACTGTTAAATCTTGGGGGGTAAACTCTCCAGCAGTCTGGCTGTTTCCCTTAAGGCCTTCCAGAATTTGTTCCCCTCAACAACTGATCTGTGGCCAAGTCCAGAAAACTTTGAGGCACAATACAAGAGATGAAATCCTGGCCCCACTGAAGGCAATAGCAAACATCCCATTGACATTGATGGATTCAGGATTTCACCCTAAATACACATATTATTTGGCATAAGTTCTTGCTTTTGTCTGTCTGATCTTAATTCCTGACAAAATGACCATATAGGTCCCAGCACTCTTATTGGCAGCTGCAGCATTCCTTTATTGCTATCCCATGTGGATATTTGTAAACAATGTCTGTTTCTTTAACTTTGTGTCTAAGCACATAGGTGTTGAGGAATTAGCAGCTCTGTAAACTTCAGCCCACTGACATCAATGGGAATCTTTTCATTTATCTCAGTGGGGGTCAGATCAAGCCCTAACTCAATAAAACAAACAATTATCTAGAATAGACTCTGGGAGACTTCTAAAGCTCTTAATGTGTCTGGTGATGAGAAGTGCATGATTTTGTATTCCTTCTGCGACAGCTTTGCAATGGACAGAGACCAGCACCACACAGCAGAAGGAGATCAGTGGGAGCCTGTAACTGACATAACTACATGTTCTGCAGCCGCTCAGTCAGATGAAGAACAAAATGAAATCGAAGCTGAAATTTCATTTCAAGTTAACAATGACAACCCAGAAACTGCTGCTCTCTCAGGTTAGGACCCACCATTTATTTACTTATTTTTCATGGAGCTATCAGTGCTACATGTCTCATGAGTTACAAACAGTGCACTTGATTCACTCCTGCGTTACTCCAGTTTTACATTGTCATAATTCTACTCAACTTGGAGCTACACAGGAGTAATGCAATGGCAAATCAGTCTGTGTGTGTGTGTGTGTGTGTGTGTGTGTGTGTGTGTGTGAGAGAGAGAGAGAAAGAGAGAGAGAGAGAGAAGCACAAGCTTTTCCTTTCAAAAGTCTTCTTCAAAAACTTACTCCATTCTAAACTACACAGTTAGTTACCATGACCATCTGGTGCCTCTTAGGTGGCCTATACGAAATAAATTGGTGCTCTCAGTTTAGTTCTCACATACACCATAAAAATCTGCCAACACATTGCACAGAGACCAAGGAGAGAACAGGAATGAAAAGTGAATGACCACTTCCACTCCATGGTAGTAGTCTCTTCAGGCCAGGGTGAAGGCACGCTATGGTATGGTGTCTGGGAAGGTTTGCACTGAACTTGTACAATGGACTAAGAACTCCAATGCTGTCAGTTGTGCAAATACATTTATTGGTAATTTCTTAAAGGTATGGATTTTATTTAAAAGAAAACTGACTATTCGTGTTTCTTTCTGTAATGCTGTCATGAACAGCACACCTTCCTTAAAACCATACATTTAGGAAAGGCTGGGTCAAACCCTGAGGAAGAGAAACTCATTTTAATGGTATTTTAACCTAAAGAGCAGGTTAAAAAAAATTAAACTATTTAAGGGACTTTCTGGGTACCTACAATTTGAATGTGAAAAATAGAAGTGTTTAGTGATTTCCTTCTTATCCATTTGTGACCATGCATTTACGTTGTTTGCAATGCTGAATAATTTGCTCATCATGATCTAGGTTGTCTAGACAAATAATTTCAGTGATGGAAAGTCCAGATATGCCCATATGAAAGAGCAGTTGTAGTGATGTCCCACATTATCCACATTGCTGTACCATAGCTCACCTGAACAAAATTATCAGGACTGGATTCCAAAGACAGAAATGTCCTTCATTGCTAAAATCTAGTCCCAATTTCCCCGTAAGTTAACTTCCCAGCCTATTATATCCCATTTTTACATTTACAAATGATATTCTGGCTTTGGTTATAACCTGTAGTCTAGATTATAGCTTGGACCATGTGTACAAAAAAAGGAATTGGGGCAGTAAGAACTCCCTTTTTGCTCCTGTGCTGGCTACCTTGAGCCAATAGAAGGGGCAGAGTATGGATGAAGTCTTGGCTTCACCCCTCCCACCCCCCAGTCATCAACCCAGAGCACATGAGCAGGTGCAGGGGGTTTCAGAATTTGCTGCAGATATGAGCCATCCATATACTACCCCTTCCCTTTCTCCCCTGCCTCCCGCCCCCCCCCCCACCTCGACCCTCCACTGCCCCAGCAAAAAGTAAACAGGAGGACAGTGTGACTCAGAGGCACATGTGAGTCATGATCTCCCTGTGGCTACTCCTGGGAGAGTGCAGCTTGTTCACCTATAGTGAACTCACAACCTAGCTCTACAATATGCTTGTAGGATATTTTTTCACCATGTTTTTTTCAGGCAAAGTTGTTGTCATCAGGATTTTACTAACAAGCTTTACTAACAAGCCTTCATATTTTACAGTAGACTAGATGAGTTTAATTTTGTGTAATCAGTTTATTTTCTTTCAAATTTCAGAGTAACACAGTGTTTACAATTAGATGACCTAAAGCTGTTCCTATTAGCTGTGAGCTATCTTATTTTATCAGTCTTAAAAGTAGTGATATACACATTATTCATGCAATATAGTATCAGAAATTCAATTCTCCACTTTCCTGGTGAATGTACATGGATTTTCTTCCCAGATGCACTGGCTACAACCTGAGATATTAAATATATTGTTTTAGGTACCAGTAACTCCGCAAGTCCCAGCTCGTCAATGACAACTAAGCAGCTTCAGGACTACTGGAGGAATGAGAAACGCCGCTGTAGACAAGTCAAACTCCTTTTTGAAATCCCATCAACCAGAATTGTAGAACAGTACTTATCTAAATATGTGGTAAGCTAACAAATGAATATGTAACAATTTCATTCACTCTGCAGATGTCTGCACATCATGGGTTGTTACCTGAAAGCCTCACTTAGGACCAGATTTTGCAACTAGGATGACCAGGTGTCCGGCTTTCGACCGGAACGTCCGGTCGAAAAGGGACCCTGGCGGCTCCGATCAGCACCGCCAACTGGGCCGTTAAAAATTCAGTCAGCGGTGCTGCGGCGCTAAGGCAGGCTAGTCTCTATCTGTCCTGGCACCATGCTGCACTCCGGAATTGGCCAGCAGGTCCGGCTCCTAGGCAGGGAGGCTGCGGGCGGGCCATGGGGCTCCGCGTGCTGCCCCTGCCCTGAGCACTGGCTCCGCACTCCCATTGGCCAGTTCCCTGTGGATGAGAGCAGCGCGTGGAGCCGCCTGACAGGCAGGCAGCCTGCCTTCACCCCCACACTGCATCATTTCCCAGGAGCTGCCCTAGGTAAGCCCACACCCCAGTCCCAAGCCTCAATCCCAAGCCCCAACCCCTGCCCCAGCCCTGAGCCCCCCGCAAACCCAGAGCACCCTCCTGCACCCAAAACCCCTCATCCCTGGCCTCACCCCAGAGCCCGCACCCCCAGCCCAGAGCCCTCTCCCCCTCCCACACCCTAACTCCCTGCCCCAGCCCGGAGCCCCCTCCTGCACCCCAAACCCCTCATCTCCAGCCCTACCCCAGAACCCACACTCCCAGTTAGGCCATCACCCCCTCCTACACCACAACCCCCTGCCCCAGCCCAGTAAAAGTGAGTGAGGGTGGGGCAGAGCGAGCCACCGAGGGAGGGGAAATGTAGTGAGTGGGGCGTGGGGCCTCAAGGAAGGGGTGGGGAAGGGTTGGTGGCTCGAGGAAGGGGGCAGGGCTACAGTGTTCGGATTTGTGCGACTAGAAAGTTGGCAACCCTATTTGCAACCCTTGTTCACATTGGGTAGTACCTACTCTTAGAGTAAGGTAGTACTTAAAGCAAGCATGGTTGGCAGAATCTTGCCCTAAAAAAGCCCTTCAACAAGCAGTTCATAATAAAGGCTGCACCAATGGGGAAAAAAACACATTAACAGGGCTAATTTTGTAGGCCCTGTCTTCATTATTGTTATTTGTACCCGATTGTAGCACACAGCAGCCCTAGTAATGGACCAGGATTCCATTGCGCCAGGCGCTGTACAAACAAAACAGAAACAGTTCCTGCCCCCAAAGAGTTTACAATTTAAGACTAAGACAAGACACAGAGTAGTAAATTCATACTGATGCAAGCACATCAAAGCTACACTGGTGTAAGCCCCACATTGTGGCAGTATAACATACCTATAATTTGAGGCTTGCACTGGTGTAAGTACACATTTCCATATGCAGACAAAGCCTAAGGCTCCAATCCTACAACTAGACCAGCTTTGGACTGTATCCTCTTGCACACATAGTTCTGCAGTAGTCATTTAAAAAAAAAAAAAAAAAAAAGCATGAGAGGAGCAGGACAATAGTAAGTGAAAAGAATAAGACATTTCCTGACACTGTGCGATTGTGATTATGCATTTCCACTGTTGTGACATTTCAGATCTATTTATCAACATTAAGGGGAAAAAATCCCCTATTGATCATATCTAAAAAAACCATGTTTTTATTAATCACATTTTTCCAATTAGTGTAAACAATTTGCTCTTTCATCTAACATTTGAATGTCAAGAGGGGAAAACCAACACAATGGGCCAGATTCTGATATCCTTACTCACTGTGCTGAGCTCTCAGGAGACCTGGATTCTATTCTCAACTCTGCCGCTCACCTGCTGGATAACAGTGGGCAAGTTACTCCGTGCCTCAGTTTCCGCAGCAGTGAAACTGGAATGATGCTATTTACCTCCTCTGTAAAGTGAGGTAAACAGATGAAAAGTGCTGAGAACTATGTATTATTATTACTCTCACTGGTATATTGATCCCAGTGGGACACCTCTTGGAATAAGGTGCTATTTAGCATGTGAGTAAAGGTTTCAGAGTCTGGCCTAGTATGATCTTATATTTTCAAAGGAGAGTCACACACTATACATGTTCCAGTTAGATTCTGTTACCCTTGCACAGATTGAACAATATCTGACTTCCTGAATAGTCCCATTGATTTCAATAAAAGTGCTCAAGGAATAAAGGTATCACGTAGTGTGTGTGAGGGTGGTAGAACTTAGCTCTAATATCAATAACTACTTAAAGATATTTCACCTTAAAAAAATTGTTAGGCTAATCTGAATAATGTTTTTATTAGAGGAAATCACCTCTTTTGCTCATGGACATTCCACAAACCAGGGAAAGGGGGAAGGAGGGGATAAGGGATAAATTCATCTAACAGATTGTTTGTTGTGAATTATTCACTCAGATGCCTTTGGTAGTCAGATTTCTTAAATGATCATTTTACATTCTGTGCAATTTTCTTGCTCTCTTGCAATGTTGTTATGAATTTGCATAACCAGTAGGTACTTTATTATCAGCAGGGAGCAGGGCAGAGTATAGGAAAACGTCACTGTGTTAATGAATGAAAAGAGATCAGAGCAGTGGCACCTCAGCTTTAGGAAGCTACAGAGAAGCTTGCTAAAATGATGATTTATCAGGATTAAAATCAAAGGATGGAGAATGTTTTTTACAACAGAATGAGAGAGTTTCTTATGCTAGTATTGGCTTGTAACATCTAATGCCCATTTCCACAAATGAGCAGTTTGACTTAAGCAAACTGTGGGCCTAAATCCATTTAATTCACTGGGAACAGGATGAGATTGTTTGTGAGTAACATCTTGACCCAATCCAAAACCCATTCAGGCTATCTCCTCAGCTGGTGTAATTGACATAGCCTAACTGACTTCAATGGAAGTACATTGATTTATACAGGCGGAGGATCTAGCCCAGGGGTTGGCAACGTTTGGCACGCGGCTCACCAGGGTAAGCACCCTGGCCGGCTGGGCCAGTTTATTTACCTGCTGACACGGCAGGTTCGGCTGATTGTGGCCCCCACTCGCCGTGGTTCGCCGTCCCGGGCCAATGGGGGCAGCGGGAACCGGCGCGGGCGAGGGATGTGCAAGCCGCGGCTTCCCGCCGCCCCCATTGGCCCGGGATGGCAAACTGCGGCCAGTGGGGGCCGCAATTGGCCGAACCTGCCGCGTCAGCAAGTAAATAAACTGGCCCGGCACGCTAAGGTGCTTACCCTGGCGAGCCGCGTGCCAAACGTTGCCGACCCCCGATCTAGCCTAATGGGAGACTTCTTCAATTTTAATGGGCTTTGGATTAGGCCCGGGGTGGAAATCTATTTGAAGAATATGTAGCATCAAAATTCTGTTTTGCAGCTCTGAGAGGTTTTTTTTTTTTTAGTGTCATATTTACTAAATTCATTTTGCTATCAAGGTCAGTGCAAAATTCAGAGAAATTTATTCTCGAGTACTGTTAAATTGTAAATTATTGTATAAAAAGTGTTTCTGCTAGAGGTTGCTGAAGGATCTTGGATAGCAAACAGTTTGTTTTAGAAATGTGGCATTCACTTTTTCAGTATTTATATAAAGTGGTAGGTTTTGCATAATAGGACAATGATTTAGAAAAAAATCTCTCTGAAGTTCCTCCATCTCATTTTTGCATATACCAAATGTCCCCTCCAGCTCTCTCCTCCTCCTTCATAGCATTAATAATGCCCAGAAATCCCCAGAAATATCTGATAGAAATATTTCTAACAGTTATAACCAATGAAAAATATATTAAATTCAATATTAGTCCTGGGAAATCCCTTCAGTTTGCTACGGATGATTGTTTGTAGTAACCATATGTGTTATTAAGGAATACAGTTACATGAATGAACCATAAATTATTTAAAGCACTCCTTCTAAACCTTTACAAGCAATTTGCTAATTTACCTGATTAAGGACCCCAGGTGCTGAGTGCCTTCTTATTGAAATCAAGCTCCTAAGGTGCCCTATATGCAAGCACTACATGCAAACACTAAGTATTAGTCACAACAATCTGAAACAGTAGTGGTTAGGAATTACTGACTCAATGGACACCTATCTCAAAGACCTTGTTTATATTGGGAATATGCTCTAATTCTAGCAACTGATGGCCGGTCACTGATATAGCAGAACCAGTGCTGCACACGGTCATCTAGAATGCAGATCAGCACAATTAGATGTAAATTGGTGCAATTTGCATGAGGGGGAGGCTTTTTCAAGCAGGGACAAACTCCATTGGTGCAAATTGTGGCTTTCCTTGTCTAAGTTTACACCTGCCCCAGTGTCAGTCCTATCAGGGCAAAATCCCAATGCAGACAAAACCAAAGCAAAGTTTAAAATATGTTTGTTAACATTCAGCAAGACTACAGTTTTATGCAACAAGACTGACTATTTCTTGCTACTTGCTTTTTTTTCTTCCTGCCAGTTGTATAAAATCATCATCATCCAGACAGGCAGTTTTGATGGCAACAAAACTGTAATTGAGCGTCGATATTCAGATTTTGAAAAACTGCACAAAAATCTTTTGAAGGACTTTAATGAAGAAATAGAAGATGTGACCTTTCCCAAAAAGTGCCTAACTGGAAACTTCACAGAGGAAATGATCAATGAGAGAAAATTAGCCTTCAGGGACTATCTGGGATTTCTGTATTCTATGAAATGTGTCCGGAGATCAAAAAAATTTATCGACTTCTTAATAAGACCAGAGATGGAGGAAGCTTATGGCTGTCTGAGGGGAGGCCAATATACCAAAGCTTTGGAAATCCTTGTGCAAGTCATCGCTCTGCAGGAAAAATTAACCAAACACAGCCCCGTTTTAATAGTCCCTACACTCTGTGCTGTAGTTGTGTGTCACAAAGACCTGGAGAACCCAGCAAGTGCCTATGAATATGGAGAAAAGGCTTTACTTCGCCTACAGATGCATGGTGGGCATAGGTATTATGTTCCATTGTTAGAGACAATGATCACTTTGGCATATGAACTTGGCAAAGACTTTCTATCCTTGCAAGAGAAACTGGAAGAGAGCAAGGCAAAAAGAGACCAAATAAAAGTGTTTACCCTAAAAGAACTTGCAGTTCGAGAGTATATACAATGAGTGCAAGAAAAGATCACTGATCGTATTTCACTGAATAGCAAAAACATGTGATCATGCTCCCATTGAAGAACATGGACTTCAAAATATGTTTTTAAAGCAATTCTGAATAGAGAATACAGTTTACAAATACAGACAGCAAAAGTTAAAATTCTGATAGTTTTCAATCTAAAAAAGTATGATAAAATATAAAAGGGACACTATCCCATTTCTGTAAGATAATTGTGTACTTACTGCATAGTTACAAGTAACACCTATGCTTACTAAAATGGGAAGTAATTTGTGGGGGGGAAACCTCTTTTTTCAGTTTGTTTATTTTTGACAGTACTTTGTTTATAGCCAGTTTCACGGTTTCATCTGTATAGTCAGTTAAAATGGAACCGCTCATATAAATAAAGTTATGCAAGTGTTTACATATTTACAGGATCATGGACTTTGTTACTGAAAAAAACCCCTATGAACAAAGAAGGAAGGAGAAAATGTTTTAAAAAGAATTTTTCAGGACCTATTATTTAAAGGACACAGTATCAGAAATTAGTTCTTATTTTTTCCCCTGTAACTATGATCGAAGCATTGTCAAAAACTGCTCAGAAATTCCCAATCATTTTCTGACTTTTAATACCATGGGATATGCTCCCATTGAAGTCAATGGATAGTTTACAATTTATTTCAATGGCAGCAGCAGCTACCAGTGGTCATCATTTCACTGGGGATGGGGTTTACTTTTAATTTCCTTTTTAAAGCTGATATGATTTCATGACTTGCATTGAAACCACATTCCTGTTATTGGCAATTTTTAACAGAGCTCTTACTTGAGAGGAAAATTCATACCCCATGCAAAATACACCTAATGAAAAGGAACTAAAAAAGAATGCCGTAGAGGGAACATCTGGCTAATACAATGGTAGCCTTTAATTCTGATCTAGCTGCAATACACCTGGTTAGGATTTTGTTTAATGTTATAATGCATTTATTTTAGAGCCTGGTATGACCTAGGGAAATGTCACGACTTAACACTGACATGACAATGCTGGCATTGAAATGACATTGCTAATTCTTTCAGGAGCCCTACACACAGGTGAAGATATTGAGCTCGCCCTGGTCCTGGCATTTCTGTGAAAGCTTCTCAAATGAAAGTGGCACAGTGGTTGGGATAGATGGAAACGTAAAAAGGAGAGCATTCCCCCACCACTCTACTCCTTTATTTTCCCAGTACAAATGCTATTATTTTATTACGTAAACAATTGGTCTTCATGTTATGATGAACGGGGTGAACCACTGCTCTGTACTGAACACACTCGGAACTGTTCAGCTGTGTCTCATAGCACCTATGCTGCTGACAGATTCTCTTGGGAGGGATAGGGGCTGTTCTACCTATAGGCAAACTAGGCAGCTACCTAGGGAAGCAGATTCTGTCTAGGGTGGCAAGGGCACAATGCACTCACACAAATTTGGCCTGGCCATCCCTCTGTCATAACCACCAAACTATCAGAAGGCTCCCCATGCACTCTCCCACCCCCAGAAAGTCTGATATGCACCCCCATCTGAGTTGAGAACCTCTGTTCTAGCAGATAGGAGTGGGAGGCACACTGTAGTTTTGCCTAGGGTAGCAGATTATCTTGAGCAGCTTCTGGGGAGGGACCTGTGCTTTTGGAACAGAAGGAACTGAACTCTATCCTTGCTGTCTCCCTTAACCACATGGTGACCATTCTGTGAATCATCATGGCATACATGAAGTTCCTCTGTGTTCATGGATGTTTACAGCAGGTAGATCAATATTGGGTGGGCATGGTGTGGTCTGTTGCATTGAACACAATGGGGAATCAAGCAATAAAGAGTTCAAATCCCAGCAGTTCTGAATATTGAGTTCTAAACTCTGAGGCTCAGATCCACAAAAGCACTTTGGTGCCTAAATTAAAAATTAAAAAAACATAGGCACCACTGAGATCCTCAAAACCCCATGCTCAGCTGCCACCTAACTTTGGAGGTGCCTACATTGTCACAATAAAAGTCCTCCAGGCGCCTATGTTTCTGCTACTGGGCATGCACACAATGCCTCAGTGTCATCTGATGCTCAAGCTCCTGCACCAGCCTCAAGCCGTTCCCTTGCTGGGTCTGCTGTGGCAGGTGTTATCAGAGCACACCTAACTCCACACAAAAGGGAAGTGGATTCTCCCCTTACAACCTGTATGGCAGTGATTAGGGAACTCACCCAGCACACTGGAAACACCCACTCAATTCTCTGCTCTACCTGATGGGGAGAAAGGATTTTAAGATGGGTTCCTTCACTCTCAGATGAATGCCCTAACCACTAGACTACAGAATCACTCTCACTGGCTCTCTGGCCCAATACATAATTATGTACATAGAATGGAACAGCTTCAACAGGAGAGACAGAGGGAGACCCATATTAGAATATTCCAGAGTCTGGTGGAATTCTACCCCCCTCTCACCCGACCTTCCCCAGAGATAACTTGTGGATGTGTCTACATAGCATAATGGAGCCTTCTGGCTCTAATCCCGCAATTGACTATATGTGGGAGTACATGTTGTATACTAATGAACATTACAAAAAAAAAAAATGTCCTGCTGGAGAAAGGAAATAACAGACCTCAATTAACACCTATTCTGTCTACACCCCTGTTGTGATGCCATAGCTTCTGTCTTCTGAAAGGGCACAGCTGATCATGCAGATAGAAGCCAGGTCTACACTGCAAACTTTTACCAGCATAACAATGTCAGTCAGGCGTGTGATCCTTGGCCAAGATAACTATGCTGGCAGAAGCCCCTGCACTTAAGGGATGGGGGGAGAAGGAGGGAATAAACTATACTGGCAAAAGGCATTCACACTAGGAATGCTTTGCTGATACTTGTAGTAGGAGCAAAGTGTTTCTGGTCTAGACCTGGCCCTAGCCTCAGGCCATCCATCATCAAGTGTCTTACAAAAAAGACAGCAGTTCCCCTGCCTTATGGAAAAACTGTGCGCTAATTACTAACTGAATTCAGGACATAGGCAGAAGAAAGAGCAATCTGTTCATTGTGCAGTTCTCCCATTGCAAACTGCTTTACATGAAAGGCATTTTAATGTTGCCTATGTGCTAACTGATTGGCCAGGACTTTTATCATTCCCTAGAGCAGAAGTCATTCATCTTGAGTGCTATTCAGAGAGAATGTATCAACTGTCTAATTTAAAGCGCTGATTTTATTTTCTGCTTCTTTGACATTTCCAGTCAAGGAGCTTCTCATATGAATCAGCAAAACCAACTGTGCACAAATGGCACAGGGTCAGTTATGAGCCCATAAAAGGCTTCAGATCAGTTTATGATCTCACCTCCAGTAGCCACAAACAAACTAACCAAACACTCCCCACAAACTAAAGAAATACAAATAGCTTTCCTCTCCAGAAATGCTGAGACTATAGACCTCTGAGGACATCAGAAGATGCTTATTAACAAGTTCAAGGTGGAATACTTGAAAAAGAAAGGACGGTATTGTGGCTTGGGCACTGGATGAGGGAAATCAGGAGACCTGGATTCTATTTCCAGCTCTATTACACACTTTATGTGCAATTTTTCACAAGTCACTAAACCTCTCTGTGTCTCTGTGACATCAGTTAAAAAACATGGAAAAATAATATTTCATCTCATAGGTTTTTTTAAATGAGGCTAAGCTCATTAATGGGTTGAGAGATATTATGGCAATGAATGCTATACAAAATCTTATAAAATATACAATAAAATAACTCCAACCTTTAATTTAGAAATGAGCATTAAGGAGAAGATAGTTGAAACCTATACAGGCCTTTTTCACTTCTTTTAGTATTTTCTTAAACAGGGAAAAAAGATATTTGCAGGCAATACATCACCAGTCTAGAAGCCTATTGTTGATTGTATGATTAATAATTTATTACTAGTACTGTCTTATTTTAGAACTGGACATTACTCTGTTTCTACACTTACAAAAGTTACAAACTATTTATTTATGGCATTGGATTGGGGTTATTCCCTGATGCTGAATCAGGGCTATACAAAATAAGCTCTTCCTAATTTCAATGCTATGTACTCCCAGGTTCATAGATACCAAGGCTAGATGGGACTACTATGATCATCTGTTCTGACCCTTTGTATAAACACAGACCATAGAACTTCCCTGAAACGAAATCCAAGAGATTTTTTTTTAAATCATTTGATTTAAAAATTGCCAGTGATGGAGAATCCACCATGATATTGGTAAATTGTTGCAATAGTTAACTACCCTCACTGTTAAAAATGTACATCTTATTTCCAGTCTGAATTAGTTTCGCTTCAACTTCCAGGCACTGGATCGTGTTCTCTGGTAGTCTGAAGAGCCTGTTATCAAATATTTGTTCCCTCATGTAGATACTTACAGACTAATCAAGTCATCCTTTACCTTTCCTTTGTAAAGCTAAATAGATTGAGCTTCTCAAGTCTATTACTATAAGGCAGGTTTTCAAATCCTTTAATCATTCTCATGACTCTTCTCTGAACCTCTCCAATTATCAACATCCTTATTCAATTGTTGACACCAGAACTGGAGACTGTATTCCAGCACGGTCATACCAGTGCCAACTAGAGAGGTAAAATAACCTCTCTTCTTCTCTGCCTCCTCAAGATTCCCCTGTTTATACAGCCAATGATCACATTAGTCCTTTTGGCCACAGTGTCACACTGGGAGCTCATGTTCAGCTGATTATTCACCCTCTCCCCCAAATCTTTTTCAGAGTCACTGCTTCCCAGAATAGAGTTCTCCATCCTGAAGTATGGCCTACATTCTTTGTCCTTAGACGTAGGCATTTACATTGAGCCATATTAAAACACGTTATTTCCTTGTGCCCAGTTTAACAATCTCTGTGTATTAGTGGCCTATCTTCTTCATTATTTACCACTCCCCCCAATCTTTCTCAGGATCAACGTCAGACTCACCGGCCTATGATTACCTAGGTCATCTTGTTTACCCTTTTGTGCCAATATTTTTAAAATTAACTACTTCCAGTCTTGTGGAACTTCCCCAGTGTTCCAAGTCTTATTGAAAAATCAACATTAATGGTCCAGCAATTTCCTCACCAACTCTTTTAAAACTCTTTGGATGAAAGTTATCCAGAATTGCTGATTTAAAAATGTCTGTCTAATAGCAGCTGTTTAACATCCTCCTAAGATGATAGTGGAATGGAAAGAGTGTTGTTATATGATAACTACATCATGTCTTTTTCCAAATTACAGAACAGAAACACTTCTGCTTGTTCTGCATTAGTATTGACAATTCTATCATTTCCATCTGGTAATGGACCAGTAACATTGTCAGGAAGTTTTTTGTTCCTAGTATACTTAAAAAAAACTTTGTTTTCCTCTGTTCTACTGGCCACAGACTTTCTTGTGTCCATTTCCTTCCCTTGTCAATTTTCTGCAATCCTAGCTTCTGATTCATATTCATTATTACAAACTTCCCCTTTGTTCCATTTGTTATATATTATTTTTTAAATTTTAATAGTTGCCTTTACTTCTCCTCTAAACCAATCATGACTTTTGGGGCTTTTGATAAAGTGTTCTTAAGCAATTCCCAATTTTCATTAATATTTTTTTGATTAAATTCTTCCTCACAGTTGATTTGGTTCATAGTTGTTTTCAGCTTTGTGAAAATATGTGATTTGGACTTTATTCTGTTTGCACATTTATAAGCATTTAAAAGTGCAACAAAGTTATAATCATTTGTACCTAAGCTACCATTAATTTTTAGTTTTGTGATCAGTTCTTCTTTGTCTGTGTTACACCTCATCTTGACACAATTCCCACATGTTGGATGCAACACTTTTTGAATTAGGAAATTATCTAGAATATTTAGAAATTCCAAGGATGTTTTAGTACCAAAGTATGAGACCTCCAGCAAAGGTCACTCAAATTAGAGTTCCCCGTGATTATGCAGCTTTTTTCCCTACCCATTATAGATTGGTGCATAAGGAGTTGGTCATCCTGTTCCCTAGTGTGATTTGGAGGTCTGTAGCAGACACTAACTAACATCTTGTGTTTCACCGTAAGAATTCAAGATCATTTTTGTCTGAGTTATCAGTGACTCTGAAAAGGTAATACCATTTTTGACAGAGTGCTACTCACTCTCCATTTAGAGAATTGCCCACTTAGTCTTTATCTGGAGATATACCTATCTCATAGAACTGGAAAGGACCCTGAAAGGTTATTGAGTCCAGCCCCCTGCCTTCACTAGCAGGACCAAGTACTGATTTTGCCCCAAATCCCTAAGTGGCCTCTTCAAGGATTGAACTCACAAGCCTGAGTGTAGCAGGCCAATGCTCAAACCACTGAGCTATCCCTGCCCCACTGAAGCCCTTTGTGGATAGGTTATAACTATTGATTTTAAAATTCCAATCATGAGCATGATCCAACTGGGTTTCAGTAAAACCATCTAGATTGAGTTCATGCTCATGAATTAGCAATCCTAGCTCTGTTTGTTTGTTACCCAGGCTCCTAGCACTGGGGTATAGACAATTAAGCAATTTCTTCTTTTCATATCCTTTAGCTCCTAAATTAATTTTGTTCTCAACATCTTGATTTGGGGCCAAATGAGTGTTCACAACTTCCCTCTTTTTACCTTCCCTTCTTGTTATTAGCTTAACATCCTTCTGACTACTGGCATGGGGAAAATTGGTTCTAACTATACAGCCCCCTCTCCCCTAGAAGGTGGACCAATGTTCCAAAACCCCCAAACCCTACACAACTTACCTAGCCAGCGATTCTCTTCCAGAATCTTCTCCCTTCTGTTTTCCTTCACTCATGGAACAGGAAGGATCTCGGAGAAGAGCACTTAGACATATCTGAGCTCCCTGAAGTCATCTATTATCTGCAAGCTATCCCATGATGCAATGTCACTAGCGTTGATATGAATCATTACCAATGAATCCTTGCCCATCAACTTCAGAAACCTATCTGAGATCTATATAGCACTTTTCATCCATAGATCTCAAAAGCACTTAACAAAGGCGATCAGTATCATTATCCCCATTTTGCAGATGGGGATACTGAGGAGGTGAAGTTATGTGCCCAATATCAGCCACTAGGCCAGAGGAAGGCCCAAGAATAGAACGTAAGTTTCTTGAGTCACAATCAAGTGCTGTAACCACTGTGCAACACTACCTCCCACATATACAAGTTATGTATTATTAGTATCACCATTCAACAAAAACATCCTTATGTTTAGGTATTTTTCAAGGTGCCCCAAATCAATGTTTTCCAAATGGTGAGTGGTCTAATTATTCCAGCTTGCAAATACACCTCTTTTGTGATCAATCACACTAACCAACACAGCTCAAATTTTGCTCATATCAAATACTTGCAGCCAACTGCTTGTTATAAATCTATAAAAGGGGGGGGGAGTTGAGTAAATTTAAATTAATAAATGCGAAGAAATAGAAAACTGTTTAGGGAGGATTATTATGACTATCCTCCAATTACAAATAGACTAGAGAGAAAGTCAAGTATCAGAAACACATTTAAAAATACAACTGGTCAAAACTTTTCAGAAAATCTAACATTTTCCACACGCACAAAAAAAATAGACAAAATATCTTTGCAAAAAACTCTAAACAACTCACGTTAGAGTGGTGGTGTTCCTTGCACCACTCATGTAGGTATCAGTTCAACACTGAAGAGTAATGTGACTATTCGCAATAACAGCTTTTCTTAACATGTAACGCAGGTATGTGCTGCTTGATGGATTTGACCCTTCCAGTGTGATTTTACTCTTTTCACTGTTTGATGTTATTGGCGGCGCCTCTCTTTTCTTTGACATACCTATAAAAACTGTCAAGCCAAGTACAGAGCAAGAACATGTTAAAAATCGTATATTAAAAAAAAAAAAAAAAAGATCGTCCAACCAACATCTGTCTGGCGTGTCTAGCAAACCACAGACTGCACAAATACACACAAACTAGAGAAAATTTTAAATAAAATCTGGGCAAACCATCCTCAGAAGTCCATGGAGAATTGCATACAATCTATTGAGCTTTGGCCCATTTCCATATCAATTATTAGATCATCTGAGGGCATTAAGTAGATAATACTGTTTACACAACTTACTAAAATAACTAGAGAAGCCCATGAGGATGCCTAGATACTTATGAGACATATGCAGACAGGATGCTCCCTCTGCAACGCAGCATCTTGTTTACAGGAAATCCTGTGATCTTCCTTATCACATACTTATTATTAACTCTTGCTATCTGCTGCATCACTAAAGAAGAATATCTGCTTCCTTGTAGCTTAATAAGTATTAAATATACTTTCACTGAATTTCAACAGATTTGCACAGGCAGCACAAAATTCAATTTCAGGACATCAGCTGGAATTTAGAAAGACCTTGGGCCCAGCAGCAGCTCAGCAAATCAAGTCAAGAATGTTTATTTTCTGATAAGATCAAAGACAGGGACAAGATGTGTTGAAAAATGATACATCAGTTGTAATGGTGTAAAATACTGGATCTCAGCTCCTGTTTGGATGAGGAGAGAACCCTAAAAGACAGACCTGTTTAATTAAGATCCTATTACATATACTGCACACAAATTACTGATTCAGATCTCATACTAGTGTAAATTAGGAGTAACTCAAATGAAATTAATTAAATTACAGTGTGAGAGTAAAATCTGGCCTACTTTGTCTATAAATACATGCACAAGACACTTATTTTTAAAATGTATAGATAGAGTAGATAGATATGAGATGTAGGTATAAGATAGCATGAAACTTAATAAATATTTGCTAAGCACCTTAAGATCCTCAGATGAAAAGAACTATAAGGTGTGTCAAATTTTATAGACATAGATTTTTTTTATTTTATATATATATACACACACATTTTTAAATGTACTAGTTTCATACATTACAAATAGACAAGTACCTATAAATCTATTGTTTAGACAATGAAAATACTCAAGGACCCACTTTGGGTTGTGTTTCATACACTGGTATCTCTAAAAAAAAAAAAACCAAAAAACCCCCAATCAAATGTTGCTATATCCTAAAACTGTGTATGCATTTTGACCAATAATAGCTCACACTGCGTTGATTATTTGAAGTAAATTCTGAAGGATTTCACTGAAAACGTAGAAGGTTAAATCCTTATCCTTTTCTTAATAATTACTGTTTCAAAGAGGTTTGTCTTTGCCCTGACAACTAGCAACTATACCACTAGATGGAGCTGCAGCATTTGCAAGAACACATACCTGGAAACTTGCACCATATAAAATGAATGAGAAAAACTTTTTTAAACAACAAAAGGATTAAAATGTTTGAAAAGAAGAATTTCTACTTAGAAAAGTCTAACATTTAAATGTTTAATGCACTTAAAATTTAAAAAAAATAAATTGCATGAGTTTTAGAGCATAGTTCCTACCTTTCTAGTTGTCCTTAAGGACAATTTAACATCTCTTTATCAGGCAGCTATATGAGCAGAGCAGAAAGCTGAAAGAGAAAATATTCTTGCAGGCTTTTAGACCTGGTGAGTTCAAAGACAGAGTCACTGCAGTGTCTCAGTTCCTACAGTACCTTTTCCTTCTGATCAAAAGGAACCGAGTAAAACTCGCAACTGTTAAAAGAACTATCAAATAATGGGGGGAGGGGAGTAAAACAAAATGAACCCATAATGCATTCTGAACAGTGCTAGGGGAAGTGAAAAGACTGTTCATTTATTGGTTCCATTTTAGCTAGTCAACATTCTCAGTTTTGACCCTGGGTTCTGATCAAGTTCTGGTTTTAGTTACTATAGAATATTTTTTTAAATTCTATTCAATTAGCTATACACACATAATACACTCTCATTTATCCAAATGGCCTGGGGGATATCTGAAACTTTCAGATAAATGGAAGTGCTATTAACTATCGTAGGACTACATGGGGGATTCAGATAACAAGGATTTTCAGGTAAAGGGAATTTGGATTGCACTGTCTATAATTTCAGCTTTTTCCCATTGTTACTTATGCTGAAAAGGAAGAGACCTCAAATCTGGGCAAGACTGATTAGATTCACCACCCACCTCTTTCTCCCTTGCTTTAAGTAACCAGACACCATAGATGTTCCTGGCACAGCCACTGAAAAATGTCAAATTGTGTAGGTTTAGGTGCAGTGGGCCGAGCTTTTCATGCATTGTGCTTGTGATTTCAGTGAGTTGCTGAAATGGCCTAGTTTTTGATGCTGCTTCCTTTCCCCCCCTGCGTCTTGGCTGCAGACAAAGTTTGAAAGCATCCCCCTGCATCAAGATTCTTTTTTTTTTTTTTTTCAAAGAGAGGTTTCAGTTGAGGCTGCCAGCTTTCAAAAGTGCTTAGGAGTCAGCGTGAGGAGACGGGGCAGTCCAGTAGCAGGGGGAAAAAAGCATGAAGACGATGCCAGAGTCTTTGAAAGAAGTCCCTTGGGAGGTGAAATCTTTGAAGGGGGTCTCCTCCTCCTTCCTATGCAATTTCTTCCTGCAATCCTGAAAAGACAGATGTAATCTCAGAAAACGGGAGGCAGGTTTGACTGTGATTGTCACCGAACCTCACCTCCAGGAACAGCAGCTCAGGAGGGACTTCTGTGAATTCATATACAGCACTTTTTATAGGGCCTTACATGTTCAAAGCTCTTTACAAATCTCAGGCCAGATTAATCCAGGATTTACGTCTGCATGAACCGTGGCAAAGGGCTCTGGTGCCCAGGAGATTAGAAAGCCTGCCATGAAACTTGGTTGTGATGACTTAAAAAGGACACACACAGAAAGTGGCTGACTTAGAACAACGCTTCCTCAGCTCTCCTCCCCTAGCGCCCCTCCTCTACTTGCGCTACATTGATGACATCTTCATCATATGGACCCACGGGAAGGAGGCCCTTGAAGAATTCCACCTGGATTTCAACAATCTCCACTCCACCATCAACCTCAGCCTGGACCAGTCCACACAAGAGATCCACCTCCTGAACACTACAGTGCAAATAAGTGATGGTCACATAAACACCACCCTATGCTGGAAACCTACTGACCGCTATACTTACCTACATGCCTCCAGCTTCCATCCAGGACACATCACATGATCCATTGTCTACAGCCAAGCCCTAAGATACAACCGAATTTGCTCCAATCCCTCAGACAGAGACAAACACCTACAAGATATTTATCAAGCATTCTTAAAATTACAATACCCACTTGGGGAAGTGAGGAAACAGATTGACAGAGCAAGACGGGTACCCAGAAGTCACCTACTACAGGACAGGCCCAACAAGGAAAATAACAGAACTCCACTGGCCATCACGTACAGCCCCCAGCTAAAACCTCTCCAGCGCATTATCAATGATCTACAACCTATTCTGGAAAATGATCCCTCACTCTCACAGACCTTGGGAGGCAGGCCAGCCAGCCCTTGCTTACAGACAACCCCCAAACCTGAAGCAAATACTCAACAGCAACAACACACCAACCCAGTAACCAATCCCTATAGCAAACCTCGCTGCCTACTCTGTCCCCATATCTACTCTAGCGACACCATCAGAGGACCCAACCACATGAGCCACACCATCAAGGGCTCATTCACCTGCATGTCTACTAATGTTATATATGCCATCATGTGCCAGCAATGCCCCTCTGCCATGTACATTGGCCAAATCGGACAGTCTCTACGTAAAAGAATAAATGGACACAAATTGGACATCAGGAATGGTAACATACAAAAGCCAGTAGGTGAACACTTCAATCTCCCTGGACATTCTATAACAGATTTAAAAGTAACTATTCTTGAACAAAAAAACTTCAGAAACAGACTTCAAAGAGAAACTGCAGAACTAAAATTAATTTGCAAATTTACACCATTAATTTGGGCTTGAATAGGGACTGGGACTGGCTGGCTCATTACAGAAGCAGCTTTGCCGCTCCTGGAATTGACACCTCCTCATCTATTATTGGGAGTGGACTACATCCACCCTGATTGAATTGGCCCTCTCAACACTGGTTCTCCACTTGTGAGGTAACTCCCTTCTCTTCATGTATCATTATATAATGCCTGCATCTGTAACGTGCACTCCATGCATCTGAAGAAGTGAGTTTTTTTGCCCACGAAAGCTTATGCCCAAATAAATCTGTTAGTCTTTAAGGTGCCATTGGACTCCTTGTTGTTTTTGTGGATACAGACTAACACGGCTACCCCCTTCCCCTCTCCCCCTCCCCCCGCCCCAATACTTGACACAGAAAGTGGACAGCCAAAGAAGAAACCTCGGGGAAGGGAAGTGGATAGTCAGAGAAGAAACCCAAGGGAGGGGACGTGTTCACAGTTCTAGAGAGCAAAGAACTCTGGGAAAAAGTGAACAAGCCACTTTGGGCAAGGAAACAGAAGGCTCAAGTGCCAAGCCAGCTCTTTACTTCCTTTTCCAGGACCCAAGGTAGGAGCTTCTGGGAGAGGGTGGACACAAGCTCCTTTTCATTTCTTTACATTCAGGTAAAGACCCTCAGAGAAGAGCCTATAACCCAGAGAAAGATGGGAAGAAGAGAGTCTGATTGAAACCTTGTTTATTTAGATTTTTGTTACGCCAAGGGAGGAAGGGGGGCAGTAGCTAAACATAAAACAATGGTGTAATTTATATATTCCTGAACAACTGTGAACCTAACCGAATAACTTCAGCTCCAAGTTAACCACAGATTCATTTGATCCTGTGTTTCCATTTGACTGTTCCTCAGGAACCAAAAGCAGCATATAGATTTGTATTGTGTCTTCACCGCTTATTTTAAATCATGATTGGTTCTTATTGCAAGGAAATTTAAATCAGAACTGATTGAATTGGCCATTTAAAATCTATCATATTGTACAAGAAGCAGGAGTGTCAACTCACGTTTGGAGGACAGCGCACTCTCAAATTCACTCTGTCATCCGCTCAGCCCTTTAAACACTCATCACCTGCAGTCAGAGGCTGAGCAGGATCTGAGCTCCATCTTCCATCCTAAGAGGATAAAGATACAAATAGAGCAGAGATTAGACGAGGGAGAAATGAATACCATATATAAGCAGAAGATTGGGAACTGAGATATTAAGTGACTAGATCAAGGTCACCTAAAGTCTGGGGCAAAGGTAGGAATTGAACCCAGATCACCTGAGTCGCAGTCCACAAGCCCATCCACCTCCTACACCCACTATTTTGTAAATTCTGCCCCCTTCTCTTTCCCCCTTAGCAATTGAATTGACGCTTCGGCCAGTTCCCACACTGGATCTTAGGCTTTGTGACTGGACATATCAATTAAGTGGATACACAGAGTGGCCCAAATTTGTGTGAACTGGTCCTGAAAATAGCTATGAAATCAATACATTTCCGGAACCTAAATCAATAGTGTAGTTGTGCAGAAGTATATTTAAATGGTCACTCAAAAAACATTTAAAATAAATCTAGATTTCCAGTGTACCAAAAGTAGGGTGACCATATTTCCTAAAGGGAAAACAGGACACTGAGCAGGCTGGCCCAAGAGCCCTCCCCATGGGTCTGACCCCAGCTGCTGGCCCCAGGCTCCCCCACTGCAGGGCTGGCCCCAGCTGCTTGCCCAAGGCACTCCCCCCCCCAGACTGTCACTGGTCACTCGAACCCAGCTGGCCCCCCCCGTTCGAGGCTGTCGCTGGAACCCTGCCGCCCCCCACCACACACACACACACACACACACACACACACACACACACACACAAGAACTCTTCTCCTTCAGCCCAGCCTCCTCCCTGCACTGGGCTGGTATCTCCGCTCGCCCGCCACATGTTGTTCTGCACCGCACCCCACTTTTTTGACAAAACTGGGCATTTGTCTCATGTGCTCTTGCCAACTTGATCAGTCAGCAAGAGCAAACAGGACAAATGCCCACTTTTGCCAAAGAAGTCGGGACGGCTGGGACAGGGCTCACAAAAGGGACCGTCCCAGCCAAAATGGGACATATGGTCACCCTAACCAATAGGTATAACACAATAGAACAGAGCCTTTCTCTTCAGTGTTAAGTCTTCCTCTGAAAGGACACTCCATTTCTGCTGCCAGTGCCAGGGTATCTTTATGTAATGCACGCCCAGTCAGTGTGGGGCTCCATTCCCTTTTAGCGGTGCCTGGGCCAGGCTCATGAACCTGCCAGAACATTATCTAACAGAGCTGAGTCTTTTAGCTCAGGCAATAGAGGCTCATGCTTTAGGATGCAGAGTACTGCTTCGATCCCCAATGCTCACAACTCACCCAGGGCTGCAGGTTACCTTTAATGCCCAAAGGTGTACCAGAAACCTTTGCACTGGCTGCAGGAGAGACAGAGGATTTGGGACAGCACCTAAAACCAAAGGCACCCACTGAATACCAGTGAGCAGAGACAAGATCACAAGAGGTGGTGTGGAATGCTGGAATGCTGCAGTCCCAGAAGTGGATCAGGATGGTGGTGGTGGTGAATGATCAGGGCCAATACCGTTCCGGTGAGAGATGGCGCCCTTAGGCAGTTGTCTATTTAGATGATGCCTAATGCTGCCCCGTCTGAAGATGCTCAATAACGTTGTGGTAAAAACAGCTGCAGCACCACAGTGGAAAATAAATTTACTCTGAAAAAAAGTTTTCATCTGGCTCCAGGCTTGGCCACAGCAGAGAATGTATTTGTGAGCACCAGCAATGATCACCTGAGGTAGGCTGGTTGCATTGTTCCATGACAGCAGCATCTTAACTTACGTCTTGACTTACATCTTACTGGATTTCTTACTGGGTTTCCAGCTCTGATTTTCACTGATGATTTTCAGGAAGTGTTGACCAGACTGTGGTCCAGGTAATTCTCCATTTCTTCAAGTTTTTGGTTTGGGCCCAGTCACTTCAATAATAATCACATTTCAAATGCTCAGCATCCACATTAGATGTTAAAGGGAGAATTATCCACCATCATGCCAGCAAAACCACACATATCTACTGTACAACTCGGAATAACTGCTGTACATTGATTCTTCTCTGCATTCACTCATTTGATAAATCAGCAAGAATTAATGCCCTGTAATTATGTCTAGCAGCACGGAACACTGCTTATCAGAGGCCAAATCCAAAGTCCACTGAAGTCAATAGGAGTCTTTCCACTGAACTCAAAAGGCTTTGGATCAGACCCTAGTAAAGTCTACCCAGAAGCTGGCAGGTAACGTAACACACATATATTACGTTGGCCAGGTTTTTTGTGGGTTTTTTTTGCACGATAATAAACAATTCTGCCAGAGTTTACTTTTCCCACTGCTACAGCCAAGGTATTCTGTGTTCTGTTCTTGTTCTACTCACATTTTTCTTCATACTAAAGAACTTTAACAAGAATTCTGCTAAAATGTATTGACCAGACTTACATCTTCTGGACTTCGAGCCTGTTCTGTCTAACATCACTATGTTTTTGGGAAAGCTGCTGCATTTGTATCTTTAATATTTGACAAAAACTTACAGCCTTAGAAGGTATTTTTATGTTTTGTATAAACTTACAATAAATAAACGTGTGGTTCAGGCTACACATAGTTGTCACACTGTCTGGAGTGGTTCACAAATGTGGATGCTAACCTCAGGGCAGATCGTTACAAACCAGGGCACAAACCCCAAACTGGTTATGTGTTCTATAATTAGATTTTGCCAACCCAAGTATCCAGTGTGAACTCCTCAAGCATTATAACAGCCTTAACATGGAGTCACAGACAGCCTCCTTGGGCGCTCCAGCTATCTTGCCACCTAGGCAAGCCTGCCTTTGTGATAGATGGTCCCTTGCACCAAAAATCACAATATTCAGGTTACTCCCAGTCCCAAAGGACCAGTCACTTACTTCAGTCAATTGTACCTTAGCTTTCTCACCAAAGAGAACACTTGTAGCCAATCCTGCAATAAGCTAACTGAAAATTTATTAACTAGGAAAAAGAAATAGGTTATTTACAAAGTTAATGCAGGTAAACACATACAAATCAGTTTAGTCTTAGGTTCCAAAAAGCAACAGAAGCTGCTGTAATGTGTGCAAGCTCTATGTATTGGGGATCCCTTGCTTATGTTTAGAAATATTGCCCTCTCCAAATTCCCAACAGTGTAGTGATACAGTTCCTTCTGGTCAGGGATTTTTATTCCCTTCCCCCAAAGTTCAAATTATGATGGGTCAAGAGTTTGTGTACATCCCCGCTTCATAGGTGTAGGGGCAGCAATCAACAAAGTCTTGTCCACTGATGTTCCACAATGGTTGGTTTGGTGTCTATAGGCCTTCTTTTGTTGAGCAGGAGATGATACCTCTTGTGGTAAACTAGCAGTTCCCACTTCCTGACTATATCCAGTTTCATAGCAAACACTTAGCTATTATCTTATAACCTGGGGTGCAGATATTATAAGTGAGATTGATGCACACAGCAACTCACAAGCAGTTCAAAAAATCCAAACACTAAGCACATTCTTATAAACATAATATCCATTTTAATAATGAGAACACATAGGTGAGCCAGACTGGTTTTCAGCTATGCATTTGTCAGTGTTCATTGAGGCTTAGGGGCCTTGGCATGAACTGGCACCTGGCCTGTCAGAGTCACAATGATAACATATGATTCTGCCCTTCCCAATATGCTGAGACTGTAGCTCATCCACTGGGTCATTCTGGCATTGTGGAAGCCAGTTGAATACATGATCTACACATGTAAAGTGTGTCACCCAGTACATTCATACAAGACATTCCAATAACCCACCATAATTGTACTGTAACTTGACTTCATCTTGCTCATTATTACATATCAGTAGTCTTAGATTCATTCATAGCCGCTCCTTGCCATTACAATAGGTTCAAGCTCAAAGTCTGTTCGAGTAAGGGCCAACCAGCTCAGGCTCTCCTGTCGGTTATTCCAACATAACAGAGCAGTACTTGGCCCTCTGCCTGTTGTAACTTCTAACTAGACACATGCATTAATAGCCCATATTTAGCATTTTTTTAAAATGACTCTTTTAGGAATTTGTTTGTAGTTCAGTGCTAATTTTAGCTTGATCAGAAAGTGCTCTGGGGATACTTGCATAAAAGGTGTTATAGAAATGCACTTCATTGCACAGCAGCTGAATCAAATTCAACACAGTTTAAAATTAGCTACAGTAGTAAAGAATACTGCAGGGATTAGGCTGGCACGGTGTCTGCGTTGTAAGAAAATACCTGCATAATTATGGCCTTTGTAGCTATGCACACTGAGATAAAAGGAATGAAACCTCATGCTTCAGGGTGCAAGGTGATCCCTTGGCCAGGAAGGGATTTTTGTAAGCACTACACAAAGAGGCTGCCACTCAAAAGCACAGGTGGGGGGCAAGACTAAAAATGGAGACGTGTGCAGCTATACTGAAGGTGACAGGATGCTCAGAAAGCTGTGGAGGAGGAGATATGTCCCCTTTATTCTCCTGCCTTTTGCAGGGGTCACGTCTGTATTGCACATTTTGGCAAGGTATATGACAAGATGCCAGCTCTGCAGGCAGCATGTCAGGTGAACCTGTGGTCTGATCCAGTGAGACAACTCTTATCTTCCTAAACAGGGAAGAAGAAATGGCACTTTAAGGTCAGAATGGGCAGCCAATGGGGCAGGGTGCCATACATGGAAAACTACAAGCTTTCAAATTTCTATCAACAATTTTCACTAACATCCAATAACTACCACCAACACCACATGCCTCCCTAACAGATTCTTGAACATTCTCCCATGAGAGCCACTTTCCCCCAATCCATTGTGCCACTGCTACAACCTTATTTTTATTTTCAACAATTTTCACTGCCTCACAGAATTCCTCTCCGACACAGCTCACCTTTCAAAGATATTTTCCAATTGATCTAATCCATCCTTTCTACCTAAGAGCTTCTTTGCCTGTTTAAAAAAAATATATCTAAGGATGCATGTAGAATGTAGCATCATTAACAATTCTTTAATACATACAAGCAAATCTGGCAACTTTAAATCATGTTACTTCTTTGAAACATGCCACAGACTGCCTTTTCCACTTTCTACTTAGCAAATCTTCATAGGGTTTTTAATACTCTTTCTACTTTTGCCATGATCAAAGGAATTGCTCTCCGTTTGCTTGTTCCTCTGATAAGTGATAAAAGATGTCAGTGAGACTAATGAGAACTGCCTCCAGCTTCCTTCATAAAGCCCCGTAGAAAAGAAATCACAATGCATCGTCAAACCTGCTAGTCTTTTAGGAAATAAAGTGTGGAAAAATACTAGGCACAAAGGCAATGGCAGGGGGAGGGACTTTTACAAAAGAAACAAAAAACAGGATAATAGTCAGTAGAAAATACTTCTATCAAGAAACTGCATCTAGGTAAACTCCCAAATAGCAGTCTAGCGAGACCGTCTATGGAAGATGTTAAGAGTTTCGTTGCTTTGTGTAATATTATTCACCTTCTGTTTCTCCCCACCCCATGTTACAGATGCTGAAACATATTTAGCCAAGTATGTATGAAACAGAGTGCTAAAACTTGAACCTAGATCCTGCATTAGACCTTTGCACTTCTCTGTTGCATAGCTGGACACCATATGTTACCTTTTCAGGATCTGCAAAAGGTAAACTGTCATTGACTTTAGTGCGTATTTTGCATGAATAAAAGCCACAGGATCAAGTCATTAATATAAATCTTTCTTAGTTTAAGAAGTAAGGCCCCAAACCTGCAAGAACTGAACTTAAAGAATCAACACATCCCTGGATTGGGCCCTAAATCGCTTTTGTGTCCCTGGTCACTCACCTTGGGATGAGGTGGGTGTGCCAAGGATAAATCCAATCAAGTCTAAATAGTCAAAGGTGTGAGTGTACTGAGATCAGCTCCTAAATAGATGGCTAGGTTTTAATCTCAGGGCTAAGGGGGGCAACTGGCTTTCTGAAAGAACGACTTGTCTAGTTTGCTGTTTCTGGGTTGCTTTGCAACCATCTTCTCTGTGTTTTTGCTTGCCAGGTTGCTCCCTGCATTAAATCTGAGGTCTTGACACAGCTTAGAAGCATGGGGGAAGGCAAAGAAGAAAGGTTGCCAACCCTGGTTGCTCATCTGAAAAGTTATCAACATTTTACCCCAAAGTCCTATTCGAAGAGAGTAGTTATGCACAAAGGAGAGGATTTATAAGGGAGATTCTGCAGAATAACACCATCATCAGGTGGAAATATCTAGTTCTCGCTCGCTCTCTCGCTCTCTCTAACTGAAGCAATAGCTGAATGAAAATAAGGGAACGGTTTAGGGACATAATATGCTGAGCTGGAGGAGGCAGCGTGGCAGATGCTAGTTAGAGACTACTCCCAGGGCTAGCTGTTACCTTGGTTCATCTTGAAGTCTCACCCAATATATGTCCCCTACTTACATAATGTGTTTTCCCTTTTAAAAATGATGAAACTGGTGTCCCATAAACAGGTACTTTTAGTTGAACAAGACTAGCTCCAAACATTTTCTCCATAAGGACTGTGATAAATGAAGAGGGAGAGGGGGAGCTCCCTTTTATGGACACCCACCCAACCAGTTAGCTATAAAATCCCTCTTAGTAGCTATTCTCTATTTGCTTTATCTGTAAAGGGGTAAAAAGTCTCACTGCTACGCATAGGTAAAAGGAAGTGAGTAGGCACCAAAAGAGCCAATGGGAGGCCTAGAACCTTTTAAAATTGAGAAAAAACTTCCCCTTTGTCTATCTGTTTGTTCTCCCGGGAAGAGGGGGACAGAGCAGCGATGCTGTAAGAAGCTTGGGACCAGGTATGAAAAATCATCAGTATCATACCTAGAAACTACTAATTTGAAACCCCAGATATGTAAGTAATCAGGAAATGTCTAGCAAGACGCAATTTGGTTTATCCCTTTTATTTCTTTATGGCTTGTGGATTCCTCTGTGCTAACCCAGTGCTTTTGTTTTGCTTGTAACCTTTAAGCTGGACCTCAAGAAAACTATTCTTGGTGCTTAATCCTTGTAATTGCTCTTTTAAAATCTAGCAATAGCTGAGTTCCCAAATGTATTTTCTTTCCTTTTTTTTTTTTAACTAAAATTTACCTTTTTTAAGAACAGGATTAGATTTTTGTGTCTTAAGAGGTTTGTGCATAAGTTGTTTGATTAGCTGGTGGCAACAGCTGATTTCTTTTTTTTTCTTTGTCAGCTCTTCCCCAGAGGGGAGGGGGTGAAAGGGCTTGAGGGTACCCCACAGGAAGTGCGCCTTTCTGGTTTCTCAAAGGTCTCTTTCTGCACTTGGTTGGTGGCAGCATCTACCAATCCAAGGTCAGAGAAAAGCTATAACCTTGGGAGTTTAATACAAGCCTGGAGTGGCAGGTAGAGTCCTTGCAGGCCCCCACCTTCTGCACTCAAAGTGCCAGAGTGGGGAATCAACCTTGACAAGGACAATCTGGAAAAAAAAATCTAACAGTGGGTTCAGCTCCTCCTAGACAGAACTTTTTGTTACCTCGCCTCATCCCCACCTTCCTGCTCCTCCCATCACTAATGCCCTTGATAGCAGTATGCACTTCGTTTTGCAATTGATTGATGTCTGAAAAGGTTGTAGCAACATCATGCTTTCTGTGGACAACCTGCGCTTCAACCCCTGGCTCTTCCTAGTGCAATGCATTTGGGAACTCAGCTATTGCTAGATTTTAAAAGAGCAATTACAAGGATTAAGCACCAAGAATAGTTTTCTTGAGGTCCAGCTTAAAGGTTACAAGCAAAACAAAAAAACAGACAGGGCCGCCCGGGGGGGGGGGGAGGAAGGCGGGCAAGTGGGGCAATTTGCCCCAGGCCCCGCAGGGGCCCCACGAGCCCTGGCCCAGCGGCGGTCTGAGTCTTCAGCGACATTTCGGCGGCAGGGGGCCCTTCAGTGCTGCTGAAGCCGCAGAGCGACTGAAGGGCCCCCCACCACCGAAATGCCGCCGAAGACCCAGACCGCTGCCGGGTGAGTACAAGTGCCACAGCTCCCCCGCTTTGCCCCAGGCCGCCTGAATCCTCTGGGCGGCCCTGCTCACGGTCATCCGCATTGACTACATTTTTCAGCAACAGCTCTCTTAAGTCTGCCAGCAGAACAGCCTGGCTGAGGGGTGGCCACTGCAGAAGGAGATATGACTCTGTGGTAATGTGGGACTCATCTTGAAGAAATGCCTTTGCTGCTGCTGCTCCTGACTCTCTTCATTAAGGGGAGAGTAACGCTGATGCCTGAACAAAAGAAGCTAATCTTTCTCCTGGGGCTATTTCTCCTTTATACTAATTATAGAGAGGAAGCTTCTACAGAATCTCAAATACTGGAAACTCATTGATTTTTCCAGGCAGGTTGAGAGAAGGTATTAAACTGGGCAAGTAGGCTAGGGGAGTGTAGCTCTCCATGAACAGACAGACAGCGGAGGCAATGTCTATGGCCCTTAGCTTCACTGGGCAGAAGCACCAATTAACACCATTAGCCCATGCCTCTGAGGCCACAACTGAACAAATTCTCAAGGGTATGTTCTCCTTGTAAAATGGTTACACAGATAATAACTGTGAGACTTCATTAAAAGCATAAATAACAGATACACACAGGTTTTTCTTGGCGGGATCAGACAGCAACTCTTCCTCCCTGAAGAACAGAAGCATGGCGTCTGCCACCACATGCAGTAAGTTTAGCCAATCAGTGAACCAGAAAAAATACCATGCAATACAGCTCAGCTAACCCATTGAATTTCAAAGATGCACGATGAGAGTTGTATTGACATCCTGAGATGGAGCAAGAAAATCCCATGCACAATTTCAACAAAACTTTCACTGGTACAAAAAACTTGCAAAAGAACACATCATCACAGGCTCAAAACTGGGCAGATATTTAGTGTTTTGAATTCTGGATTGACTATTTCATGCAATTCTAGTAAACAGTGGGGATGGACGCTGGAAACAAGACAACAGTGTGACAGAACCTTTGGGTCCAATTCTACAAATCTCAGTAAAGTCAACGAGGATTGAGGGCATTAGTAGCTAGCTGACAAGAGGTGCTAAGACTTCAGGATTGGGCTCTATCACGGATAAGCAAACCAGTTTGAACTGGAACCAAACCTTTGAGGTTAAAAAAAAAAACCCAAAAACCACACAGCTATTTTTTTAAGAACTATTCATCACTTTGAGATCTGTGATCCTATGTATTTTTGGGTCCTATCCAGCATTTCAAAAACCCTAAACTACTACGCAACTGACTGTTCTCATATCTTTTCCATTCCACTTTTGCAGACAAAATAAGGGTCTTGTTTTGCACCTGTCTCTAATAGACAGAAGTTTAAACACCTAACTTAGTTTGAAATACAACTTAGCTTGATTCAACAAAATATTGCCGGGCATGTCAGGAGGACACTGACTCTGTTTCATGAAAAACATGTGCTTAATTTCCATACCTACAGAGCAAAACTGACCACAGTAGATCCAGAGAGAACAGGAGCTGAAAATGAACCAGGGGCAGAGCAATGGCAATAATATCATTCTCAGGAGAATGTGAGGAGGCTGACTACTGGATTGGCTTGCTAAGCATGTTAAGCCTATCATGCAATCAAATAGACAGCTAAGTGTTTTTGGATGTTGACAGGCTGACCTCATATTATTCCCCTGAATTCTTGCCTCTGCACAATTCAGTGATTCTATTGTTTACAGATTGCAACGCTAAACAAAACTTGGAACTAGCTCATTTTGCAAAAAGAAAACAAACCCAACATTTAATGCCTGCTAATAGTGATGCTGAGATAGCTGCTTTGGAATTAGAATCTCAGAACTCTTGTGGATTAGTGGATTCAGATTTAAAAGTATACCCTGGCTTTTTGATATTCCCTATTCAATCCATCAGCATTTTCCGTCCTCAGCAGTTTTATCATGAAAATATCAAGGGCACAGCTGTTCTCCCAGTACAGCAGCATCCAGCGAAAAGAAAAGAATATGGGAAGGTGCAGGGAGGAGACAAAGAAGGAAACTCAGGCAAAAAATAGATTAAAGGAGAAGTGATAGCAAGTCAGTTGGGGTATAGAGAAGAAACTAAGAGATAAAGAAGGCACTAAAAAGTGACCCTAAGATAGTTATAAAAGGTAAGAAATAACAGATTTGGAATTGCACAGGAGGAAGCAAAGTACAAAAATTAAAAGAAAGAAGAGAATAATGAAACAGGGTCAGAGAATTAGAAGTTAATGAAATAGAGTGTAAAAGGGAAAAGTGCATTGGAAAAAATAGGGAATAAAGTCTAGAAAGAACCAAAACAAACAAGGAAAATTAGAAAAAGGCAGGAAGCAGCTAGAAAAATAAATAATAAAAGGTCTCAATGAATGTGAATTTCCACGTGGGACCTGGAATGGTCCTCTTGATGCTTCTATGCATTGTGTATGTTTCTACTGTATGTCTATACTGCAATAAAACACCCATGGCTGTAGGGTGACCAGACAACAAATGTGAAAAATCGGGACAGGGGGTGGTGAGTAATAGGATCCTATATAAGAAAAAGACCCAAAACTCAGGACTGTCCCTATAAAATCAGGACATCTGGCCACCCTACATGGCTGGCCTGTGTCAGCTGAGTCAGGCTTGCAGGACTCGAATTGTAGGGCCCCAAACCAAAACGTCTACACTGCAATTTTATAGCCCTACAGCCCGAGCTCGAGTCAGCTGACACAGGCCAGCCATGGGTATTTTATTGTAGTGTAGACATATCCTCAGTGAGTCAGTTACATTTTACCTTAGTCAGCTTAGAGCTTGTCTACAATTGAAATGCTAGAGAGGCACAGCTGCACCGCTGCAGCACTTTGGCACAGGAAGCGTCTACATTGTTGGGAGGGATTCTCCTATTGGTGTCGGTAATCCACTTCCCCAAGAGGTAGTAGCTAGGTCGACAGAAAAACTCTTCTGTCAACCTAGCATTGTCTACTCTGGGGGTTAGGTTGACTTAACCCTGGATTTTTCTGACCCCTGAGTGACATAGTTAAGCTAACGTAATTTTCTAGTATAGACCAGGCCTTAGCTATGTAACTCCCTTTTTCATTTTCATTAGGTAATTAGTAACTCTTTGTATTTACATAGTTCAGTGAAAAGTGCTTTCTCAAATGCTTTACAAAGGCAAATAAGTATTCTTTTTAGAGATGCCTGAATTTTTCCAAATTTGGAGTTTTATATTTGTTGTTGTTAGAAATGTTTTCAAATAGGAAAAAAAAGTTTGGGTTTTTTCCCTAGTTGCTTCTAATTATTATTCCCTTTTCATAGGTAGGGGATCGGAAACACAAAGCAGTTGAATGACCTTGGGCAAGGTTACACAGTAAGTCTGTGACAGAGCTGATAATAGATCCCAGGTCTCCTGACTCCTAATCCAGTGCATTTGCATTTTTCTTCATTCAGGTAAAATACAGAACAGTACCTTCAGTAACATCTATGAAAAAAATTCTAAGACTATTCTAGAATTGACTTTAAATTGTGAGAAAAGAAATTGTTGAGAAATTGATGCAGTGGAAATGAAAAGTGAAAGGTGCTAGTATTTTTCTAGGGGATTGGGGTTGGTTTTGTTATTGTTGTATGTTAAATCATTTCAAAGACATTCAGAGTAGCTGGGACACACCTTTTTTTGTTGTATAAATGTAAAGAAATAAAATAATAAATTAGCATTTTCATGTAAAAGAATAGGAATGCTTGTAAGTCAGTACCAGGGATTTCAAATGAAATATCCATCTCTGTGATATTGTAAGTCAAATATTAGCCAGAAGGATTTATAATAGCAGTGTCACTGAAATCATTATTCTTGTAAAAAGTTACATTTGATGGCTATTAGTTGGGTCTCTTGAGATAATTTAGGGCTTGTCTACATGGGGACACTCAGGAAAATTAATCTGAATTAACTAAGGGTATGTCTACACTACGAAATTAGGTCGAATTTATAGAAGCCGGTTTTATAGAAATCGGTTGTATACAGCCGATTGTGTGTGTCCCCACATAAAATGCTCTAAGTGCATTAAGTCGGCGGACCACATCCACAGTACCGAGGCTAGCATCGACTTCCGGAGCGTTGCACTATGGGTAGCTATCCCACAGTTCCCGCAATCTCCGCCGCCCATTGGAATTCTGGGTTGAGATCCCAATGCCTGAATGATGCAAAACAGTGTCGCGGGGGGTTCTGGGTACATGTCGTCAGGCCCCTCCCCCTCCATCAGAGCAACGGCAGACAATCGATTTTTACCTGGGTTACCTGTGCAGACAACATACCACACCAAGCATGGAGCCCGCTCAGCTCAGCTCACCGTCACCATATGTCATCTGGGTGCCGGCAGACGTGGTACTGCATTGCTACACAGCAGCAGCTAATTGCCTTTTGGCAGTAGACGGTGCAATATGACTGGTAGCCTTCATCGGCGATCTGGTTGTTGGCAGACGTGGAGCTGCATTGCTACACAGCAGCAGCCCCTTGCCTTTTGGTAGAAGATGGTATATTACGACTGGTATCCGTCGTCGTCGTACTGCCATGACAATGATGGCTATAAGTCGTAGTATGCTATTTTCTGCCAAGCGCCCAGTATTTTCTGCCAAGCACCCAGAAGATGACGAGGGCTATCAGTCATGCTGCACCGTCGTCTGCCAGCTTAAGATGTAAAAAATAGATTTGTTCTGTATTCATTTGCTCCCTCCCCCCTTCCGTGAAATCAACGGCCTGCTAAACCCAGGGTTTTGAGTTCAATCTTTGGGGGGGCCATTCTGTGTGACAGTTGTTTGTGTTTCTCCCTGATGCACAGCCACCTTTGTTGATTTTAATTCCCTGTACCTGTAAGCTATGTCGTCACTCGCCCCTCCGTCCATCAGATACTAGTTTCGCGCCTTTTTTCAGACCAGACACCATAGCACTGGGATCATGGAGCCCGCTCAGATCACTGCGGCAATTATGAGCACTATGAACACCACGCACATTGTCCTGGAGTATATGCAGAGCCAGGACATGCCAAAGCAAAACCAGGACCAGCCGAGGAGGCGATTGCAGCGTGGTGATGAGAGTGATGAGGAAACTGACATGGACATAGACCTCTCACAAGGCACAGACCCCAGCAATGTGCAAATCATGGTGTTACTGGGGCAGGTTCATGCCGTGGAACGTCGATTCTGGGCCCGGGAAACAAGCACAGACTGGTGGGACCGCATCGTGTTGCAGGTGTGGGACGATTCCCAGTGGCTGCGAAACTTTCGCATGTGTAAGGGCACTTTCATGGAACTTTGTGACTTGCTTTCTCCTGCCCTAAAGCGCCAGAATACCAGGATGAGAGCAGCCCTCACAGTTGAGAAGCGAGTGGCGATAGCCCTGTGGAAGCTTGTAACGCCAGACAGCTACCGGTCAGTCGGGAATCGATTTGGAGTGGGCAAGTCTACTGTGGGGGCTGCTGTGCTCCAAGTTGCCAGGGCAATCAAAGACCTGGTGATATCAAGGGTAGTGACTCTGGGAAACGTGCAGGCCATAGTGGATGGCTTTGCTGCAATGGGATTCCCAAACTGTGATGGGGCGATAGGCGAAACCCATATCCCTATCTTGTCACCGGAGCACCAAGCCACCGAGTACATAAACCGCAAGGGGTACTTTTCAATGTTGCTGCAAGCCCTGGTGGATCACAAGGGACGTTTCACCAACATCAACGTGGGATGGCCAGGAAAGGTACATGATGCTCGCGTCTTCAGGCACTCTGGTCTGTTTTGAAAGCTGGAGGAAGGGACTTTCTTCCTGGACCAGAAAATAACCGTTGGGGATGTTGAAATGCCTATCGTGCTCCTTGGGGACCCAGCCTACCCCTTAATGACATGGCTCATGAAGCCGTACACAGGCAGCCTGGACAGTAGTCAGGACCTGTTCAACTACAGGCTGAGCAAGTGCCTAATGGTGGTGGAATGTGCATTTGGACGTTTAAAAGTGCCCTTGCGCAGCTTACTGACTCGCTCAGATCTCAGCGAAAAGAATATCCCCATTGTTATTGCTGCTTGCTGTGCGCTCCATAATATCTGTGAGAGTAAAGGGGAGACATTTATGGCGGGGTGGGAGATTGAGGCAAATTGCCTGGCCGCTGATTATGCGCAGCCAGACACCAGGGCGGTTAGAAGAGCACAGCAGGGCGCGGTGCGTATCAGAGAAGCTTTGAAAATGAGTTTTGTGACTGGCCAGGCTACAGTGTGAAACTTCTGTTTGTTTGTCCTTAATGAACCCTCCGCCCCCCCAACCCGGTTCATTCTACTTCCCTGTAAACCAATCATCCCCCTCCACTCCTCCCCCCCTCGAGCACCGATTGCAGAGGCAATAAAGGTCATTGTTACTTCACATTCATGCATTCTTTATTAATTCATCACACAACTAGGGGGATAATTGCCAAGGTAGCCCGGAATGGGTGGGGGAGGAGGGAAGGAAAAGGACACACTGCAGTTTAAAACTTTAACTCTTATTGAAGGCCAGCCTTCTGATGCTCGGGCAATCATCTGGGGTGGAGTGACTGGGTGGCCGGAGGCCCCCCCACTGTGTTCTTGGGCGTCTTGGTGAGGAGGCTATGGAACTTGGGGAGGAGGGCTGTTGGTTACACAGGGGCTGTAGCGGCGGTCTCTGCTCCTGCTGCCTTTCCTGCAGCTCAACCATACGCTGGAGCATATCAGTTTGATGATCCAGCAGCCGGAGTATCGACTTTTGCCTTCTGTCTGCAAGCTGACGCCACCTATCATCTTCAGCCTGCCACTTGCTCTGTTCATCCCACGATTCAGCCCGCCACCTCTCCTCTCGTTCATATTATGCTTTTCTGTAGTCTGACATTGACTACCTCCACGCATTCTACTGTGCTCTGTCAGCATGGGAGGACATCTGGAGCTCCAAGAACATATCCCAAGTCCGCCGTTTTTTCCTTCTAATCTTCACTAGCCTCTGTGAAGGAGAAACATTTGCAGCTGGTGGAGGAGAAGGGAGAGGTGGTTAAAAAAGACACATTTTAGAGAACAATGGGTACACTCTTTCACATTAAATTTTGTTGTTCACATTACACAGCACATGTGCTTTCATTACAAGGTCGCATTTTTCCTCTTATATTGAGGGCCTGCCGGTTTGGTGTGAGAGATCACTCACGCAGTGCCAGGCAACAGATTTCAGCTTGCAGTCAGCCATGGTAAGCCACAGTCTCTTGGCTTTTTTAACCTTCTTAACATGTGGGAATGGTTTCAAACAGTAGCGCCCTCATTTCCCATACCAAGCACGGTTGGGTTGGCCATTTAAAATGGGTTAGCAATGTAAAAGGAGAGGCTGCGGTTTCCAGGTTAACATGCAGCACAAATCCAACTAACCCTCCTCTCCTCCACACCCAATTCTCGCGGATGATCACTTCACCACCCCCCCCACCGCGTGGCTAACAGCGGGGAACATTTCTGTTCAGCAGAGCAGGAACGGGCACCTCTGAATATCCCCTTTATAAAATCGCCCCATTTCAACCAGGTGTCCATGAATGATATCACTCTCCTGAGGATAACAAAGAGTGATAAGGAATGGATGTTGTCTACATGCCAGCAAACACCAGGACCATACACTGCCATGCTTTGTTATGCAATGATTCCAGACTATGTGCTACTGGCCTGGCGTGGTAAAGTGTCCTACTATGGTAGACAGGATAAGGCAGCCCTCCCCAGAAACCTTTTGCAAAGGGAATACATGAAGGAGAGCTTTCTGAAGATGTCCCTGGAGGATTTCCACTCCATCCCCATACACGTTAACAGACTTTTCCAGTAGCTGTACTGGCCGCGGTTGCCAGGGCAAATTAATCATTAACCATTAAACACGCTTGCTTTTAAACCATGTGTAATATTTACAAAGGTACACTCACCAGAGGTCCCCTGTATGCCCTCAGGGTCTGGGAGCACGCCTTGGGTGAGTTCGGGGGTTACTGGTTCCAGGTCCAGGGTGATAAACATATCCTGGCTGTTGGGGAAACCGGTTTCTCCACTTCCTTGCTGCTGTGAGCTATCTACATTATCTTCATCCTCATCTTCCTCGTACCCCAAACCCTCTTCCCTGTGTGTTTCTCCATTGAAGGAGTCAAAGCACACGGTTGGGGTAGTGGTGGCTGCACCCCCTAGCATGGCATGCAGCTCCGCGTAGAAGCGGCATGTTTGCGGCTCTGCCCCGGACCTTCCGTTTGCCTCTCTGGCTTTGTGGTAGGCTTGCCTTAGCTCCTTAATTTTCATGCGGCACTGCTGTGCGTCCCTGTTATGGCCTCTGTCCTTCATGGCCTTTGAGACCTTTTCTAATATTTTGCCATTTCGTTTACTGCTACGGAGTTCAGCTAGCACTGATTCATCTCCCCATATGGCGAGCAGATCCCGTACCTCCCGTTCTGTCCATGCTGGAGCTCTTTTGCGATCCTGGGACTCCATCACGGTTACCTGTGCTGATGAGCTCTGCGTGGTCACCTGTGCTCTCCACGCTGGGCAAACAGGAAATGAAATTCAAACGTTCGCGGGGCTTTTCCTGTCTACCTGGTCAGTGCATCTGAGTTGAGAGTGCTGTCCAGAGTGATCACAATGAAGCACTGTGGGATAGCTCCTGGAGGCCAATAACGTCAAATTCCGTTCACACTATCCCAATTCTGACCCGCTAAGGCCGATTTTATCACTAATCCCCTCGTCGGAGGTGGAGTAAAGAAACCAATTTAAAGGGCCCTTTAAGTCGAAAAAAGGGACTTAGCCGTGTGAACGTGTCCAGGCTTAATTCAATTTAACGCTGCTAAATTCAACCTAAACTCTTAATGTAGACCAGGCCTTAAAGAATAGATTTAAAGTGGATTAGTTAAACTGCATTAAACCCCTGTATGGACACTCATTCCACACAGGAGTTTAATGTGATTTGATTAATCCACTTTAAATTAAGTTTTAGTTAATTCAGATTAACTTTCCTGAGTGTCCCAGTTTAGCCAGCCTTTAGGATTTACCATGTCACATCACATTACGGCTTTGGTGGTGCTGTGGCCTCTTCAGTGCATTTGTCTTAGGTACTTAACAATGTGTTACTGTAGCTTAACATTTATAGCACACAGAGCACTTTATCTCTTCAATGTTTCATTTAGTTTAACTTTTGTTCAGTTTTAAACATTTCTAGCCAGACCTATATGCTACAGAAGCCCAATGTAATCGACACAAACAGATGCTTTGTTTAATGTTGCATAGAAATAAAGGATGAAATTCACTCCCCCTACATAAAGCCCAAGAAGTTCAGGGAGAATGGGGAGATGGAATCCCCACACACATACACTCGATGCATACGCTCGGTGCAAAGCTCTCCTCACCACCCCCACCCAATGTCCATGCCTTTCTGCATCAGTTGTACAGAGTACTAGGACCACTGAATCCACATAAATGCAGATTCATAACCCCTCCTGGTCCTGTCCCTGCACTGCCACCAAAGTGGCTTTCCATGCCATCCTATTGCAAACACAGCAGGGGATTCATAGAGATAAGACCAGAAAGCACAATTAGATCATCTATTCTGACTTCCTGTACATCACAGGTCATTACATTTCACTCAGGTACCCCTGTACTGAGTCCAATAACTTGTGGCTGACTGAAACATAACTTGTATTGGGCTTAAGCATAAACTTCCAAAAAGGCACTAGGTCTTGATTTAAAGACATCAGAAGATGGAGTTTGTTTCAATGACTAATCACCCTCACTATTAAAAGCCTTATTTCCAATTTGAATTTGTCTAGTTGCAGCTTCCAACAATTGGTTCTTGTGCGTTTCTCAGTCAGATTAATGAGCCCATTAATACCCAGTATTTTCTCCTTGTGAAGGTACTTACACACTGTAATCACGTCACCTCTCAGTATGCTTTTTCACACACTAACCAGGTTGAGCTCTTTTAAGTCTCTCATTATAAGGCATTTTCTGCCCTCAAATAATTTTTGTGGCTCTTTTCTGCACCCTCCCCAATTTTTCAACTTCTTAAAAATGGGGACACCAGAACTATGTGCAGTATTTCAGTATCAGCCTTGCTAATGCCATATAGAAAGGTAAAATCACCTCCCTACTCCTGCTCACCACTCCCGTTTATACATCCAAAGATCACATTAGCCCTTTTTGACACAGCATCACACTGGCAGCTCATATTGAGGTGCTTGTCCACAATGATGCTTAATTCTTTGTCAGAGTCATTGCTTTCTAGGATTCAGTCCCCCATTATGTAGGCGTGGCCTGCATTCCTTCTTCCTAGACAGACAACTTTCCATCTGGCATTTTGTTTGATTGGGCCCAGCTTACCAAGCAATCCAGATCGCTCTGTGTGACTGCCCTGTGCGCCTCATTATTTACCATTCTGCCAATCGGCAGGTCATCTGCAAATGTTATGGTCAATAACTTTATATTTACTGCCAGATTGACAAACATGTTGAATAATGTTGAGCCTACTCCTGATCACTGCAGAACTCCACTAGAAATACCTCTATTCCGTGAGCATTCCCCACTGACAACTTCTTTTTGAGAGCTGTCCATTCTTATTCTTTGTGATGTGCTTTATTTTTATGGTATTGTGCTAAATTTTTAATCAAAATGCTGTGCAGTCTGAAGTCAAATGCCTTACAAAAGTCTAAGTATATTACAGCTCTGCAGTAATCTTTATCAACTAAACTTGTGCTCTCTTTAAAGAATGAAATCAATTTTGTTTGACAGGAGCTATTTTCCATAAAATCATGTTGACTGACATTAATTATATTCGTAACACGAAAACCTTTCATGTCTTTGCTGTTTGAACTCTCACAGGGCCAGAGACACATTACTACATCTCTGTCATCTTTAGGAACTTTGGTAACTCATTTGTGTGTATGTGCTTTCTTGCTTTAACTCGTAATACCTCTTGTTTCTTTTATCTAGTTAAGAAACCTTTAGTTAATTTATTACAGGATTGGCTACAACAGTGGTTCCCAAACTTGTTCCGCCGCTTGTGCAGGGAAAGCCCTTGGCGGGCCAGGTTGGTTTGTTTATCTGCCGCGTCCGCAGGTTCGGCCGATCGCGGCTCCCAGTGGCCGCGGTTCACTGCTCCAGGCCAATGGGAGGTGCTGGAAGCGGCGCGGGCCGAGGGACATACTGGCCACCACTTCCAGCAGCCCCCATTGGCCTGGAGCAGCGAACCGCAGCCACTGGGAGCCGCGATGGGTATTAGACAAATGAGGATTAAAAACCAATAGGGAGCTAATTACCACATCCTCCTCCCACTCATCTACCCAGCCCCTCACATCTGCCTTCAATTGTCTAGGAGCCAAAAATATGAGAAATCAAACAATATCAATATATTTTAATGCAGTTATTACAAAAATCATCTCCAAATTAAACCAAAAAAATCTTACCTTTCTTGAATTATATGCATTTCCCTTTAAAGGGAAAACAACTGGTAATGGGCCAATTTTAGCCCTTTCCTAAACAGGCATAATTCCATTAACTTCAATGGAGCTGCATCCACTTACAAATCGGTATGATGTAGCCCCATAGTATATTCTTTATTTCAAATTGTAAACATTAAATCTAAAAAGTCTTAAAAGTTACAGTCATTTAAAAAATAAAATCAGGTCATTTTAAGATTACATTGCAATAAAACAGAGCTGTGAGGCACTGAAAGATCAGAGCATCTTCAGGGTACCATTTCCCTCTGTTCTACACAGAGTAGATCTCCACTGTGCATAGACTGCATATGGAACTACTACAGACATCAGTTGAGGCTGTATGCATTGCATGAGTGCACACTTTGGTTAAGATCATTTTCTATCAATGTAATATTTGGGTATACTTATTTTGCACTTGTAGGAGAATGGACAATATATTTTCCCCGCTATGCACTTCTGTAGTCCTATATGCAAAACAGATGCACCTTGAAATATTTGAAAAAAGACAACTTTGAAAAAAAAAAAGGGTGAAATTCTGACTTCATTGAAATCACTGGCAAAATTCCCAATGACTTCCATGAGGCTAGGATATCAGCCAGTATTTTTCACAGATGAACATAGCTGTGTCTAGAGGAGATGGTTTGTCCAGCGCGTTAGCCTTCATTGTGGGAGGCCAAGGTTTATTCCCTGCACTACCACAAACATCTTATGTGAGCATGGGCAAGTCACTTAGTCTCTCTGTTCCTAAATTCCTCTATCAGGAAAATGGGAGTAAGAACTTCCTATCCTCTCAGGAATATTGTGATGATAAAAAGATCATGAGGCATTTAGACTTCTAGGGTGATGGGGGCCTACAAGTACCTAAGATACCTAGTGAGATTTGAGATAAATCTTTCGAGGGGATTTGCTTATGCAGCAGGTAAGACTGTTCTTCACCACTTTTAAAACATATTGAATACCAATGCACTTACATTTCTTGAAGCTTTTTCTCTCTTGTGCTTAGTCCAAAATCCACGCATAGGGTGTGTGCAGAGGCATGTTTCACTGGGCTCTGTGCAGTCCGAAAGGATAATCTACTGTACAAAAGTTTTGCACAAGAATACAAGCACACAGAACTACAAAAAGAGCCCTATAAGTCAAATATTGCTTTTAAAATTTATAATTTAAGCATAAGTTCCCAAGGAAAAATTAGTACCCTGCATATGGTATAGCAGGGTGCCCAGAGCAATTTGGAGCAAAAAGGCTATTATGACTCATTACATAAAATAAAATATATTTTTTAGATTTATAAATACATTTAACATGCTCAGAGAAGACAGCAAGTTATTAAATATTGGGAACAGATGGGGAAAACTTCAGACCATGGCTACTTGTATTTCCTGCATTTTACAGCTGTTTGGAAGTATGTAGCACGCAATGTTTTAAACCACTCAAGTCAAAAGCTCACAGTGGACCAAATCCTGAGGCCTTTACTCAGTCTAAAATCCCACTAACTTTATTAATTCAACTGAGTGTGCGGTTGAGTAAAGGCCATACGATTTGACTTGGTGGCTTTATCTTTGCTAAATGAAAGAACTTATTTAAATCTGTTCAAGGTCCCACAGCAAATTAGGGACAGAGTTGGGAATAGAACCCAAATCTCCTGAGTCCTACTCCAGTGCCTTAACCACTGGACAACACTACCTTCTGTCTGATACATGGGGGACAAGCTCTGTCCAAAGCATTCCTGTCCTCAGCCCCACCCATATGTCTTAGATGAAGAGGAACTGGTATTTACAGCAGCTCATAACCCTCTTTTCCCTTTGGCTTTAGGAGTATCATCACCTCTGCAACCTTCTGAACTGCAGATGGGATGAAGTGGCTCTTTCTTTGGAGAAGAAAAGCAGCAGCTAATGCTAACTGCTAGAAGTATTTTCTTCTCGCTGAGGCTGTTGTGTAGATGGTCTCTTTATGGCTGTGTAAAAAAACAAAAACAGAGCAAACTGCTGTTGTCATTATATTTAAAACAAAACCAAAAAAATGAGTGGATGGGTGCAGCCAGACACTATGAGCTTCCTTTTCAACCTGAAACACTGCCTGTGGGCCACATCATCCCAAGGACCCTTTGAAACAAGATAAGAACTAATCCTAGGGGCGGATCCAGAACTGCTCACAGGTACCTGCTGATTTGCCAACTCGTTGGTTTTAAAAGTCTCCTAACCTGCTGCTGGCATCTCGTGTCAGTCACTGACAGGAAGAGCTTCTCTGTGAAGGGCGATTTGCACAGCAGGAGCCCTGCAAAGCAGCTGCCGCAGGTAAAAAAAATACAAGAGGCAAATCACATAAAAATGAGCTGGGAAAAGAGAACAGGATTGGGAGGGGTGAGGAGGCTTTCACTCTTCACAAAATGATTCAGGGAGAACAGGGGACAGAAGAAAAGAAAGTAAAGAGAAGAAAATGTCAAAAATCCTGCAGCAGAATGAACAAGGGTTAGAAAGAGGTTTAAAAATGCGACACAGTGAAGAGGTCATGGGAAAAGGAGGAAATGGGAGAACTCAAAGAAGGCCAAGATGTTCCTACAGGTATTTTTGCTAAGCAGGGGCTAGCTACCTGTGCATGACCCACACTATGCTCAATATACAGACAGCATGAGCATGTCATACTTCTTACCCTGAGAGTCTAGCTCAAACTGCAGAGACTCGGTCCTCTCACAAAAACATATCCCAGCAAAGTCAATACACTTCTCTTTATAAGGGATTTAAAATCTAGGAAGAGGCACCTTTGTCAAGCCAGTATAAATGAGAGGAGCAGGAGTTGAAAGGAACAACTCCTGTAATAGGAAAGATACAGATGAGTACAAGGGTATATACAATAATCATGAAAAGTAAAAGAAGACATGAGAATTAAGGCCTTTATATCAGTTCCATGTAGTGGATTGTAATGGGCTTCTTTTCCCCACAGTAGCTGGGCTGCAGGTCGGTGGGGATTTGAGGGAGGGGCTGGGGAACTGAAACAAAGTGGTCTGTTGGGATTGGAGCTGCCTGTCACCAGCTCTAGGGGAAGCAGGTGCTTCTGTGCCAGGGCTCTGGCTGCAGTAAGGTTTGTTGGGTTTTTAGACAACATGGTTTCGCTGTTTTACACTGGCATAAGAAATGGGATGAGGCACCACCCCTATTTAACATACATTTTGAGAACTCACAGAAAAGCCGCCCCCAAATAAAAAGTCAGTTTCCAAAAAGTGTTATAGTTGATTACAATTAAGAAGTTGGCAGGGGGAATGTTTCAGCCCTCCTCAAGAAGGGCTGGAGAATATATAGTCTCACATATCTCCCAGCCCACAGCTACCTCCCCCTAACTAATTACACACCCTGAAATTTTTTACCATAGTCTGCCTGGTAAAAAGTTACCATTTTGGCTTCCTCTGGAGGATTATCATAATAGGACATGAATCACTTCATACACCACGCTTTACGTCATAAAACATCACTGGAAACTCCTCCTACTTTGTTTTTAACAAAGTATGGGCTAAACTAAAACCCTAAATCCAAAGATGCTTGAATTTTTGATATGTTAGAGATCTAGACCCAGCTGTGAAATTGATAGCCCAAAATCTCAAATTCTGCAATACACCAGACTTCCGATTCCAGATCCCATCACTTTGGGAAGATTCAAATGAGAATTTTGCAGCTTCCACCTCACTGTAATTAGAAGTAAATATAGAATTACTAAGTATTAGAGGCCAAATCAATGTGCACTAATTTTATATTTTGGGGGATTTAAATTGATGAGCTTAGGGATAATGTTCTTTTCCTCTGGCTATCCAAGCTGTCTCCAGCACAGTCCACAAACTGGAAGAAAGACTTTCAATTTGCGAATGTGTAATTTCATACACATGTAGCTGTGTGCTGGCTCTTTAAACAATCCTCCTAAACAATTAGAGTTAAACACCTCTGATTATCTAAATCAGCTGGGGAAAATATTACACAGCGATATGGAATTAGTATCAGCTAACTTGTTAAAATTAGCTACAACCATAATTAAGAGTATGCACAGGAGTGACCATAAGAAAACCAGATATTTAACAAGTATTTTTGGAGGTAAAGTTATACATTGATCCCCAGTGATAATGGGATAATGCTTCAAGTTTGCTGGCAGTACTACAAGGCTTTTGAACCATGAAAAACCAACAGACCAGAAGCTAAGCGAGAAAGCTAATCAGTTCCAGGCAAAGCTGGAATTTTTCTAGGTGTACGTGGGGGGAATCTTTGCTGATATGAAATTAAATGAAAACACCAATTAAAAATTTTATTAAGCTATTTTGTTGTCACGATGCCGAGCAGAATTGTATTTTAGGAGGTTATGTTCCAGCGTCACATCCTGTCTTTAAGGTCACAACCTTAATTTCTGTTGTCACACAAGAAAATGTTTCCTCTTACTGTGAAAAAAAAATGTAGCTTGACTGACAGCTGTGACCACAAGTGCAATGACAAGGCACATCCAAGCTGTCAAAAACTCACATCAGTGTGAATCAGAAATACATGCATCTCTCTCCTATTAGCATTTGTTTTGCAGAAACTAAGTAGCGGCATTTGAAGCAAAACATTTGGTGATAAAGAGCGATGCTGAATGATTATATCCACTGCTGTTAGTGATGGGAGTGCTGGAATTAGGAAGCTTCTTTAAAATTAGGTTGATTCTCTGAAGTCAGTGAAATGTCTCCACTTCTAGCATTCAGAGATGAGTGATTTTTTAAATAAAATGTAGAAATAAAACAGAGGAATAATCACTAGTTGCAGACTGGGATTGGAGAAATTATGCAGTGCTGGAGAAGGAAAAAAGGTCACTACACAATGGTGCGATGTCAACAAGCACAGGAAAAAAAGTGACTTTTCTGACAGAGGAATTTCAGTGCTGCCAGATGTAGGTGTTCATTAGGGCCAGAAGAGTACAGTTGCATACATTTCAAATCCACTCAGACTGCGTGGGCTTAAAATGTGCTCTTGCACATGAACCCCTTGCATTCCACAAAGAGGAAGAACTCCTTCACATTATCAGCAATGCCAGAGGTTCAAGCCGACATGGTAAATCCATTTATTGTCATAGCTGCATGCCAGAAGGTATGCACACTACTTCCCAGGAAAGACATCACTGGTACATCATGGCAGCATGGATGACCATTTCAGTAACAAAACACAGAGGCAGGATGTCGGGGGGAGGAAGAGGAAGAATGGCAAAGCCAGGACTGGCTGTGGAGTACCTACCAGCAGAAACAGTCTTAGAAAAGAAGAAGAGGGATGGGGTTTGAAATGTGTGTTTTTGTTGCCTTTGTTTTGTTATTTTAAACCACCTAACCTGTTGACGGATACAATATCTAGCAGGTGCAACAAGATGAGAGAGAGTCTTTGCCCATACAAGCAAAAACAGTCTTTGCATCAGAAGTCATTGTGGTCTTCCTCCTTGCCAATAAAATCCTCATTCAAAATGAAAAGAAACTCCCAGGGATAAATATACAAAGATGGGGAGAGGAAAAAACAACAACCCTGGACAGATTACCAGGTTTCAGGCCAGATTCTCAGCTGGTGTATATCTGCACAGCTTCACTGATTACACAGTCTGAGGATCCACCCTTCCGTAATCAATGAATAAGAGAAAAATATTAACTTGAGAAGTTTAAGTAGTGTCCTTTGTGCAATGATAGTTAACCCACAAATCAATTATCATTTGGAAGGGTTTATAAGAAAACCCATTCCACAAGGAGAAGAAAAATGTATATACAAAAAACAAATGATTACTCTGGAAGGCAACAGATTAATTGGGTATTAAAACCTGAAAGAATACAACTCTTAGTTAACTCCTCATTAGACCCAGGGCTCATCTCACTCGCCTCCCCCAAAGCATAAATATGATGCATTAGAAAACATCTGTGCTCATTTAAATCATACAAAATATATTTCTGCTCTTTCTAAATCACACAAAGTTTGTCTGGGAACAGAAATGCCATGTCAGCTTCCAGCTCTGAAAAGTCTGCCTTCAGAGATATCAGTTTTCACCAACAAGTCTGTGTAACTGGGGCAACATTGTGGGAAAATATGAATCTATTCTTCCTCTTTTTGTGCTGTTTGCAGTGATTACCGTATCCTTTGCATAGATTAGAAGGTCACAGTTAACCTACAGCATGGTTTACAGCCTCAATAAAAACAATAATAATTTAGCCAAGAGATCTTTTTCAACAGTTTATGTGCTAGTGAATTTCTTGGAATGTGTAAGACCCTCTGCAAAGCCCCTTTCTCAAATTACAGCTCTTAGACATATTTTCAAGCATTTCAGTTTTACACTGTAATATTATGTTGGCTTTAACTAGTATTATAGTGAGAGCAGAGGCAAGGACACTTCAACTTCCCCTATCCTACCAGTGACACCAGAACACATTCTCTTACTCATGGATGAAAGCAACTTTTACATTACAAATTGCATTAGCCATCTATTACTGGTAGCCATTTTGATGGAAGGTGACATTATAGAAGTGAGCATTTAATCTGGCCACAATGCCACAGCTAAAACCAGGGCTGCCTCTCCTCTTCCTTCAGACCTTTGTATTTTGTCACTTTAGATTATGCGTGAAATCCTGGCTCCATTGAAGTCAATGGTAAAATTCACATGGACTTCAGTGGGGACAAGATTTCACCCTATAAATGTCTAAGGGAGGGCCCTTGTCTTTATACCTGTCTACAACGTGCCTGGTACACACTAGTAAATTAATAATAAAAAGTAATAATGTATAACAATGGTGAATCCAGCTAGAATGATGTTCCTGTAGTTTTCTGCCTCATTAATTTTACTTAAAATCTCATTAGAAAACAAATTTTTCTTTCTTGTATATGGCTCTGTGACAGTCTGTACCACAATGTTCACTCCTTTTACAAGACTATGATAAATTTTGTACACCTTGCAAGGTATCTTTTGAAAACTCAATCTACTGATCATTATTATCCTGGTAAAATATGTGTGGCAAGGATGTATGTAAAGTTATAAGATCTTACTGTATGATGATACTAAGACATATTCCAAATCTGGGGAAGCCGGCACAAACCAATTCCTCAGAGACAAAAGGCAAGCTGACAGCTCAGCCAGTCAATGAAGTCAAATGGACTATCACCTGGTTAAGGGCCCATTCATTGGCGGGAAAAAATGTGTATGAGCGAGAAATTTACATCTTGGCAAAGAAACAGCTGGATGTTCCCATCCCCACAGTCTGTCTCCTGAACCCCAACTGAAGAGGATTCTAAAAGAAGAGGAAAAATTATAAAAATGGGGGACAGATGCCCCAATTTATTCCTCCCTTTTTCTCTACCCACAGCAGCCACAACATCTGAGGAAGAAGTAACAGTTTAGGACTGAGGGAGGGATCCTGTCTGAAAGGAGTTTAGCCAGTAAAACTCCTAAAGCATGCGGTGAGAGAGACTTCTGCTTTGAATTCACTGTGCGTGTTACGTTACAGTAAACACAACTAACACCTTATTTTCTTGTAACCAATTCTGGCTTCTATGCCTTGTTACTTATAATCACCTAAAATCTATCTTTCTGTAGTTAATAAACTTGCTTTATTGTTTTATCAGTATGCTTGGATTGAAGTGTTCGGGAACTTCCATTTGAGGTAACAGGATTCATACTTATTTTCTATGATATATAAGTTTGTATTGTCCTGGAGAAGGCTGGGCAGTACAAGATGTACCTTTCTGGGGAAAAGTCTGGGATTGGGAACTTACTGCAGTATAACTCAAGAGTGGCAGGCCATAGCACTCATAGAGTGTTGATGGGAGTAATTTACTTGCTGAAGGCTGTGTGTGGTTGCTCTCACATTGAGGAAGTGTAAGAGGTACCCCAGGTTAGAGAATTGACGGGGGACAGCTGTTCAACAGTCCAGATTGTACCTTGGGTATGTCACAGGCTCTTAAAAACTCTGCCCCGTTATTATTTAATTTTGTCTTTATATTATATAACTTTGTAAGGTATTTAGGGGTATAGGCTCCAATCGTGCAAACATACATGTACTTAACTTAAATCACATGAGGAGTTCCATTTCATATCCAATGCAAGTTCTTGCAGGCTTATAGTGAACCATGTGCATAAGTGTTTGCAGGATCAAGGCCTTAGTTTGTATGAAAAATGCTAAATTAAACTGTTTTTGATTTCAATGTGTTGAATCAATGTGAATATTAGTTACCATGAATAAAACATCTCCAATTTTACTATCAAGCCAAATTAATACAAGCCAATGAGAAAATGAAAAGTGACCCTAAGTGCAGCTGTATCATTCTGAGGTGTATTAACAGGAGTGTTGTATGCAAGACATAGGTCATTGTCCCGCTCTACTTGGCACTGGTGAAGCCTCAGCTGGAGTACTGTGTCCATTTCTGGGCACCACACTTTAGGAATGATGTGGACAAACTGGAGAGAGTCCAGAGGAAAGCAACAGAAATGATAAAAGGTTCAGAAAAAGATGTCCTTTGAATAGATATGTGGACAGAGTTGGCAATGGGTTGTGTTGCAAGGATAGGTTCCTGGGTTTTTGTTGTGTGATGTGTGGTTGCTGGGAGTATTTGCTTCAGGTTGGGGGGCTGTCTGTAAGTGAGGACTGGCCCGTCTCCCAAGATCTGTGAGAGTGAGGGATCGCCACTAGCCGTCACCTTCAGCCCCCAACTAAAACCTCTCCAGTGCATCATCAAGGATCTACAACCTATCCTGAAGGAAAGCCCACCTTAATTGATTAGTCTTGTTATAGCTGGTATGGCAACACCCATTTTTTCATGTTCTCTGTGTATATATATCTTTCTACTGTATTTTCCACTGCATGCATCCAATGAAGCAGGTTTTAGCCCACAAAAACTTACGCCCAAATAAATTTGTTAGTCTCTAAGGTGCCACAAGTACTCCTCACTCTTTGTGCTGATACAGACTAACACAGCTACCACTCTGAAACATTAATTTGTAGTGCATAAACCCGGAGAAGTACTTTATTCCTTGAGCAGTCCCACTGAAAACAATAGGACTGCACGAGGAGTCAGGTACCACTGAGTGTGAGGAAGGTTATCACACGATGCCCCATATGTTTTCAAACAACTCGGAGGGTTTGTAGAACCCGGCCCTTAAGCCTTTCAACACTAAAGGTGCTGGATCAAGCATGTACTGAACTTGAGAGAACACTCACATGCATAACCACCTGTTTAAGTGCTTTGCTGAATCCAGGCCTCTGTGAGATACTATTACTACTCCCTGACAGTCAGCACCCCTTCTTCAATGGTGTGGAGGGAGAGCTGCGACTCAACTTACAGCCTGTTTTGAGGCCTTGTTTCATATCCTGCATATGAAGTCCTCTCGCAAGAATAAGGAATTGCAGAAAAGATATTCCTGATAGTAAAAACATTTTAAAAAGCAGATTTTTTTTTAATTTTATGAATTTTTTCATAAATGGAGAGTAAAGGCCACAAGCTAATTTGAAAAACAAAACAAAAAAAACCTGGCTTTTGCTTTGCAGTTCTTTGAAGACACAGACGGTGCTTTCAGTCAGAATTTTCTGACATTTCCTGCTCTTTTCACCATCTCCATTATAAAGCAGTAATGCATTTCCTTTCTTTTTTTAGCCTTGAAACTGGAAATCCCAGTCTGTTAGTTAGAGAACAGGATCAAGAGGCAAATTTATTGGATTCAATACCCATCTCTTCAGCTAACTTGCTCTGAAACCTAGTTCAAATCATTTTGGCCTTATTTGAACTAATACTCATATATAATATTGAGTAAGTGTATTCGCATTTGCAAGATCAGCACTTAACCTCTCTCTCCCTTAGTTTACCAGTCTACAAAATAGGTCAAATAATGTTTACCAAGTTTACACAGAAGTTTGGGGAGGCTATTGTTTGAAAAATGCTTTGAGGACCGCAAAGAATAGGTATTAGGTAAGTATTATTATTTCTGAAAGCCAGAGTAGATCTGACTACTGGTAAAACACAGTATATATACACAGAGTAATCTTATCCAGTTTTCAGCATCAAAGCATTAATTATGTGTAATAATAATTTTAATCTGGCCTTTTGTCTTGCAAAAAGAATATCTAACTGCACACACAGTAGCAAGCTTCATGTTAATAAATGGTGCTATTCACCTCAATTAGAATTAGTGCCACAAGAACCATTACATGTAATTAACATCTTCTGACATTTCTTGTATCAGAACTGTTTTTATTCAAACACCAATCATTACATTCAATAGGAGTTATGTCCTCTGAAGAATGTTGTATGTGAAATTCCTCAAGTTTATCTGAAAGATTTTCCATAATAAGAAAATATCATGTCAAATGTTTATTACAATAGTCTTAGAATGTTGTCACATTAACATGAACAGCGCTATCCATCTCAATAGGCATTATCATACACCACATCTTACATGGCAAATATCTTAAGAAGGGGTCTTATATTGCTAAGAGCCAGATTTCTGAAGCAGGTAAATGGGCAGATAACATTTCAAAGAAGAATTGCCTCACTGAATCAGGACTTGACCCTTTGGGCCAGATTCTCCTCAGACACTAGTGTAAAATCAGGAGTAACTATGGAAGTCAATGGAATTACACTGGTGTAAAACAGTGTAAGTGGAGAGCGAAGTCATTCTGAAGTCACAAGCAGAGTCATAGGGTACCTCACACCAGGTAATGGCATACGGAACTGAGATTATAATAGACCACCAAGCAGAGTCTAAGCAATAAAAATTATTAATAGTCACCAAGTAAATTTCCAGCACAGATGTTTCCATGAGGAGATGGAGGTACAAGTTTTTAAAAGGGACCCCACCTGTGCATGAAAATTCCTTCTTGCTGCTTCAGCTCCTTCATCTCCTGCCATTCACAATCCAGACCCCAATGGAAAAATATTACTTTTTCCAGTCATGTAGCCATTAATATTGTGTAAATTATAACTAGTAATTCTAGTGGCTATGTAGCCTTAAGGTACAACCTTTGCAGGGACAAGGGGTAGCCAGGTATTTAAAACATCTTACCTGGCTCAATATGCTTGTGTCACCCTTAACAACACACATTTGCTGGAACCTTACCAGAACAGGGCCTGAGCCAATCCCACCAAAAGACTACAGGTGTTTCATTAGCAATAAGGCACACAGCAGGCAGGTCGAGTTATAGGAAAGAGAAGCCTGCTCAGAGGCCACTGTTACATAAAGAGGTCCTAATGGTTGGGTGCTAGAACCCAGTCTAGTTTGCTTTCCTGAGCGGTCCCGCCCACCAGTGTCACACAAAAGTAAACTCCCTGCTAAAACCTGCCCCTCTTTCTCCAGCTCCACTCACCATACAACAGGGGAACCACTCTTCCTTCCGAATCGATGGGTTCTTCTCTGGGTGGTAATTAAATCTCTCTGTTTCAGACTCAGGTTTATATTCTCTGCAGTACAGAGGGCCCACTCAAAGCATTGCACACCAATGAAATCCTTAAAACCAGGGGAGGAAAGGCTTTTTACAGGCTCTCTGCACTGTGGTAAATATACGAATTTCAGTCTGTTTAATTCCCATTCGCAAGTCTCCCTGTGTTACAGTCTGTCATTGTGTTGGATCTGCAATGCTGCAACATTCAACTACATTTGAAACAGTGAAATAATAAATTCTAAATTGTTTATGTAAAATGTATGTATATTTACTTGTGGATTTTAGACAGGCTGCAAAAGTTGGCTTTAAACAGAAATTTAGCTGCAATCTCAACTATGGAGTGGCTAGTCATTATTCCATAATATACTTGCTGGGCCAGATCTACAGGAATGTAAATCTGGATAGTTTCAGTAAGTATTTCAGTAACTATTCCAATGCATCCCCATTACTGATCTGGTTCACCATATTTGAATCCCCACAGTATCCTGATATAAGTTTCTTTCTGAGGTATTTCAGTAAAAATATATTCCTTTTACCATAGATGCTGTAAAATTAATTTATTTAAAAATTAAACTTCCGTTGACATTGATGGAAATTGTAGGTACCTCTCAGGGATATATATATAGGAAATCCAGCTGATTACGCACAGTTTTGAGACTCTAGATTGCCACTGGGTAGCAGTACTTGTCTTAGAAGTCCTTTTTTTATTACTTTTGGTCTGTAAAATAGAAAAGTATTCAGTCCAGCTTTCCTTTCTTTATCCTGATACATTACTTTAGAACATCAGGAAGGATCTGTATTGATGCTAAGGAAAGATATCAATCGATCTGGAAAGTGTAACTTCATCAAAGAAATTTCAGAAGTGATTTTCTCAAAAAAGAATTTGATATAATCCTCTTTAGAAGAAATTAGGACAGTTTAAATAAATAAGTACATAAGATGATGATGTTTTGCCCTTTTATAGCAGTTTTCAGTGTCAAAATGCGTTACAAACATTAACTACTGCAGCATCATGCAGCAATATCCTATGAAATACATCAGATAAATTATATTTAAACTGCAGCATTTTCAGTATTGAAGTTTTGGATTGTTGTTTGGTTTTGGTTTTGGTTGTTTGGTTTTTGTGCCTTCTGGTTTCTGAGTCATGAAGGGTACATCTGGGTCACATTTTCAAGCTTTTCTACATAATCATGCCCGCATGAAAATAGAAACTTATTTGTTTAATGAAAGCGGAGATTCTCACCTTGTCACTTGAATCCAGGAACTGGAGCTTTAAAAAATACCAACTAGTGTAAAAGCTTTACGATTGCAAGAGTTGGCAACACGGTACAGCCTCTGAACTGTTGCTGTCTGAGATTAAATGCCTCATCCATTCAACCAATGCACAGGAACATTATATATCCATTTAGGACAGGAAGTGAAGAAAAAAGTAGTTGAAACTGCAAGGGGGATTTAATAATGTAACTATCATAACTAAAATCTGGCCAAGAGACTCCTAACTTTACAAAAGCACTGTAAGATTTTTAATGACAAGTAGTCAGGGCCTTGATTTTTCTTCTCATCCGAAAGTACGTCACCATGCCTCCAGGAGTACAGTTTGCCCTCACAACACAGTCGGCCATTGGCTGAAGACCAGCCTGCACTCAGAGGTAATGTGTTCCTTGGAAGCCTCCCATTCAAGTAACGACAGCCTCACCTTGCTGAAATAATGAGATTTTATAGTTTTAATGCTAGAACCATTCGTCAGGAGGTCTCACACCGAAATTTCTTCAGTGTTCTAGGAGAATAAAGCAGCCAGGGTAGCATTTAAGATCGCAACATCTCAGTTGATAAAAACAGGACTACTGCATTTCTGGTGAATGTGAGAATTTCTGGCCAGAGTTCATACAGCGTTTTGATTTCTCTGCTTCCTCTTTCCACTGATCCCAGTGCTGTTTGCCATCAGCCCAGATATTGGAACTAATCTATCCGTAACTATTTCTTGCATTCTTCTGTTCCCAAGAGAAAAAAAAAAAGATTCTTGCCTTTAAACTGACAGTGACACTGTACAGACTAGTAGTGATACAGTTATGAATCCCAGCTGTCTTTGGTAAGGAAAAGCCATTAACATTAGCTTTTTCTTTCTCCTTTTCATTTATATCTATTGCTGGTTAGTTGAACTTTCTTTGTACCTCTTGAAACCCACTGTAGTAATTCATACTGATTGCAAGAGACATACTGGAAGACAGGATTGCAAAGCCGCTTATTTGTAGTTACCTCAGTTGTTGATCTCAGCCAATAAACTGCTGAGTGATCACTGCAAATGTTTCTGCTTTAAGGAGATATGCAATGTGCTGATGTCTAATTTACTTTAGCTTCTATTGCTGCCAGTCTTTTAGCATGACAGATAAAACTGTGAGGAAGGCCGAGGCTCAGAGATAGCCACAGTGAAAGTGACATATCAAGTCTATGGGGAGGTGTGGTGCCTGCCACATTGTTCTGAAATATTCCCTGCTGGCCCGTCTAATATATGTCATTGGCATCACCTCTGAAGTGTACCGTTATCCACTCTTCCAGCTGGTGCAGCTGCCAATGGTAAGCCGGGCTTCTAAGTTTTGTCTGTCAGAGCCAGCACACTTTTAAGGAGATGGGTGGGAGGCGGAACATATTGTGTGCGCATGAATATGGTATAGGAGAGACGACTGGGCCTGATATAAGCATAGTGTGGTATATTTATATTTTTTCCACCCATGTTCTAATTGTTTCTGTGAATGTACACTACATTTTCCTTCTCTAAAATACTTTGGGGCCACATGCTCTCTCTTTCTGCATACTCATGTGTGGTGAGTGTGCATTCAAGGCTAGAATTTACCCTCTATAATTATGCTTAAATATATTGGCACAATGTATTCAGAGCAGATTATTTGTAATTTATGTAGCACCATTGGATTGCATGGCACTTCATAGATATATAGGACAGTTGCTGTTATACTCATGGTGACACTTACAAAGTAGTAATGAATCCAAAGAATTTATAATCTAAGGGCTGCATCCTTACTACCACATGTAGTATTTACTGCTTGTTGGACTACTGATGGTATAAGCACTGAATGTTGGATAACTCATGGTAGTAAGCACTGCATTTGGCAGGAAAGGCAAAATCCTGGTCCTGTTGAAGTCAATGGCAAAACTCCTACTAACTTCACCCTAAGTGTTCACAGAATCAGCTGTTAAGCATTCGCTACATAAAGAAGGGTCTGTTAAAGTTGAAACACTCTGGAGCAGCAAATGTAGGTATTTGTTAACCCATAGGCGTAGTCAGGAACACAGAGTCTTCACTGGTGACTTCTGAATCAATAGAAGGCATTTATTAAAGAAATAAGTTGAGTTCCAGCTTTGCCTCCTTTGTTTACCAGGCAATAAACTCTATGTGGAACTGTAACGGTGTGGGACTCACCCCTGCGGCGCCTCCTGCTGGTTGTCTCTGTGAATTAGCTCGTCCAGCCTCCGGAGCGCCCTCTGCAGGCCGGTGTCCCACTGCCGCTGGCCCCTGTGTCCGTCCCAGGACCCAATGCCCCTTGTTTTTGGGCGCTGCTCCCTGGCAATACCCCCACAGTCTCAGGGTCTCCCCACCCAGGGGAACCCCCAACCCTCTATCCCCGCCTTGCCTCAGTCGTGGACTACTGCCAGTCACCAACTAGCACCCGTTCTCTGGGGAAGATTGCAGTATAAGCCATTCATCACAACAAGGATGGTTTGGACCTGCTGCCTCTGCCTACCCGTGGGCTGCCCTCTGCAACTCCCAGTACCCATTGGCCTTCTGCTAGGCCACAGCCTGGGGCTTTCCAGGCTGGAGCCTCCCCAGCTCCTCTGCCTTTCCCCAGCTCTGCTCCACTCAGGTACTCAGGTCCCTGCAGCCAGGTCCATCTCCCTCTACAGCTAGAGAGAGACTGCTGAGCGCCTAGCTCCCAGCCTCCTATATAGGGCCAGCTGAGGCCTGACTGGGGCATGACCCAGCTGCGGCTGCTTCCCCAATCAGCCTATTAGCTGTTTCCCCTGCCACAGCCCTCTCCCAGGGCTGTTTTAAGCCCTTCAGGGCAGGAGCGGGGTAACCACCCCGCTACAGGAACTCCACACAAAAAAAATCTAATGTCTGAATAATATAACTACAAATAAATGTATCATTCATTATAAATAACACTGCTGCTATTGATCTACTACCATATCTGAATAAAGTTTCTGGTTGGGGGGGGTGGGGTTTAAAATTTTGCTTATATATATATTTAAACAAGTAAGGCAATGTTTTAACAGGTATCTGATTCTGATTATACCAGGGAAACCCTTATGAAGCAAAATTAATGATATGGGTATAATACTGTAGCCCATAGGCTTGCTTTACTATATTCACTGCCGTGCCTTCATTATATTTAGCTTTCATTATATTCAGCTGTAACACAGGAAACCTACAGTATTCTGTAAGACATTAGCCTAAGCATAAATTAGCATAAGTATGGTTAAGACGGCCATAACCCATGGCATAAATCCACATAGATCAATAGATCAAGCTTGCTCAATGGCAGGAGGTAGAATGTTCCAGAAAGTACTACCGCGAGGAATGTGGAAGTAATAACCACAAATCCGCTTAAGCAAGGGGTGACGGTATGATCATGAGCTGAAATGGTAGTTACATGTATTTATATACTAACCTATAGAAGGAGGACCTCAACATTAGTAGACTGAAGAAATGCAAATAAGGAAAAGGGGGAAAACCACTACTAAATATGCATTAGATATAGTGGCATTAGCGTAATATATTATAAAAGTTGCATCTCAGCCTTTGGGGGTAGGAGAGAGAGATGTAGCCCTTGAAAGGGACCAGATTAATGGCCACTGGTGATGAGGAGGAAGGTGGTGATGATGAGGAAGATAATGGCTAACATTTCAGGTTTCTTGCAAGGAATGGTGAGAGTATATGGATGTGCAGATGTACATTCTATAGTCTGTCTACCTCACTGAGTTAGAGTGTTTGTGACTTTGCTAAATGTATTAATAAACTATTTGAAAATATAGAAGTGTTTCTATACTGTGAGTGTTGCAACTGTGCACATCGGGTTTCCCAACTATATAGTAATTTTAATAATACTGGGCCTGATCTTGGGACAAAAACCTATCAACCCTCAGAGTGATAACTGGCAATTTTAGGTAATCAATATAATTAATAGATTATCTATAGATCAGGCTACATTACTAAGTATTTCATGGAGAAATTCTTATTTAGGGTAAAAAATCTAAAATTTTACATACATGCCTATAAATTCCTATCCTAAATAAGGTTTTATCCATGAAATAGTTAAGTATCTTTTTTAGTATTATATCAACTCATTAATTTTGATTCTTAAGTGTTTCGTTGGTTTAAATCAGAATTCCTATGCCTATGGATTAACAAATTTGAGAGGACAGTCCAGCAGCAAGCCTCACCCAATGGAAAATGCCACTGTCATCCTTCATTCTTATAGCCCTTTCTATCTCTCCTGCTGCCTGACAAAAGCAGTGCTGTGTATGTATGCTAGACATTAAGGGCTGTCATGCTTCATTAGGAAAGAAAAAAGGAGAGAAAGAAAATGCCAGTGACCTTTGAAGGGGACATTTTCCTTATTGATGGCCAAGTAACATCCTGAGGAATGGCTGTTTCTCAATAAAGGCTCAAGCACACAGAATTTCATGAAAAAAAGAGACAAAGATTACATTTGTCTCAAAACGATGGTTATGTTTGTCTCACCATTGGAAAATATTATACAGCTTTCAGTAGCCGACTATTGATGACCCTGCTCCAATTCTCATTTGGAAATCTGGTGCCGTGCTGAAACGCTGCGTCCGAGAGGGAAAATACCCTCTCTGAGTTCAAATTCCACAATGCAATTAACAACTGTTCACTTCCGGAGATGCATGATTAGCTGTAACTTCGTGTACTCTATCTGAACAATTCCAAATCATCAAGGAAGAAAAATGAATGCATTGTAACAAAGAAGAACTTTTTCCGAAAGTCATGTGTGGCTGGTTACTATATAAAACACAGCAACGGTGGTTCCTCTTAAACAGGGAGCAGAATCCCATTTTACTCACTACAAGCCTGTTGGAAATTGGTGTGATGTTTGAAAACTTGCATTCTTGAGTTTTCCCTTTATTCAGAGATCAGGCATGACACTGAACATGAGGTGGGGCAGTGATGAATGGGATGCCCATTGCGACATGTTAGGAGCCTCATTGGAACACACGATAAACCAGTGAGTGATGGCAAGTCTTAAGGTATGTACGCAATGCTATAAGAACCCCGTAGGCCGAGGATCTGAAAACAGGTGGTGGGCTGCAGCTGCCAAATAACCCTCTTGACCTCATCAATAGCCAATAAGGAAACAGAGCAGAAACAAATGCAGATGGCAAATAAATTTTAAAAAAAGGTGGAGTGGGAAAAGGACATTTAACTGCCAAGAAAAGGACTGGTAGAGGACAAATTGGCTACAATATCACCAATTCTGTCCCTACCAAAAGAAATTAAATTGCTTGCATAATTATCTATCTAGAAAAAGAACGCGCACAGCAGCAGAGCATTCAAAAGGGAATCAATAGTTTCAAAAGAACTGAGAGAGTTCCCAGGTATAAGTAGTGTGGCTATTGTCTGTAAAGAAGCTTGACTTCAAAGGGAACGTGGCCAGGGAGATGAGGTAGAAAAAGAGGACAACCACCAAGGAAGGCCCTCTAAGGCAGGCTCATCCAAAAAGGGGAAGTGGGGAAAATTGTGATTTTTTTTTAATAAACATATTTTCCCTGAATTCTAAATGAAGATTTTAAAATTTTGTAAAAAATTAAAATTTGACCAATATTGACCACTCTGGCAGTTGTCAAAAATTAGAGCTAGCAATTGCACAAACACCAGTGCCAATATCTTTTTTTAACAAAGTTTCAAAATTACAAACGTTTCCCTAAACTCCTCTGACAGACACCATAGTGGAGAGGTCTTGTGGTAGAGTGCCCATCGCCAGGATCTCAGAAGATGTACACACAGCTCTACTGCTTGTAGTAATAAAAATGCAAGAGAAAAAAATGAGAAAAGTGAGATCCTGAGACTCCAGTAGTCTATATCAATGTGATGGGGTCCACTCACCAGGGCGGTGCTTTCTGCTGGCCAGCTCAGGGATTAGCTCTCTCAGCCAGCACACCCTCTCCCACTTCTCCCTCTCCACCTGCAGACCCATCTGAGCCCAGGAACCACAGTGTCCTTTTCATGACTCGGCCCTCCAACCGTGTCGCCATCTGTGTTTTCCCCCTTCCAGGAGGGAGGGGAAGTATCTCTCAATTCTATAGTCCAACCACTTCTCCAGTGGCAAGTGGGAGGGAGGGACCCAGTCAGGGCTGGCACAACCCATTAGGCAATCTAGGCGGTCACCTAGGGCGCTACAATTTGGGGGGCGGCAGCCGCGGCGGTATTTCGGCGGTGGGACCTTCCGCTGCCTCTGTGGGGGGTGGCATTTTGGGGTGGGACCTTCCGCCGCCTAGGGCGGCAGAAAAGCTGGTAGCGCTCCTTGACCCAGTCCCACCCACTGCTCCAGGTCCCAGTCCAGGGACCCTGTGGATCACATCCACTGGCTGCACCTCTTTAATCTCTGTCTCTGCTGCTTTAATTCCCTGTGCCACTTCCCCACAGCCCCAGCACCTTCTTCACCCTCTTCTCAGGGCATAGAGCCAGCTAGTCCCAATGGCCAGCCAATCCCAGCAGCCAGCCAGGAGCTCCCTCTTGCTCCCTTCTAGCAGCTTCTCTGCCCAAGGCACTGACCATTCTCTCAGGAATACAGTCCTCACTCTCTAAGCACCCACCAACTACTGACCCTGCTGTGCCCTGAAGCTCCCTTTTATGTGATGCTGCTGGGCCCTGATTGGCTGCTCCATGCCTCCCTCCAATTGGCTGCTTCCTGCAAGCCCCCTAGGATGCTTGGAGGACTCACCTACACTGCTCCTTTCTAGGATAGCATGTGGCAGGCCCATGAGGCCTCTCTTAACCCCTTCCTCTCCGGTGTGGAGGTGAACACCACACAACAGTCAGATAATCAGGTAAATTTTTTGGGCAATGATATTAGTAAAGCCATAAAGTTCAAGATGAATGAAATTAGGGGTCAGACAGAAAAAGATAGAGGATCTACCTTAACATCAAACAGCATATAGAGATAATAGCAGAAATTCAAGGTGCTGAGATACAAATAGTGAATTAAAAAAAAATTGTATTTCTAGACACCATTGTATCTACAGCCATCAAAAGACATTGAGTTCTACATAACAAATCTTCAGGATTATCTGAAGTCCAAAGGAGAAGGTGTTAGAAATCTGTGCCCAATGACACTGTCACAAAAGATCCAATCAGGCAAATTCCATGTTACTGAGATATTCCTTGCCTGTAATACAAGTCGTTAAGCTTTTCTTAAATATTAGCTTGACCCCTTTCAGAAGAAGGGAAATAATGTAGGACCTGGATAATTATGTTGAAGGTATTGTTTAAACATCTCTGTGGTTAATGGGAATGAGGTAATGGAGCAATGAAAATCCTTTAGGGACAGAGTGTGTACTTTGGACACAGGCCTACACTGGGGGGGTGGGATTGGGGCACAGAACTGACCCAATCAAGGGAAGCTGTGAAAAAAAAAAAAAAAAAAAAAGCGCAACTTAAGCAGCACAATCTCTCTCTGGTTTCCCAGTCAGAAGGGGATATGTCGAGCTCTTGCTCAGTATGGTTCAGCATGCTCCTCTATCTCTCAAAACTAGTTGACTGGGCAACAAAATGGCACATTAAATTCAATGATGATAAATGCAAAGTAATGCACATTGGAAAACATAATCCCAACTATACATATAAAATGATGGGGTCTAAATTAGCTGCTACCACTCAAGAAAGATCTTGGAGTCATTGTGGATAGTTCTCTGAAAACATCCACTCAATGTGCAGCGGCAGTCAAAAAAGTGAACAGAATGTTTGGAATCATTAAGAAAGGGATAGATAATAAGACAGAAAATATCATATTGCCACTATATAAATCCATGGTATGCCCACATCTAGAATACTGCGTGCAGATATGGTCGCCCCGTCTCAAAAAAGATATAATTGAATTGGAAAAGGTTCAGAAAAGGGCAACAGAAATGATTAGGAGTATGGAACTCTTCTGTGTGAGGAGAGATTAATAAGACTGTGACTTTTCAGCTTGGAAAAGAGACGACTAAGGGGGGACATGATTGAGGTCTATAAAATCATGACTGGTATGGAGAAAGTAAATAAGGAAGTGTTATTCCTCCTTCTCATAACACAAAAACTAGGGGTCACCAAATGAAATTAATAGGCAGCAGGTTTAAAATAAACAAAAGGAAGTATTTCTTCACACAACACAGTCAACCTGTGGAACTCTTTGCCAGAGGATGTTGTGAAGGCCAAGACAATAACAAGGTTCAAAAAAGAACTAGATAAGTTCATGGAGGATAGGTCCATCAATGGCTATTAGCCAGGATGGGCAGGGATGGTGGCCCTAGCCTCTGTTTGCCAGAGGCTGGGAATGAGCAACAGGGTATGGATCACTTGATGATTACCTGTTCTGTTCATTCCCTCTGGGGCACCTGGCATTGGCCACTGTCAGAAGACAGGATACTAGGCTAGATGGACCTTGGTCTGACCCAGTATGGCCGTTCTTATGTTCTCCTCTGTGTACTCCCAGCCCATGACACCAACCCCTCCTCCACACACCCCTAGATGCATTGGTTCCCCTGTGGTGCTGGAAAGGAGCAGTCCCTGGGACTTGCACATGAAACACAAGGGAGTTAGCACCTTTCCTCACCATTCCTTTCCTATTCCCCATGCACTGGACCTAGAACAATCTGGCCTTTAGTAAATCACGTCAGCCCCAAAGACTTCCTTCTACAATCGCCTTATGGAAGTAGAATATTTCTATGTACCCTCACATCCCAGTTGCTTACAAAAGAGATAGACTAGAGTGATTCTCAATCCGGAGTACACTTACCCCTGGGATGATGCAGAGGTCTTCTAGGGGGAACATCAACTCATCTAGATATTTGCCTAGTTTTACAACAGGCTACGTAAAAAGCACTAGCAAAGTCAATACAAACCACAATTTCATACAGACAATGACTTGTTTATACTGCTGCATATACTATGCTATACTATAAGTGCAATATTTATATTCCAATTGATTTATTTTATCATTATATGGTAAAAATGAGAAAGTCAGCAATTTTTCATTACAAGTGTGCTGTGACACTTGTGTTTTTATGTCTGATTGTGTAAGCAAGTAGTTTTTACGTGCGGTGAAACTTGGGAATAAGCAAGACTAATCAGACTCCTGAAAGGGATACAGTAGTCTGGAAAGGTTGAAAACCATTGGACTACACTATCACAACTCTACCGCTTACAGTTGTCTCTACAGTGTTGTGAGTTACCACAGTTAAATGCACTCCAGAATATTTTTAAATATATGGCCTGAGTTTTCAGCATGGCCAGTGGTTATAACTTCTGTATGAAATAGATACTGGAGCTGTTAGTTCTAGTGGGGAACATCTCTGCTTGCTATAGGCTTGGTCAAGAATAATGGCCTTTCTTATGGGCGACCTGATTTAGCCACATACTTTATTGTCGCATTTGGACTAGAAAATTGCTGAGTATTGAATGTTTGCACAATCAAGCTTTTTGTGTGTGTTTTAAAAACAGGAAGGTATTTATTGCGTTTTAATGCCTTTTAAAAATAACATGCCATAGAGGTTCATATAAATCGCACCTGTAAGCGACATCTTTGCAATACGATTGTACATAGGATGCTTGAAGCTATTTCTCACCAGCAGCAGTGATCCATAGACTTAGATGTTGTTAAAAAGCTTACAGTATCAGCAGGGCTACTGCTGCCTCCATTAGAAACATGATACTAAGATGCTGATTAATACCAGGAGGGGGCTTTAATCAGCCAAAGCCATATGCTATTTAACTTAAGATGAAAGTGCAAATGATAATCATTATTTCAGAAAGAATGTATTTAAAAGAAGAGCGGAACAGCAAGTGGCATCTTTTTATCATTAGAGCTTCTTCATGCAGCCTCTTTTTTTGCCTAATGCTTTATAAGCTTTTATGAACATCTGGATCATTTCTTCATTATATAGGCTTCCAATATCATTATGTTTGATGTAGGGTTTTTAAGCAGAGCTATGCTAAACTTCTAAATATACAATTAATTCCTATTAATTATAGTTTTCAAACTGGAGAAATTATCCTTCATTAACTTAATCACTTCTATTTTATCTTTAAAATTATATTCACTCTTTTATAATCCCTACATCTAAAGCCATTTCTTTCCTAGGCTTTGTGTGATGTTTTGCATGCTGTTTGTATAAAGGTTTGCCAGCCATTTTCATTCCCTTGTAGAACTGAAGCTGTCAATGGTAGCCCATTTTAAAATAGAACCTAATTCAGCTTAGTTGTTTTACCAGGCAGCGCTTCAGAGGGGGAAACAAAGGTGAAATTGGATCTGTAAAGAGCAAAACTTGATTGTTCCTGATGAAAGTTCAGTGATGTCCCATCTGCCAATAGGAAAAAAGCCTTGATAATGAAGACAGCAAGCTAAGAGAGTTATTCACAAGCTTCCACTACATGTGGCAATAATTCACCATGAGTATAGCTAACTGATTTATAAGCCTGCACCCTCACAACTGTGCTTGAAGAATTAGGAGCATCCTCAATATCAGGTTAGAGTATATTTAAACGCTAGAAAGGAAGCCTCACAACATTTTTCTGAACCTCGCAATCTGACGTTAGGTTTGTTCTGTGACCTCTATTGGAGCTTAAATCATTGCACACTCACCAGATATTGGTCTCCTTTGACTCCCCCCACCCCGACACCTACAGCTTTTCTGTCTTTTTTTTATATACTAAGTTTTGCATAAAAAAGACAACATACAACTCAAAAGAGAGTTAAAAGCAGCTACTTAGTCCTTGTCTGCACATGGATTTACTCTATTTTCAGCAATGAGTCGTCAGCAACAACTGCAGCTGCATGGGTGTCCACCTCTGGTGTAAGCAGGCAAAGCTACTCTTGGCACTGGCAGAGGTTAACCAGGGTAAACTGCCCTGGTGCAATTTGGGGCTAATAGCAGTTTATCCCGGGCTGCATTCGTTGTAATGTAGTTGGTAATGGCACAGCTGCTCAAGTGGCTGCCACCATTGTCTGAATCAAGGCAAATTCCCAGTATATACAAGGCCTAACGTGTCCTCTGAGCACTCACTATTCTGGTTTGAGTGTAGAAGCATTTCCGTTTAGTTCTGTTCATTTCCTGAGCTGATCAAAGGGTAGTAAGTACACGTCATGACATTTTTTGAATTTTTCCTATTTTTCATTTAAAAAAATGAAACCAAACCTGAACATATTTTAGTTTTTGTTCAGTTTCTATTACCCCCCCCCCTTTTTTTTTAACCCCTTTTCCCTTTTGATACTGAGAAAGTGAGTGGGGCGAGGGGGAAGAAAAAGTGGAGGGGATACTGAATGTTTCTGTTTTACAGGTTTGGGATTTTTTCATTAAAAAAAAAATCAGAAACGTTTGAAAAAATATCCTCAGAAAAGGCCATTTTTCTCTGGAGGAAAAAAGGTTGTGAACATAACATTCCACCAGCAATGCTCATTTCCTGTTTGTGAAATACCCAAGAGCAGATACTAAGTGAAGTCTTCCTCAGATGTTGTCCCAGCATGGGAAAAGCACATTTGGCCAAGCAATACATTGCAGAGTTTAATTCCATTGTAACATGCCATTGTGACAACCTAGTTTGCATTGTTCAATGCATCGTCCCCCTTCTCTGGGTGTCATGAGACACTGCAGCCCAGGTCTCCTCCCTAAACTTCAGAGGACACCACAGTAATAATTTGCCACCAGGTTAATGCTACTTGCAATTATTAGTAATAAGTATTTCCCACGGGGGTCTATTGCTGTATAAAGTAGAACAAAAAAGACTTTGGAAAATTCAGTAATCTTCAAGAGCTGCAGTTGGGCCTCCTCCTCCTCCACCATGCACTGTGAAACCAGCAGCAGTGCACTGAGGGCAAGAGGCATAGGGAGAGACCAGGACGCATGAGAAACTACAGCACTCCAGCCAGGCTCACGGAGGGATAGTTTCTCTGGGTATGTCTATACTGCAGTAAAACACCTGCAGCTGGCCCTGTGTCAGCTGAATTGGCTCACAGCACTCAGGCTGCAGGACTATCGAATTGCAGTGTAGATGTCCAGGTTCAGGCTGGAGCCCAGGCTCTGGAATGCTGCAAGGGGGTGAGTCTCTGACCCCAGATTCCAGCTCAAGCCGGGATGTCTACACTTCAGTTTTTCAGTCCCACAGCATAAGCCCCACAAATCTGAGTCAGCTGATTGTCTCTACTTGTTCAGCAAATACAGTGGGCTCAATCTAGAGTCCTGCCCTGGCCACTTTAGTAGTACAACGCGGGCCAGAACGATGGCAGTTCTTCCTGGTTGGGGACAGAATCCATTTGAGGCATAGAGCCAGCGTGACTGGCTCCTATACCCCCGCAACTCTCGCAAACCAATCCCTCCTGAAGATCAACTGCTACCTCGACACACACCTACAAGTGTCAGGAACGACCAAGCTCCTTCAGCTGAGCCTGAAGACTAGCTAGCCCAGCCTCCAGGCAGATTTGTTCACTCAGCTGATGAGCCAGCCTGTCTGATTGACTGAAGGAAGCCAGCAAGCTGGCTTTTAAGGTCAGCAGCAGGCCACTGGTTATTCAGTGCTTATGCCTGCAGCTGTGATCACTCCTGTGCCAGCCTTGTTTCTAGTCTGCTCCAGCACTGTTTGCTTCTGTTTGGCATTGACACCTGGTTCCTGACTATAACAGACCCTTGATCCCTGGTGCCTGACTTCTGCTCCAGCTACTAGATCGGACCAGCCATGCCCTGGTCATGACAACAACTAGATGTACCATAATTGTGCAGGGTACTTGAGATAGTGAATATAGTTTTAGAAGAACTGTGTTAGGAAACATAGTTTCATTATGATGTGGCCAATCATCTATTTTACCATCATCATCATCATCATCATTATCATCTATTTGTTGTCTCCTTGGCTCATGTCTTTTTTAGACTGTGAGCTGTTTGGGACAGGGACTGTGCTGTCTTCGGTGCCTGTGAGGTGCTCGACACGCTGTGAGAGCCTTTAGAAATAACAATAAAGAAGCTGGTCAGTCAGAATGGTCTGTCCTTTTCCAACAGTTCAGTTAAGAGTCACCATATTGGAATAGTGACTGACACCAGGCCATCGGTGTGCAGCAATGTCCCTGCATCTCTTTACACGTATGTAACACTTTGAAGGCTCCCCTTATTATATCTGTTACTGCATGTTAAATGCTGTCAGTATTATCTTTTTTTTTCAGTAGGTAGTCAGGGCACCCGGAGCTCTGAATAGGCACATCTTGGCATGCAGTTGTTTTTAAGATCAAATCTGAATCAATAAATACATAGACAAACACTAGCCCTAAGCAGTGCAGCATCAAGAACATTTGGTCCTGGGGTGTAGCTGGGAGAGGAGGCTGGTCGAAATGGTCGAAAGGCACAAGTCCTCCTGCAGAGAAAAGCCGCTGTGAACTCAGTTGTCTCCCTCCTGCTTCTTACAGAGAGGAGGGGAGGATAAAACAGCCAAGGGACTGGAGGGAATGGCCCCTGAACTCATGAGCTACCTGAAGACGGAGAAGAGAATCTGTTCTCTCCATTATGTTTGGATTTTAAGCTTCTGAGGCAGGGACTATCTTTTCATTGCATGTTTGTACAGCACCTATGATGTTTGGGTTCTGGCCCTTGGTGGGGTTTCTAGGCACCTCCACATCACACATAATAAATACTAGCCATTATCATTAGAGAGAGAGATGGGAATATCTATGGCAAGTAAAGGGAGATTTTGGCAATTACACCTCATTAAAAGGATGAAGAACCAATGGATTAATTTATATAAAGCACCCTGCCACCCCAGAATCTTAACTAAGAGAAGATCACAGCAAAACCAGGTGATTAACCCTCCTATAATAAACAAAACTGCTCCTGCAGATGTGCTGAAGGGTAAAACTTTCTTCCTTCCAAAGTCGTTTGAAAATCTTGAAATTCTTTTCTTCTGTGTTGCATTTTGATGTTGCTCCCCATGAATATCCTTGTCAGACAATACTAACTCTCCACCTACTGGCTGTCAGTAGTTTTCACAGTTGACATTCAAAAGACTCAGAGCTTGAAAGCTGATCTCTCTCAATAGTTATATTTCCCAGCAACTATTTGGATACCTACCAAACAAATAAAGTATGTGGAGATCTCTTTGTAACAGATCAACCACAATGTTAAAGACATTTTGTTTAATTTGACTGAAAGAAAAATATTCAGAACAAATGCCGATGACTTCAGGTCTGAGATGGATTTGGTAGAAATTTAATAAGTTGAAAATTCAAATTAAAAATTCTTACGAGCTAATCCGACGTCATTGATGCCAAAAAGAGCTTTTCCCTCTACTTCAATGGGCACTGACTTAGGCCCTTAAACCCTCACATCAAACTCATTGAAAATACTGTGGGAGTGCTGTAGTCAGCCCTGCATTTGTGTTATAGACTTTAAGGTCAGAAGAGACCACTATGATGATCTAGTCTGACCTCCTGCACAACGCAGGCGACAGAATCATCAAACCTGTGTCTGAGCCATTGAAGTCCTCAAATCATGGTTTAAAGACTTCAAGATGCAGAGAATCGTCCAGCAAGTGACCCATGCCCCACACTGCAGAGGAAGGCAAAAAAACCCCAGTGCCTCTGCCAATCTGCCCTAGAGGAAAATTCCTTCCTGACCCCAAATATGGCGATCAGCTAAACCCTGAGCATGTGGGCAAGACTCACCAGCCAGACACACAGGAAATAATTCTCTGTAGTAACTCAGATTCCACCCCATCTAACATCCCATCACAAGCCATAGGGCATATTTACCGCTGATAGTCAAAGACCAATTAATTGCCAAAATTAGGCTATCCCATTATACCATCCCCTTCATAAACTTATCAAGCTTAGTCTTGAAGCTAGATATGTCTTTTGCCCCCACTACTCCCCTTGTTCTAGTAGATTATTTTAAAATATTTCATAGAGAGGTCCAAACAAATTGTTCTCCAAGTTGAGGCCCAAGCCTTGAATACAGAATTCTGCAGCAAGAAACCACAAACGTTTCCGTTTAGGTTCCCAGGGTCTGATCAGAAGAACATCGGTTTTGCCATACCAAATTAGCTCAGTGGTCTATAAAGTGTGGTATTCCCCTCTTCAGGAACGAGCTACTCCAATCTATGATACTTCAGAAGAGGGCAAAAGGCATAATACACCCAGCAAAACACTATCAATCTTTTCCTGACCCCGGCAGCAATCAAATTAGACCTTGAAGTACAAGATTTGATGAAGGCATCCTAGCAGCAATTTGAGTGGGAAGAGCAAGGAATCTGCCTTGCCCCACTGTAGCCCAACACAAGTGCAGTTCCTGTACTGCCCAGGGCACAAAAGTCTGCTCCCTTTCCTCTGCACTCCTAAGATGCATAATACCCCAGAAGGGGCAAATAAGGAGGTGGGACTGCAGATGAGGAAAGTATGAGACACCTTTGCAGAGGTAGTGTAACTGGCATGCTCTCTCTGCATGCTAGGATCTCCACCAAGAATCCTCCTAAAATTCTTCGGGGTGTGGTGCAGCTCCACCCCACTATTTATTTATTTTTTACAGATGAGTCTTAAAATCATGCCAGATGAATGTGGCTGTAAATTAGCATTTGTTTTTTTATCCACTTCAAAGGTCTAAGTTTATGTACCTGCCTCAGTTCAGGAGACTGGTCTTGATGACTTCACAAGGTCCCTTCCAGCCCTACAGTTCTGTGATTCTTTTATCCCCCAAGTGAATATTTGTAGAATGATCTTCATTCATTGGTGTCCCCTTGAACCACCACCTTAATTGGGAGTAACATCTCTGGGTGTTAATTTTTGATTTTCCAGTAACCTCTTCCATGTCTGTCCCTCTTCAACCCTACATCTATCTGAATCTCACTGCAAGACCTGAATGAAAGGAAAGGTCATCTTTTATCCCGATTTTTTTGTCTCTTTACTTTATTTTGTGAAAATGGGATAGACAGCGAGAGCTAAAATACAAGATGTGCCACTCAAAATCATAAATAGCTTTCTGGACAGGATGGAGGCATCCACTCTAGTTTTATTTTTATCTTTTCATAGAATACAGCACTCATGTAAGAATAAAAAATGCTAAGGGACTGATGGTCTTCTGCATTAGAGCCCCACATTCTTCTATGGCTCAGCAGACCAAGTCTCCATAACAATTTCCTGAAAGTATTGAACTGTTATTATCTAGTATCTGTTTCATAAACTGAGCAAGCCACCCATAACTACACTTTCATCTTCACTTTCCATCCTCAAAGCCCTTTACAAACAATAATTAATTATTTCAAATTTACAGATGAGAAAACTGATGCAGAGAAATCAAGTGACTTGGCCAAAGCCATGGAAGGAATTAGTGATAAAACTAAGATTAGAACTCTGCTCAGACTGCTAGACCATGCAAATCCAACTGGCTATTTCATAACCGTCACTACAAGCCGTGTGATTTAACAAGGAATGAGTATTTTACATTTACTGATTTACAATTCAACAACTTCTAATGGGTAAAATTAAATTTAGCGGCATGTAATAAACCAAGTGGGATGGATGTCTTGGGCTAATTGATGGTAAGGCCTTTCCTTTATGAGATGCCTGGTCAAATCTATCCCAAAGCAATAGTGCTGGCCTGTGGAATGAGTTGATGGTCTAAGCCCAGCTCCTAATGGACAGATATCCACATGAAAAATGTCTCCACATTTCGCACTAATTAGTACCTTTGCTGGCTGTGTTGGGGCTCATCTATATGGTGAGGTCATGCACACTACCGCGGTGTCATTTCTAAAGTGCACAAACAAGTTGTGCGTTAAGTGATCCATGTAGACACGGCTGGTGCACAGATTCCCTACTGCGCTCTGACTTAGTACTGTTCTAAATAGCACTAGCATTGCCCTTAGCAGAGAAGACAAGGACTGAATGGACATGGAGCCAACCCTGGAGGAGGTTCCTTCAGTAGACACTTTGAGTGAGCACAATTCGGTGTACTTGTCCTGCAAATAAGTAAGAATGGAATCTACAGAGCTCATCACTCCTGCATCTTTCATCAGCACTAATAATAATAATAATAATAAATATTAATTTAATACATGCCATAAAATAAAGATCCCCTAATCTTTACTCAGGCAAAGCTCCCAGTGACATAAATGGATGTCTTATGTTTGGAAAAAGTGGGCGGTTGAATCCCAGAGTGTCATCCCATTCATTCCAGAACTGCTCAGGGTCCCTTGGTGATTCTCTTTCAAGTATTTACTCAATTACAATCTGTTAACTGTAAGTACAAATTGGGTTTAATAGTCGGTGTTTCCCTCTGTTTAATTGGACATACCATGCCATTTTCAAAATATATTATACTCAATATTGTACTTTCCCTGGTGTTGTTTTTCCCAGGATGTACCATTCATCATATTAAATTATAGGTTGTCATCACATTAACTACAGTGGGCAACACATTTATGATTGCTAAATAAAACCATTGAAAGGATGTTCATTTCCTTTAGAAAGAAGGGTTTTTGCAAAATTTTTTCCTTGGTTCCATGTGTAAATAACAAACATACAAACAAAACAAAACAAAAAACAAAACACAAAAACCCTCACACAACACTTTTTCCTAATCTCTTAAACTTGGGCTAAGTAGAGTTTTAAGGTTTGCAGAGCTGTTCTCCAGCTGAGTGTTTCCTTTTAGATATGCACACCTCCTTGTTGGACATTCATTATCAAACCTTGTGTTTGCCTTTTATCTACAAGTCCTCTTCAGTGTTCAGCATAAACTACATGGACACCTTGCAGATTGACATTTCTTCATTCATGCTTTACCTTAAACAGCATGCGAAGACATCAAAGAAGAGGAGCCGGCTTTGATGTTACAAAATGAAAAACGCCTCATGATTTGCCAAGACCAGGGGAACTTCTAGTTTGCTCTTTTTCCCTTAAAGAAAAAATATTACTTTCCCCATGGACATGTTAAAATCTTTGCCTATTTCAAACCAAACCTATGTAAGCATTTTGTTGCCAACTTAAAAACAACCCACATCTTGTTTTGTACCATGAGAGCACTTGCCTGAACTTTTCAACTATCGAACATATTCTGTGGGGGAACGTCTGGGAAAGCACAAATCATTTGAAAAACAGATATTTGCTTCATTTCTTATGACTCTTATATGCTCCAGGAAATGCAGAATCAATCCACGAACACTAATACTTAGCACTTATGTTGCATTTTTCATCTGTAGATCTCAAAATGTCTAAAAGTATAAGTAAGCATTATTATCTCTGTTTTACAGATGAAGAAAATGGGGTACAGAACATTTGATTGACTTGGCTAAGGTCACACAGAGCCAGGATTAGAACACAGGTTTGCTGACTCTCAGCTGGGCACTCTACCACTAGTTAAACATAGCATCCTAAATTTTTCAAATATGACTAGTGATTTTAAATGCCTTAATTTTTGTGTGCCCAATTTGTGGTATTTTTAAAAGGCCTGATTTTTCAGAAAGAGCTGATCACCTGCCCTCTGAAAATCAGGCACCTTTAAGATATCCCAAGTTGGGGACCAAAACATTGAGGGACCCAAAAATCTCTAGTCACTTTAAGCTTAGACTCTTCAAACTTTTATTAAAATACAATATGAAGCAGGCATATTTTATAATCATATTTGGGAAGAAAATGATATTTCCCTTTACTGGCTAGAAAAGAATCCAGTATCTTTATAGGATACAAGGTACAAACCTGAAAGATGCTGAGTATCCTCAAATCCCTGCATAGGCAATGCTGGTGATGCTCACATCTCACTAGATAGAAGATGCTTATCACCCCAGTTATCTAAGCATTGACAAGATCGGGTCAACAGTACCTATGGCCCATGGCAGGAAGATGTTGCAGGCTGGGGGAGGCAAAATTGATTCAGGTAATGATTTGTGACCCTATTATTTTGAATTTTTCCTCAGAATTACTATTTTTAAGGAGCTAAGAAATTAACTCTTCTGTGTTATCCTTCTGAGGACATAATGAATCCAAGGCTAGAGAAGAGAGCGGTTCAACATTAACATTTATTATTGATTTCCCATACCGCTGTGGAACTGAGAAGAATGTCACAAGAAGAGAAGATGTGTAGATTAATTTTCCTTTGCTAGAACATTGTCTAGCTTTGTCACCACATACATATTATTAGTCTCTCTTGACTCCATGTAAATAGCACATTTCCTCTCTCTTGTATATATGTTAGAACTTGCAGATTAACCAAACAATTTCTTTACAGTGTCTTTTTTGTTTGCTTCTGGCAGGGTGGCTTTTGCTATTTTTTGAAGACTCTTCATCAGATATGGAGTGCCAGGAACATGCACAGATAGTAAATCAGAATAAAACTGATTTTCCTTGGTGTGTATTTATAATTTGTCCTCTTGCTCCAAGAGGAAGGAATGAAAACTCTGGTTATATTGTCTACCCTGCCAGCAGGGCTGGCCCTACACCAAATGGCGCCCCAAGCGAGGTGCGTTTTTGGTGCCCCCCCCCTTCTATTTGTTAAACATTTTATTACCTTATTTTTATTGCTTTTGTAGCCCATTTCACAACTTTGATGCACGATTTGCATACATGATTTATCCCTGTCATATGGGATGATAAATTTGCACGCTATGATCTGTAAATCTGTATTTATTCATGCCATATATAAACAAATATGGAATATCTGTTACTTCAAACATTCTATTTTCCCTTTTGTCGCTAACAGCAAAAACAGCCCCCCTGCGACCAGTGCCCCCCAAGCCTGGCACCCCAGGTAGTCACCTGGGTCACCTGCCCCTAAAGCTGGCCCTGCCTACTGGAACTACATTCAAACGACTGAATGCCAGCAGACCTTGGGTATACCACAGAGTTAGATTCTCTTTTTAAAAAAGAATAGCATCAATAAATGGTACTAACATAGCAACATATGTCAACCATTTATTATAAATGATTCACCAGGAATGTGTTTTGGCCAGACTTGCTGCAGTAGAGCGCTCCTTTTATTTTGAATTTAAGGTTTGGAATTTTCCAAAGCAATGCTTCGAGCTAATTTACCTGATTTCTGGCTATACCGTGCTTAAATAGCAGAACAGGCACTATCAGCCTTGATTACTTGGCACCAGCTGTTGCAGGTCCTGTACCTTGATCCCTAAGCAGTGTATTGCATAGCAAGAAATACTGAGAGTGAAAGGGTTACCTCCTTGAATGTCCACTTGAGGGGCTGAAAGAAGAGAGCCAGAGGGGTAATCAGATCCTTATGAGATCATAGGGAAAAGCAGCCATGCCTAGGTCTCAAAGCCTTCTGATGTTGCAGGGGTCTGTCAAACATTTAATCACTGGCGCTCCAATAAGTTGAGCTTTGTTGTGAATGCTGCAGAAAGCACTCGTCAGATATAACATTCTGCCTGTTAATGCTCGAACTGCTACATAAGCCAGAATGTGATCAAATATCCATGGTGATTTAGTCTAGTGTCGTCCTCCCTATTCGAAGGGATGCAAAATTTTCACTGCCATATAGTAATGAATTAATGTACCTATTCATTTCAGTTCACTAGAGGCCTGCCCAAGTTCCCATTAACATCAGTGGAAATATTCGCATTGACTCCAGTGGGAGTTGGATCCGACTTTAGGAGGTGTTGAATTCCCTACAACTGTACCCTAACAGTGTTCATCATGCCCTAATAGTATTCTACATGTGTATTGTCTCATGGACACTACAGAAAATATCTCACATTAGAACACAGATGGCCCTAATCATGTCAGACAAGCATGCATTGGCATAGTAAGACTTTTAGTATCCAAGATCCAGGTTTTATTTTATTTGAACCTGGAAGATTCACGGTAAGGCTGGGAACGTGGGTTTGTGTAAAAGGTTTTGGTTTGTGTCCATTTGGTAATGAGTAAACCAAGATGCTTTTGGTTTTGTCTTTGAAAAACTTCATAGTTGAGGTTATTTGACGAAACTGACATGCAGAGTGGTTTAGATTAAGGCAGTCAGGGGGCAGATATAACAGCCAGATTCAATGGGTGCACTATACTAAACTGCCGAGTGGGCATGGACCACCCACAACAGCATCCTCTGTGCCTGCATCACAACCCTAATCCTGGCCCAGCCTAGTGCAAAGGGGAGGCCCAACAGGCTGAGAGCGAGACTGACCCAACACTAACCCCACAGTGATGGTTCTAACCTGAGTAACGCTGTGACCCCATGTGCCAGGTTGCAATGCCCAGAGTGGGGAACGGGGCCCAGTCCCATGGTACAGGAGCCACCATTGCAGGGTGAATGTGGGGCTAGCACAATCGCAAGCCACCCTCCCACAGCCTCTCCTTTGCACTAGGCCAGGAGAAGTGCATGTTTGCCTGTTTTGCACCCTTGGGTTCATGATTTCTGTGGATACAATTGAACCCATGAACTTCAACTAAAGCTCCCTGAAGGCTGTACTATCTCCCCTGGCCCACCAAAGTTTGCAGGGCAAAGATAGAAACATCCGGTTTTGGACATTCTCTATGAAATAGTGATCAATTATTAGTCACCCAACCTGCAAACAAACAATCTTCACTCATTTTCATATCTTGCTTTCAGGAAAATGCCTGACTAAATAGATGGCTATTGCAGCTCATCTTGAAGATCACTACAGTTAGGCTCAAATGGACTGGGAAAACAAGAATGTTCTAGTTATGTCAACTCAAATAACACCTGCCATTGTCTCACAAGAGTTCAACCCTGGAGGCGGATAGTATGGCCTTGTTTAACATGGGGGAAATCAGGGGCTCTAATAAAGTGATTAAAAAACACCCAAGTCCTATCTACATTACAGCTTCCATCTTTGCTACCACCATCAGGTACCAATGGTGGACTATAAGTACTATTTAAGGTGTGAAGAAGACTGCAGGTACCTAGGCTAAAACATGGTTCCATACATGGTTATAACATGATTTTTCTACTCATGCAGGCAAGAAGAAATTGTTATTAAAAAATGACTTCAACAATGTTTCAACATGGTTACTTTTGTAGTATAGACAGGGACATTGGAACAGTAGGTTGGTGGTATGGACGTCCTATCAAAGTGGGCCATGAATATTAAAGGTGGCCAATGATGGCATTTTCACTAAATGTATAAGACATTACTGCATTTTTTTTTCATTATACAACCACCTCGATAGGTAGTAGAATAATACAGGGCAATATTTTTTTCACCCAACCATTGATTACACTATTGCTGATTGACTCTTTCATTCTTGAACCTGCTCTAGCACATATGCTTATGAGGGAGACGACTATGCTATTATCAGAGCCATTAGGGCTGGCCAAAATAAATGGGTCAAAAGGCAATCACACGCTCCTTAGATGGTTTCTTGAAATGAACAGTTTGAAGACTGAAGTGTCAAAGTCTTTCCCTTGACTGACAGTCACTTGCTGAAGAATGGAACAGTTTTTTGGCAGATATTTCAAGTGTCATGAAAAAACACATACGTTAATACGGATTTTGAGGGGACTGACACTGCCTGAAAATACCATTGTTAGTACAGGTATTTTTTCAACAGACATGGCAGGTTTTTGCAGCACCTTTTGACTCACTGAAGTTGTGTGTGTGACTTAACCTTCTTATTTCTGCCTTTTGGAGCTCAGTTTTTCTGTCACCATGGCCCTCCGCATTTGACTTCTCTGTAGACTCAGTGCTGCTGACATTCATCATTATTCTGCTCTCTCCTTTCAACGCTACACTGAAGTGCCTTCAGTGATATTCCCTCCAAGTCAAATCACTAGCTTATTCTACCTTGTCGGACTACATATTTGTTGTCCTCTTGAACATTGCATTTGAAAACTTTCTGGTTTTGCTACCGTCATTAGCAGGGCAAGAGGGCAGAGATTCAAAAATGTTTAACATGATCTATGCCAGGAATATAGAGGGCTTCTGTTTCAGAGATGTTTATATTTCTATAGTATATATAACATCACTAGATTAAGGCCGTGTAAGCACCAAGATTTGCTTATAGAAGTCACACCCCTAACTGCCCCAATAACATAGCTTCCTATCCAGGAAACACTGCACTCAACTCAGAATCCCACAGCAGAAGCATTAATACTAGTATGTTAATGACATGATACTGAAGAGAGTTTTTTAGAGCTGTGAGGGAAGGGTAAGCCAGGGAAAATCCTTCACTGTCCCTCTGTTCCCTGCATCCAAACATTGAATAACATGCTATCCAGAAGATGTATTTTTCCTTCCCTCATATGAACCAAAATAAAGGCCTGTTTTACACACAGATCTTGTACTAGCATAACGATTTTGGTTAGGAGTGTGATTTTTTTGTATTGAAATAGTCATACTAGTACTATCTCCTAGTGTGGATGCAGTTATACCAGCATAAAGGTGCCTTATATCAATATGGGTTATTCCTCTTCTCATAGAGGAATAATCTATACTGGTATAACTATATCCACACTGGAGGGAGGAGGGGTTGTTCCATTTGAACAATGCCAGTACAGTTAAAATGGTACACAGAGCAATTTCCTGCCCCTTTCCCTCCTCTCCCCCAATTCATCTAGTATATTAATGGCACTGGTTTGTACCTTGTACTTGCGCGTTTGGTAACTGTAGGGTCACTTTGCAATCTCATCCATCAAATCTAGCATTATATTACTATAGTACCGAGCAACCCTAGTCCTACACTAGGACCCCATTGTGCTAGGGGCTGTACAAACACATTATATTGTTTGTTTGGTTTTAATTAAATAACAAATACTGAATTATTTTTTTAAAATGACTGTACTGTCCTTTTCTGCTGGCCAACCTTGGGAGGAGGTCTCCAGTGGCTTGGTCCTCCAGCCATGTCATAGAATCCAAATCAACCCCTTCTGGGCTATTAAAGAGTCAATAAATAAACAGTCTTTTTTGCCCTCACAAGGATCATAAACCCTTGGTCTTGGCCCTTTACATTCAGCTCCCTATAAGCCCTGTCCACTTCTTGGGTTTAAACCATTTTACCTGTGGCCAGTCAGGGAACCCGGGCCCGCTCACTACTCCAGTTTCCAACCCAGGGACATTCTACACATCAGCCACACACCGGTCCCTTCAATCCGTTGCTGCTATTTCCCTTGGCCTCATCCTACCGGGCCCTTTTATCTCCACCCTATCTCAGGGCCAGTGCCCTCAGGCTCGGCAATCCCAGCTATGTAAATTCAGGCAGCCATAATCTCTAATGGTTGGGATCCTTCAGCTACTGAGAGGCACCCTTTTTCACGCCTCTGGTTCCAGCCAGGAACTGACCAGCTCCTTTTATCTGAGCCTGCTGCACTCTGATTGGCTGTCACTGGCTGTCCCTAGGGCTTGGAGGATAAGGTCTCTGCAGTTTCCAAGATGGCTGCTCTGGAGAAGCCTTTCTAGGCAGGCCTAGAGGACCCAGCTCTTACTCCTCCATTCCTCCCACATTGCTGCTTCCTGTGGCAGAGTGTAGAAGGACCACGGGGCTTCCTATAGGGAACTGCAAAGGCCAGGTATACCTTGTCACAACACAGACCACAAACATTTCCATAAGGTTTGTATGTTTTACATATATCTGAATATCCTGAGACTGACACAGCTACAACTACTCTGAAATTCTCAAAAAGCAACAGAGGGTCCTGTGGCACCTTTGAGACTAACAGAAGTACTGGGAGCATAAGCTTTCGTGGGTCAGAACCTCACTTCTTCAGATGCAAGTGTCTGTATTTGTGCAAGTTTCTTCATGAGGTTGATAGATTTCCATTCCATACGGCTAAATGCAGTGCCTTGCATGGTGTCAAGTATCAGAGGGGTAGCCGTGTTAGTCTGAATCTGTAAAAAGCAACAGAGGGTCCTGTGGCACCTTTGAGACTAACAGAAGTACTGGGAGCATAAGCTNCTGGCGAGCAGGAATAAATTCCCCATCAGCCAGGTCACTTCTTACAGACTCCAGATTTAAAGGTTTAAAGGGACACTGTCATGGTTTAAAGAATCATTTTCTCCCTGCCCATTCCTTTGTTACTAACAATATTCTTTGAACCATCACACTGCAAATGGTTTCCACTGGTTTCAAATGATCAAATTGGTCTCACCCTGTGGTGATTTATTTTCCACGCAAGACTGTGAAAAGGAAGGGTGATTCTTGCTCACTCCACCACAGGCTAGCGTCGCCTTGCTTGTGAGACATGAACCTGTGCAGGAGCAATCTGGCAATAATGTCAATACAAGTTAGACTGGGCCCTAAAACAAAGAAATGAATTTTAGAAAGACACTGAATTAAAAAAAAGACCAAGCAAGGTTCATGTCAATAGTCAGGTGTCAAATTTGTTTCTGCTTTTTTGTGGAATTTCTGACCATCGGATATTAGAGTTGGTTGAAAAATGCAGAAAAATGTGTATGAAAACACTGAATTTTTTTGGTTAAAATGTCAAATTTTTGAAAAATTTTGATCAGTCTATAAACCAGCAAAAAAACCCTGAAATATTCAAATTTTCAACCAGCTCTAGTTAATATAACTAAAACTGACTGTGTGTAATGATAGTGGGATTGACACATATCACTGATGCAAGGTGTGCAAGATCCTCTGGAAGTATAGGGATAGACCAATCAGCTGGCTATTTTGATCAAAGTGATAGGAATGGAGTTGATCAAAAGCAGAAAGCACGGTTCTACTTGGTCTATAGGCTGCCACTTGGGAACCTAATTAGCACATATGCCTTAAATGTCTAGCTTTACTCTGATGACATACAGCTGTTCTTTTTGACATCATTGCCTTGTGCCTTCTTCATGGTGTTGGGGCACTTTAGTAAATGGATGAGGTTAAGCTTGCTTTAAATTAACCCCCTCATATCATCATAGTAGCCCCTTGTCATTGTATTGCAAGCCTCAAGGATAATGCTGATTAAGACTGGTTGGGCAGTGATAAATTGGTTCTTAGGATTGCTGCTTCACTATTAGTCCAGTTATCAGCAATGCAATAAGAGGTGTAGTGAACTTTAATCACCTATTAGCGGTCATTAATTCTTTCTGTTTAGAAATACTTACCTTACAGACAGCACTATTTCTGTTTTTTATTAAGGCTGGCATAGCATCCTTGTATTTCTTCAAAGAAAGTTTTGGGAGGACTGTATCTTGCCTAGTGATGTGTTACCATCTTGTCTACAAAACCAAATTACACCATTTCATTGTGAACTGCAGTCCACTTCCTAGTGTCATGAGTAGAAGAATCTTCTGCTTACGGTAAAGACCAGTTTTCCATGAGTCTTCCATGACTAAGGACCCCAGAGCACAGACTTAACAGACTCTTGGCTGTTTCTTCCAGTTACTCATTCAGATGTCTGTGAACTATCAAGGTTACACTGTAGAAAGGAAAACTCAATGATTTTGAGGTGATGTAATCTATTGTTTCTATGCCTCCCATTTTCCATCTTTCTTCGATGCTTCAGAAAGACATTGTAGGTTAGATTCACAAAAGGCTTTAGGCACCTAAATTCCATAATCAGCCCCCCCCAACACTGACAAAACCTCTGCTCAGCTGCCATCAAACCCAGTCAGTGCCTAAATTTGCTCAGCACCTACGCTTTTGCAGTAAAAGTTCGCCAGGTGCCTGCATGTTTTTTGCTTAGGCTTGCCTACACAAAATGGGTGGGGAAGAAGCAGCTTTGTAACTTTCAGCCTAGTGGTTAGGATACTTATCTATGATATATGAGATCCCCAGCTCAAGTCCTACCCCCATCTCTCGGAGGGGGCAGAAGGGATTTGAACTGGGCTCTGCTACTGCTCAGATGAGTGCTCTGACCACTGGTTTAGGGTATATTGTGTTGGGAGGGTGGGAGGGCTCTAAATCTTCCCTGTTGAAGTTGTTCCACTGTGGATTAATAATTTTAAAAAGCTCTGCAGCAGAGTCCTGGGTCTCCCACCTCCAAGGTGAGTGCTCAAATCACCAGGCTGCAGCATCATTTTCATACTTGCTCACTCACTCGCTTGCTCTCTCTCTGACCCAATGATTCTTTAATTAGTCACAGTGGAGCAGCTTCAAGAGGAGAGATTGAGGGCATTCTGCATCAGAATATCTTAGCTCCAGTGGTTACAGCACACACCTGAGAAGTAGTAGAACCCAGTTCAAATCCCTTCTCCCGGACATGTGAAGTGGGGACCTGAATTGTGTATCTCCTGCATCCCAGGTGAGTCCCTCAACCATTGGGCTAAAAGCTATGAAGGAGATCCTCATCAGCTGTTGCCACCCATTATAACCATGTCCAAGTTTCTTTGTGAATCTAGCCTTGAGTGTAGAGATGTGCCACGTTAGACTGCTATAAAACCAGACTTGTGCAATTAAAACCTATACTGCCCATGAAGTGGTTTGGTCAGTGTTGTTGTGGACATGCAGCTGAAGCCCAATATAACCACTTCTCCAGCCCAAACAAACTGGTATGATGATTTTTCCCCGGCAAAGGGGCAATTAATCAACACTCCCAGATTCCAATCCATTTCACATTGTTTCATTTTCATAGATGACAAATAAAATGAAAGAACCAACTCGAGGAATAAGTCATAACATGCTGCTATTTTACACATGTGCATGAAGTGGTATGTAGTATCAAAAGAAAATTCACATCCATGTTACTGCCCATCGGAGGTAAGGACAATCTGGGCACTAAGACACTTTCCTTTTTTTATGGCAATTAGACACTGAGCCTTTGGCCTATAATAGAACTTTTTCTAAAAAAATGTCCACTGTTACATATTCATAGATTTTAAGGAGAAGGAACCATCATGATCATAGAATCATAGAATCATAGAATATCAGAGTTGGAAGGGACCTCAAGAGGTCATCTAGTCCAACCCCCTGCTCAAAGCAGGACCAATTCCCAGCTAAATCATCCCAGCCAGGGCTTTGTCAAGCCGGGCCTTAAAAACCTCCAACGAAGGAGACTCCACCACCTCCCTAGGTAACGCATTCCAGTGTTTCACCACCCTCCTAGTGAAATAGTTTTTCCTGATATCCAACCTGGACCTCCCCCACTGCAACTTGAGACCATTGCTCCTTGTTCTGTCATCTGCCACCACTGAGAACAGCCGAGCTCCATCCTCTTTGGAACCCCCCTTCAGGTAGTTGAAGGCTGCTATCAAATCCCCCCTCATTCTTCTCTTCTGGAGACTAAACAATCCCAGTTCTCTCAGCCTCTCCTCATAAGTCATGTGCTCCAGACCCCTAATCATTTTTGTTGCCCTCCGCTGGACTCTTTCCAATTTTTCCACATCCTTCTTGTAGTGTGGGGCCCAAAACTGGACACAGTATTCCAGATGAGGCCTCATCAATGTCGAATAAAGGGGAACGATTACGTTCCTCGATCTGCTGGCAATGTCCCTACTTATACAGCCCAAAATGCCGTTAGCCTTCTTGGCAACAAGAGCACACTGTTGACTCATATCCAGCTTCTCGTCCACTGTGACCCCTAGGTCCTTTTCAGCAGAACTGCTACCTAGCCATTCGGTCCCTAGTCTGTAGCAGTGCATGGGATTCTTCCGTCCTAAGTGCAGGACTCTGCACTTGTCCTTGTTGAACCTCATCAGGTTTTTTTCTGCCCAATCCTCTAATTTGTCTAGGTCCCTCTGTATCCGATCCCTACCCTCTAGTGTATCTACCACGCCTCCTAGTTTAGTGTCATCTGCAAACTTGCTGAGAGTGCAGTCCACACCATCCTCCAGATCATTAATAAAGATATTAAACAAAACCGGCCCCAGGACCGACCCTTGGGGCACTCCACTTGAAACCGGCTGCCAACTAGACATGGAGCCATTGATCACTACCCGTTGAGCCCGACGATCTAGCCAGCTTTCTATCCACCTTACAGTCCATTCATCCAGCCCATACTTCTTTAACTTGGTGGCAAGAATACTGTGGGAGACCGTATCAAAAGCTTTGCTAAAGTCAAGAAATAACACATCCACTGCTTTCCCCTCATCCACAGAGCCAGTTATCTCATCATAGAAGGCAATTAGGTTAGTCAGGCACGACTTCCCCTTCGTGAATCCATGCTGACTGTTCCTGATCACTTTCCTGATCAGTTGTGGGCAACCTGTGGCCCATGCGACCCATCAGGGTAATCCACTGGCAGGCTGCCAGTTTATTTACATTTGCATGGCCGCCCACAGCTCCCAGTAGCTGCGGTTCACCATTCCCGGCCAATGGGAGCTGTGGGAAGTGGCACAGGCTGCAGGGATATGCTGGTCGCTGCTTCCCGCAGCTCCCATGGCTGGAAATGGCAAACCACGGCCACTGGGAGCTGCGAGCGGCTGTGCAAATGTAAACAAACTGTCTTGCGGCCTGCCAACAGATTACCCTGATGGGCCACAGGTTGCCCACCACTGATCATGATCATCTAGTCTGATCTCCTGCACATTGCAGGCTGCAGAACTTCATCCACCCACTCCTGTAATAGACCCCTAAGTTCTGGCTGAGTCACTAAAGACCTCAAATCATAAACTAAAGGCTTCCAAGTTACAGATAATCCACCATTTGCACTAGTTTAAACCTGCAAGTGACTCGTGCCTCATGCAGCAGAGGAAGGCAAAAAAAAAAAAAAAAACAGGATGTAGCTCCACCCATGTTAGCAACAATGGGAGTGTCAATGTAGACTGGGCACTGGTATTCTTAACCACTGCTCAGGGCCACCTGAGTCCTGTGATCACTAGTTGTCACACTGAGAAAAACATAATGTTGGGAGATTCCCCCTCTCTCTCCTGCAAAAAAGGATATCATAGACAAAGCCTAATACACTGATTAAAATGCATTTCAGGTCAGTAGTGCCTGAAAGCAGTTATTCTGTGATGGCTGTTGGCCTGCAGGATGTGAGTGGGTCATTTTCCTCACAGGAGTTCTACCCCACACAACGAAACCCCATGAACGTCGATCCTATTGGTCCACCTTTGGGAGCCTCTTCCAAAAGGCCATGAGACAGAGAGAATGAACTAACCTCTCAACCTTCACTTAAAGTCACTCTTAGGTTGGGATGGAACAGACTGCAGTGCAGCTGCCTGTGCTCTTTTGGGTAAAAAAACCAACGTTCTCCTGGACAATCAATCTAGTGCTTTCGCAATTCACTGGCTATGCGACTAATAGTAAAAATAATTAAGAAAAACTAGAATGAAAAATGTTGTGATGCAAATACAGGAGAACAGTGGAATCTTGTTGCAATCAAACAGTCCTAGCACTTCTTCATAACGATTGCTGATTCCATCGTCAGCTACAAGGGGATCTTCTTATCGGCTGAATAAAACCACCTCCTGTGCAAAACACCTTGCTGATTTCAGACCTTCTCCCCAACTAGCAGTCATTGTTACTCTCCAAGAACAGTGTCTGTAGTGTCAATCTTGGGCTATATGCCCTCATCAACTGCATCTGCAGCCAGTCTCCAGAAGGGACTAAAATTCATAGGAAAACCAAAGACTTATCTGGATCTCAAGCCCCACAGAGTTGGCTGTAAGCAATGGAAGTTCTTTTCTCCACAGACACTTTTGTTTCATTCATCCTTTCCTGCATTGGGAAGCTGAGAGTAACAGTCCAACAGAAGGGTAAGCCCCTTTTTTTCCTTTGTCATTTTCCTTTGATGAATACAGTAACAATAAGACATGGAAGCAGTACATCCAGTTATGCCTTTTCCTCTTGGATGTGGACGTCACCTTGGGAACCTGTGTTTTAACTCCTATACTCATCTATTGCTCTGCATTGTGCCTAACTGTAAAGGTCATACAGCAGCCCCAGCTAATGTCTGATGCAGCTGCCTGCCTTCTGAGTGAGGTGGTCCAGAGAGAGTATTGATATCATGATTTCCTCTGCCCTGGTATTTACCCACTCCTGGGTGAAATTCAAGTTACTCTTCAATCACTATGATCCCTTACATGAAGTAGGCACAAATGTCTTAAAAGACAGTCTCTTTGGACTTTATTCTCCCCTGCATTGTCTCGGTACCATCAGGAACCCAAACAGTGGTCCCTGATTCTGTGCCAGCTGGATCTGGCATGAGTTAGAGCAGCTCCTGGGCTGCTCTGATTTAAGACCGTTGTGGCTCAGCAGAGCAGTGTCTTGCCATACACCTTCCCCATCCCTGACATATCACCTCCCCGCTCCTGCATACCCTTTCACTGGAAGTGAGTGAGTGGGGGGGGGGGGAGAGGAGAGAAAGGAAATCAGAGCAGGAGCTGGCTCTGCTGATTGTATGCCCACAGGGAGTTTCTCTCCACAAGGGGACTTATGACTAGAACCTGGCCATTTTCAGTGCCAAGTGGCTGAAGCACAACTGCAACCCACCACTCAGCCTGTGTTCATCCAGAACACTTTATTCTTAACGATGACATTCATAGGTGCTATTGCCAGGCACTCTTAGTAGGGGCCATGTCTCTGGATGTTACGTTCAAATAACGGGTGAGACACCACAAGAATTTTTCTGAAAGCCCTCTGCTCATGTTATTTCTTTTACAAAGAGCTATTAAAAATTGAGCTTTCTTCTGGAGCATCATTTCCAGGAACTGAATGCTGTTAACATTCCCAATTCCATCAATACCCCTAAGATGCATTGAGCACCTTATTTTTCCCAGCAGGTATGATTCTGCAGGGTAATACTCCCCCAGTATTTACCACAGCAATGTCCTCCAACCCCCACCTTCTCCATTAGTCTTTGTGCGACATAACTGATTCTTCTCTATACCTAGAAAATTTAATCCCTGATCCCCTTCTTTGACAGTGACATTAACCTTGGGTACAGCGTGTCATGCCGTCCTCATGGTTTTTACAGTCCTACAACATGGCAGACTTTGATACAATTACAGCTTGGCAACATATCTTAATTTATGTTACAATATTGCTTCAGTGATATCAGAGACAAACGTTTAAGTCACAGAACCTCAGTTTCAAACTAGAGACCTTGCATGCAAATGGCAGCCTTGAATGTTTTTCCATCAATTTCTTATTTCATAAAAATCAATTTTTGTCGAGTTTTTACACTGTACATAAAAGACTGTGGCATCAATTAGCCTTAATTCTTCCCCCCTCCTTTTTTTTTTCTTTTTTGGAAACCTCTTTGTAGGAAAATCTCATATTTCAGCAATTTGCATTATCCACACAATCTGCTTTGAAGTTCTACGTTATGGTAAGAAAAGGATCCACTTATCTGCACATAAAAAATGTTCAAAGCTTATAAATTCCCTGAAACAGATGTACATTATCATTGGATTTGCCTCTCTCTCTTTGCTGTTGCATGGCTAATAGAGTTTCATGTGCCCTCTCACATCCTCTCCATTTAGCATCTTTTCTCTACAGAAGCATGCACCCTACTGTGCCAATCCACACTTCAAAGATTTCTGTCTATCTATTAGAAACAAAGCACAAAGTGAGAACATATGGCCCCTTTTAAATTTCCCACATTTAAGTCAATATCGTTTCTTTTCTCCTTTGGCAAAGAAACATAATAAGGTTTATCTTCTTCCTTCCTAAATCTGCCGGCTCTCTCAAACTGCTTGTGCCAATTCAGCAGTTACTTTGCAGTATCAAACTTGGCAGCACATATAAAAACAAAATCTCTAATTTTTTTAATTGCTTTTATTTCTGTAGATCAAGAAGATGCATTTAAATGATGAAAAAAGGACTAAACGTAACTGCACACTTTCAGATAAGTGGATTTTAAACCCATGAAAGGGCACAGCAGAGAGTCAATACCAAAACTGTCTTGTTCGAATTCCTTTCACAGTGACGATATCTTTCTAAATGTTTCCTTTCACCAACTAAAGGGATGGAAGCACAGTTTGGGCTCTAATCCTTTATTGAGTGAGAGGAGTTTGTTTTGTTTCCATGTTGCAAACATTCACAAAAAGACAGCACTCTGGCATTCAAAGAAGTAGTTGAGCCGACTGCCTCATTTAAAGAAAAAAATGGTTACTTAGTTTACAGTATTTGTGGTTCCTCAATCTAATTTGTCTGTGGGGAGCCCAACCATAGTGCACACAGAGCAGATCTGCACTCTGAGCAGACTCTTGAGACCAGCAGTGTCCATCGGTGTTGCTTTGCCCTATATGAGGGTGAGGGGAGAACAAGGATAGTCAAGTGCAGGCATAGTCCCCATTCCGGCAGCTGATCGAAAGATTCCACTCTGGTACGTATGTGGTGCACCCACACTGTAAGTGAGATCTACATGGACAAAGACTAGAAGAAAGAAACAAAATGAAATACACATCCTGAAAACACACAAGCTTGTACATCATTATTTGTAACATAGTATGCATTGAGTGCTTCCATGTGACCTTTCTGTGTATTATAGAGTGCTATGGCTTCAAGTTTTCACATCAGCAACATTGATGTATCTGAAAAGCCTAATTAACATTTATGCCACTTTGAAAAGTTGCTTCAGGTGCTAAGGTGACCAAAACTCTGAAAAGAAAGTCGAATGTCCCCAAGATAGTTCACTGCATAGCCAGGATTACTGATGGGAAATCAAGGTATTCCATAAAGATGCTGGCAACAAAAATTGGCATTTTTTTTAAATGAATGGCAGTTATGTTGCTTCATACAGGTTTACAGATGAACAACTAGATACAATGAAATATTAATATAAACTTGGACTGTGCTGGCCAGGGTGAGCACTGATTCTGCACATCCACTATCCACCCACGCTCCTAGCCTAGCCACAAATGAAAAGGAAAACAGAATGTTATTCGGTGTCAGATAGCACAGAAATGGTATAAAAACCTACAGACAGACATGTAGCGAGGACAAATCAATCCATAAACTGGAACACTGCAGCCTGATCACTCCTACTCCATTTTTTTAAAAAGACAGTTGAGCTGTAAAGCTTATAACTGATTCTTAGCATCGTTTTGTTGGCTCCAGAAGAGTCATTTGCTAGAGAAACCTTTCCCTGATTAGCAGTGCTCTGTAAGCACTCCAGGGCCCAGGTTCTCAGCTGGTATTAGCTCCATTTACACCTGCTGAGAACCTGGTCCATAAGAATCCCATGAAGTCACACATGCAGCGCCCTAGCAGGATTGGGCCCAGGACTGGCACACTAAGAGGGGGAAAAGTTGTGTCCCTTTGCTTAAGGTAATTACATTTCAAAACCACTTCTTGCCAAAGTTACAAAATAGCAGGAACATGGAGAGCTCACTGCCACTTCTGCTTCCCTTTTGTGCTTCCCTTCATTTCTGTGCTTAGTGGAAAGTTGGGCCAACTTTATGGAGCTTTTGCTCTGTTCCACGCCTAGTAGGGGGAGGGAATAAATTCCCTGGAGTCTGAAGCATTACGGTTTTCATAGCCTGGATTTCTAGTGAAACTTTCAGTATGTTGTAATGTTCTGTGTTTGAAAACTAACTGGCTGAGCTAAGACAGAATTTTTGAGCCCCAGTGGAGTAAATAGCTCTAGGATACCATGGCAATGGATGCATTATAAGTACCTATAGGAGACAAATATAGAGCACAGTCCCATGACCATAACAATCAACACGGGCCAACATCTTACTTTAGAGCAGGGGTTCTCAAACTTGGGGTCGTGACCCCTCAGGAGGTCACGAGATTATGACGTCGGGGTCGCGAACTGTCAGCCTCCAACCCAACCCCTGCTTTGCCTTCAGCATTTATAATAGTGTTAAATATAAAAAAATGTTTTAAGTTGTAAGGGGGGGTCGCACTCAGGCTGGCTGTTTGAAAGGGGTCACCAGTACAAAAGTTTGAGAACCACTGCTTTAGAGCTAAGCACTATAACATTTCACCGGTTATCTTTCTTGAACTTGCATTACAAGTCCTGTCGGTTAACAAGCTCAAGTGGCACTTGAGGTGTCTATCAACAGTCCAACCCTGTGGACAAGCAAATGAGGAACTATAAACACCCACTCCAAAGTCACTTTGCTGAGATCAGTGGAAGGACCGTGGAAAATCCAGCCTTTCACATAACACTGACATGGGCAGAGAAAATAAAGGCTCCAACATGTGTTGGAATCTCCCAAGTTTTATTTGACTTTTTAAATTTGTTCATCAAAAAACAAGTTTGGCAAACATTTAGCAGAAATTCATACAAGAGAAAGCTACAAGTTGCACTGGCAAACTGCATTTTTAAGAGTAAAAATCTGCCTTCTGATGCATGGAAGGGTTCCTCTTGGCTCCATGGGAACTACATAGATGTAGCTGAAGATAAATTTGGACTCAAATTGCCTGACGAGTATTTGATCAGAAAATTGACCAAAGGTTTAGTGTGTTGTATTTTTTATGAACAAAATAAATAAATAATGTGAGTGACATGCAACTGCAACCCCCGGTAGCCTCAGTTGTCAGGCAGATTTGAAACAAGGACTATCATCATCAAAGCACATCTAATAGCTAGCACTAGTAGTAGCTGTTGGCCTCTCTGTGGACTAGGCACTAGAGCAGTGATACAAAACACCCTTTACAAGCATGTGACACAAAGCAGCAGTCAAAAGGCACCAAATTAGCAGCATGTCTGACATTGTCATACTAATGATTGTCCAAGTTAGTCAAACCCCACTGCGCTGTTGTTGTTTGTTTGAAACATCTGTTACTTCCTAACAGCAGAAACAGGGCTCCAGAAAAGACAGGCTCCGGGTCTGATCCTGAGTGGTATTTCCTAGGATAGAGAGGTTATAAATATGCTCTGAAATGGCCTGATTTCCAGAAGTGCTGAGCACTCCACAGCTCCTAGCTGCAATGGGAGTGGCCAGTGCTCATCACTTTAATATATCAGGACATAGACATCTATGTCCTGCTCCCCTTTGTGAAATGACCGTGCATATCTTTATAAGGAGTTTGCCAGGTACTGGGGATGCTACTCAGACAGAAGTTTGCAAAAGACTTGTTGAAACACATCCTCTACTAAAAAATCCCATGTGGATTAGGCCCTGGTTTGAGACTCAGAAGACGTGAGTTCAATTTTCAGCTCTGCCACTGGCTGGCTGGGTGACTTTGTGCAAGTCACTGCCATGCTCTGTGCCTCAGTTTCCCCTTCCATAAACTGGGGATAATGATACTGAGCACCTTTGTAAAGTGCTTTGAGATCAACTGATGAAAAATGCTATGCAAGACTTAGGTATTATTATAACTATGAGCCATACACATTGTAACATACAACGTTCAATAAGATGCTGTGGATACAATAGTCTTCAGACAATACTTTCCTTTCCTTCCATCTTTTCCCCCCCCTCTGGTTAATTTTTACTCTTGATCCCTCTAAGATCTCCCTATGCATTGCTTCCCAATCTCTCTTCCTAGCCCCGGACAATAATCCATCCATGTATCTCAAATCCTTTTGATCTAAAACAAATAAATGAAAATAATCACCATTATTTAGTTCAGTAGAAATGAATTAGCTGGAAATATAAAAAGATTAGAGCATGATTAACAACATTGTTTAATAACCATGATCCAAACCACACATGAGATACAAATTTAATATCTACCGCACAAATATCAATTTAGTTATTCCACATATCTGGTATCCAGTCTAAAGTTTAGCTCCAATTCTCTGACCACCTAAACCAGGTATGCAAAGCAGAAAGACACAGATACCCTTTCCAAGTCAAATTAATTCATCGGCAGTCAAATTCTGCAGAGAAAAAGAAATCATCACGTGATAAATCAAGCCTGGGTGTTGTAGGATAGGAGCAATGGAGAAGCTGGGAAATCTAATCCCAGAAAGTAAATTCAATTTGTTTTTTCTCCAAGTTGCTCTTATGTAAGGGATTTTCAAACCGGTTTGTGTTTGGGTGCACTCTAAAGACCCTCTCCTCCCCACAACGAAAGCGGTCAGTTTTACTAGCAATAAGTGTATAAACCCAAAGGGCCCTTGAGTATATCCATCAGAAATCCCCAGCCATGTCTATACTGGAATATTGCATTATATTAGAATGTGCGTTAACTAACGTGATGTTAAATATGACTTAGCATCCAGTGTAGACGTGAAAACGTAACTTTTGGTCTTGATTAACTCTAGACACTCCCTTTGGGTTAACCATGACCAACTAGCACATTTCTGACTGTGTGTGTCTACACTATGCACTAAATCATGTTTAATATGTTAGTTAACATGTTTTCTAACAATGCAGTTTCCCAGTGTAGACAAAGCCACAGTGACGTCACTTCCCCATTCATTTGGAACAGTGGATGGAATCTGGCTCTCAGTAAACCAGTGAGGTGCACAACTGCATGTGGATCAGATTAGGCATTAACTGTGTGTGCACGGCAATAGACAAGTTCTTGAGTAAAAGGGTTACCTGTGTCTTAACACTAAAATGTGTCCAAATGATCATCTTTGTCTCTGAGTCTCCACTCTGAGGCATACACTATTTAATTTCCAGCAATGGACATTTCTTAAAGGGACCAGAAATTCTTTTGTTTTTGTTCAGAATTTTTTCTATTAACATCTTGCTGTACGCTTCACTAGCGACCATTATAGTAGCCAGGCTGTCACAGAGGTCAAAGATTATGTGGTTTCCTGTTCATTTTTCCCCCCTAGAGTCCGCTCTGCCAGCATGCCAGTGAGAGCTGTACATCAGCATCTGAGGGAAGAATTTGGCCTTATGTTTGTTTGTGACTGGAAGATGTTTGGATGCACTTTGAGAACCTCCGATGAAATGCTCTAATGAAGTACTAAGCACTATTATTGTTCTTAATAAAATTATGAGCCTGGTTTTCCTATACATTTAATTTAAAAATATCAATCACTCCCAAAACCATCAAAAGAAGGAAGCAGAAAAGTAGATACTGAAAAGCTTTATCTGCGTGGTGGAGATTCTAATCCCATACTCTTGGCGTGAAATCTTGGTCACATCAAAATCGACAGGTGTTCAATGGACTAAGATGAGACTTGCTATCTTCTTAGATTCTTTTGCTTTTTATTAAGCAAAGGAGTGACAAGAGCTTTGAGCTTCTTTGTTTTCAGAATTTGCATGCCTGAAATATGTAGGAGATAGGAAATTTGAACTTTGAGGCTAAATATTTTAAATATAAACCTAAGCATGCACACTTCATCCTCTATGGCCCAACCCTGTTCCCATTAGCGGTAATGGGGGCCCTTCTATCAGTGCGATTCCCTGATCTGTAGGCACTGGCAGCAATCACAATGTGCCACTGAAATCCACAAAAAAAGACCCCCAGGAAGTTGTTTTCTGAACTAGTAAAACTTTAATTAACAGGAGTTTCTCTTGGCACAGTTTTTGCTATTAAATAAATAAAGCATTTAGTCAAAACCATCTATATTTACTATACAAAATACTGAAAAGCAAACATTTTTAAAAGATACAGAAACTTAGGGTTCTGTGAAAAAAACCTGTGCTACATGAGCAGTTATTCACACTTAATGCACGTAACACAAATGCAACACAGTATTTAGCTACTGTATATTCGTACGTGGCTGGTGCAAATTTTTTAGTGTGGGGATGCCATGTTATTAAAATTCATTTGTACTTCACAGAATATAAGCAAGGTAGAATTTGTCTTTTGGATATCAAAAAATAAATCAAGTTAAAAGTTGTGGCTGATGGTCAATTGTGATTCGCTGTTTTAAGAGTCCACTTTCATTGGTATTAACTTCGGACGTGTTTAGATTAGATGGGAGTTTGTTACTACTACTGCTGTTATCTTTTCTGGCAGAATATCTTTGGGTTTTAGAGCAATTCTTGCCCATTCTACATTCCTCCCTCTCCCAAGCCCCTGCCCCCCAGACAAAACATACTAAATATATTCTAGATTTCAAATATTTTGGCCAGCAATGATCTGTGTATTTTTTAAAGAATCAACCATTTCCTTTTGTTAACATTGCAGAACGGTGGCAAATACTCTGCTGAAAAGAGAACAGCATCTCTTACATCTCAGGAACAGATAGCATGGCATCCCTTTTCAGATGGAATGTACATTTGTGTGTTTGCATGCGATATAACATAAGTCACTTGAATACATCAGACTTCATTAACACTATAATATAAATAAGCTTATTCCTTCTACTAGACATGTAAATGCCTTTTTTTTTGCAGTCCATAATTCTATATACATTGAAAAAGAATGATACACAAGCAGCAAAATAGGCTTAGACTAGAACAACTCAGTGGTAACTAACCAAATTTGTGGCCTTTTCATATTTTCAATACAGAACATTCTGCATATAAATATTTTTGGACTTAGGAATTTTAAAATAAACAGAACAGTATAGTTGTCACACAGATCAAACACACTTTAAAACATTTTGCTAGATTTAACAGAACACAATGTCGACGTCTAAAAAAGAAATTAAAAATAAACCAGATTTTTCAAAGGGACAATAAGTCTAAACAACTGCTGATTTTGGGAGACATGAGATGGAACTAATTACCCACAATTCCACAAGAAGGCAAGGCTTTCAACATTGTTTTCTTTAAATGTTGATGTCTCTGTGTCCTTCCCTAGGACACTATCCTTCTAACAGTTAACGCTCAGCAGCAGGGAAATCTCCCATCTTGAACTGATCAAGACTGTAGTTTGCAACAAAACAGGCCCTATTCATAAAGGGCCCTTAGAAATGTGGGATAGTAACATTTCCCACTATACATTGTAGACAAAACACACAAATAATTAAAAGAAACTAAAACCAAAAGCAAATACGTTTGATAGAACAGTTACATTTTTATGTGATCAGAACTCTACTTTTTAGTTCCCAAAGCAATAGAGCAGTTGCTATTTACTCACTTTTGCCTGCACTGTACAAATGTACTACAAATCTGAGCCTCACAGAAAGCAAAACTCAGATGTACTGACTTTTTTGTCACACTTTTTCCCATTTGCATTTGACCTTTACATTTCTCAGCAGCCAATACTGGTCTCATAGGTCTTGCCTCATTTGACTTTGTGGAATGGAAGCCCTTTGATATGAAAAGAGTGGTAGAGTCCAGAATGACTGTGAGCAGCGTTCTTTACATGTTGAATTGTCTTTAAAAAAGGAGCAGAGCAAAGCTGTAGGTGCTGGGGAAACACAAATCGCAGGCACCCCAGAAAATGCCATGGGGTATGTGTTTTATAACATACCTAAAAAGTCACTGTTGTAAGAAAAAAAATAATGTTAATATTCAAACCACAGATTTCTAAAACACAAGAAAATGTACCTGAGAGTGTGTGTGTATATATATATATTTATCTATTTATATTTTTATATATATTTGCCAACATTTAAAGTGAGAAAGTATATTTTCCTCCAATTCTTTCTCAAAACAAAGAATTGTGGATTCAAAACAAAACAAAACAATGAATGTTAGTTATGGCCCAAGCATTAAGGTTTAGTGATGGTTAACATCCACCTCTTTTCTTTCTTCTCAGATGGTTTCCCAATGCAGAATGGAGAGTAAATAAAAGAAAAAAGGAAGTATATTTAACTATGACTCAATATCTAACAGACTGGACTTGAGTCAGTAAAGAACCTTGAAGGGAAAAAGAAAGTATCAGTTGTAAAATGTAGCTCTGTTGACAAATATAGCTAATATTTCCTTGTAATTATTAAGATAGCTTGAAAAGATGTGAAAGTACAAACACAAACAGGCTACATGAATGCAGTATATTAAAATCCCCTTGTAGCACATTACAATCAATAAAAAGAAAAGAAAATTTGAATAATACTAGAGGTAGCAGCTGTTTGTATTTTCTGTTATTCTGAGTATTTCTGGAGTCCAAACCTTCGAACATTGCTCCCCTGATAAAAGGCTTGTGTGCAATAAGCCGACATATGGCAGACTGGTAAGCTAGATGTCTGCAGTGTTGTTTGAAGTATCTTTTTCTAATACAATGAAGGAAGTACTTGTAAAGGAAGTGCGCTGATGACCTGCATTAAATCACAGCTCTGAAAGCTATGGCTGTTTGTTGTTTTACAAGCCACTTAAAAACCAATATCAACAAGTTGTTAAGTAAGCTATGCAGTTTCACAACATATAAATAGTGTCAGTTTCAATGGTTTCATATAATTTCTAAAATATACGCTAGCAGAATATTAATGGAGTAACAATAATATTAATCATAATAATGCCTTAGTCTGAAGTCACAGGAAGGCGTTTCCTTCATATGGGGGGATTCCTGGAGGATATTGGTGGGATTGGTTTTATGTCTGGTAGAAGTGATGATAGTGGTGGTGATGCTCATGGTGGTGATGGTGTTCATGTCTCTGGATCATTTGTCCAACTTGGCCTTCATACAAAATGACTGCGGGCAGGTCTCTCACCTGCTCTTTTTCCACAACTGTCCCCGGAGAATGGAAGGTTTTGCACATTTGATGATTCTCCTTTGCCCTCTGCTTATGTTTCTTGTGAGCCTGCTGGGACTGCATGGGGAGGTAAGGAAGATTCTGGCCCACCCGTGCAGTTGGGGAAGCCATCGGCATGGATGCACCTTGAAGAGGTTTATTCCTTACTGCCCTTCCAGGGTGAACAGAGGCTACATTTTTGCTCTGGACCTTGGGAGACCTAACAAAGTGCTTGTTTGAGTCCTGATTGCGCAGCCTTTGTTGTATTTCTGCAATCTTGGCGTATGAGGCATCAGCCAAATTGATGTGGCTGGGGTCCACCACTTGAGATTTCCTGTGGTGGGCATGGAAGATTTCAGGTTCATGAGAGCGGGATCTAGTCTGATTCACAACTCTATTTGGTGGGTCATATTTCTGAGCTGCTGGAGGAGATCCTAGAAAGGAACAAACAGAGTTAGTTATCTAATATTTCAAATTTTAATTAGCAGCATGCACTTGGCAGGGTTAAGTTTATTGGCAGAGTAGAATTTTCCTTGGGAAGTGAACATAATTATGCCCGTAGCTGTTTAGAAAAAGTTTTAAAAGTCCTTGTGACAGAGTGCTAGGCAAGAACGGTTGAGCCAGCACTCTTGTCACGGCAGCTCTAATCAAACAATGCAGAATGGAGCTGGTTAAACAGAGCTGTGCCTAATTTGTGGGGGGGATCAGAACTGGCAAGCTAATTAAGCCATTAGGCAGAGGCTACAAATAGGCACAGGAAGGAAGTAGAAGGAGGAAAAGCAGGCAACGGGGGAGGAGAGAGAGATTACCCTTTGCTGCTTGTTACAGGAGCTGCGGACTCCCTAGGACACTTGGAGCAGAGCTGTATATAGTGTGAAGGTGGTGTAAATAAACTACACAAGATGTTTGACAAGCACAAGGGTCTCTAAGCAATTTGTGAACCAAAGCGGAGGCAGGAGCCAGAGGACCATGTCACAGTCCTATTATTAAATACTATCAAATGAATTTTTTTTTTTTTAAAGAAGGCCTTACTGTCAGGCCCTGTGGGTGTTAAGACTCCAATCCTCCACCTGGCAATCTCACAGACAGCAGCTGGGACCACAGATCCAGGAACCTGAACTAAGCACAAGCCCCATCTCTATGCTCTGATTGGGTGACTGCCATGGTTCCTGATTGGCTTAAATAAGGGCTGAAGCCCAGAGGAGAGAACAGGACGATGGCTGTACAACTGGGCTTCACGCTGCCATGGACTGCTGCTCTGGTCTTTACCTGTTCTGGCCTTCTGATCCTGACCTCCTTGTGTCCTGACTCATGTAGGGTGGTCACTCACATGTTCCCAGAATTCCAAACACTCCAGTACTTCTGGGAATGGCATGGGCCTGCCTCCGCTTGTGTGACCCCACCTCTGCCGGGTGACCTAGCATGTGAGGTCATGCCACATGGGGGGGCATCATCTCTAAGTGCATGCCACTCTGCCCCCATTGGCATGACTTCGCACACATGGTGTATTCAAGGTCACATTGTAGGGGGCAGAGAGGCATGCTCTTAAAAATGGCATCCCTTGACCAATACTGGACAAAACCAGACAGGGGACACCCCAAAAGAAGACTGCCCAGTTCAAAACTGGACGAGTGGCCTCCCTAGATTCTTGATCCCTGTCCTCTGATTTGTCTCTTGATTCTGATCTCCTGGTGTTCCAACTTGGCCTGATTCTTGGTAATTGGCTCCTTGGCCCTGAACTCTTGGCTTGCACCCAATGCCATCCCTTAGGACACGCTACCCAGGCCCCAGCCCTGACACTTACTCTATTTTGACAAACTCTCCTTCTTGGACAACAGTCTAGATTATATCAAAATGATGTCATCTGATACAGTAAAATACAGAGGCAGGGCAAAACTGCAGTCCAAACCCCTTTGAATCTGGGGGTTTGGGTTCTGGATTGGACGCCAAAATCTGAAAGCAACTATTTTCTGGTTCCAGTTCAGATGTGGCCTGCATCATCGAAGCCTAGCCCTGATTTTGCCCCAGTCCTAATAAACTGGATCTGAACACTGCTCTCCAAGCCCATCTCCAGTAAATAGCTATGGATCAATCACACAACATGCTCATTTCTAAATTCAGTGGGCCCAATTCACCCCATGTAGCTGAAGACAGAACTGGGACAAAAGTCTGAAAAATCAATTCCTATATTACCTGGCCCAAATTTTGATGTATAGTTTTCTATTCCTGCAAGATCCAAATAGTGGTTTCTCCTTTCAATGTTCTCATCCACGCAATGGCGATAGCACCCGCTTTGCTCAGGAGTGTTGTCACTGGGGTGATATCTGTGAGCAGGAAGCAAAATGAAAATTCAGCAAAACTTCTTCAAATTGTTACTGCCACCTCGAATCCAAAAGTTCATGGACACTTTGAAATGATAGGAGTTACTTGCAACGAATGTTTGACGTTCTGGATTTCCCATGGGCTAACTATACAGCCCTGCATCGACTCTCCTTTCCCTCCTATACATTGAGTCCATGATGTTGCAAAAAAGGATACTTTCAAATCTGCTTCACGCAAAAGCAGATAAAAACACCATGAGGGTTTATTACATACTGCGTAGAGTCTGTAGTTGGGCCAAACCATTCAATACATTCGCTAATCTGGGCATGCCAAGGAAAGGTTGCTGTTTGACATGGCTGCTCCCAGCTCTGCAGGGAGGCATTGCAATGAGTCTGGTGCTAGATAAATGGTCTAAATGTTCATGTGGTTCTGCTTCAGGGAAGTACGCAGGTGTATTTACTAGAGAGAAACTGGGGGAGAAGGTGTCAGTGGAAAAAATCTGAGATAATGCATTGCTTTTTGCCAAAATACGTTTAATAAAGTCAGATCAACCTCTGGCTTCATAATCCCGACTCCTTTTCCTGCTCAGCTTTGCAACTTTATTTATAGCAGAACTATTTCCTGAGAATGAATATCTGAAATACCATTTGTTTATGAGGGGAAAAAAAATCAAGCAGGGGTTTACAATACTGTATCCAACAATGCTGAACAGTTTCATTTACCATGTCCAGATGTGAACAATTTCTCTATTGCAACAAATGGGACGAGGAAAACACTTTTTTCATTAAATCACGGATTATCATTCAGGGCGGCACTTCCATCTCTGAGACCGTGGGATGGATTTTGCTTTCCTTTACACCTCCGTGAAACCCTACTTCTATCAGTGGGAGGCCAGGATTTCAGGCTGGTTCCAAAATAAGGACTCAGTCCTGCATGGTGTTGAGTGCTCAGGCCCCAGTTCAGCACAGCAGTTAAGCTTTATCTTTCAGCACCTTGCAGTCTGCAGGATTGCGCCCTGTGTGAGGTTGGTGTCTCAGTAGGGATCTCCTAGAGAGCCACCTCGATAAAAATCCCCAATCTATCACAGGGTGTCAGATTCATTTGGAGGGTTAAGTTTACATTGCTTTAATACACCTTTACCCCGATAGAACACGAATTCGGCTATAACGCGGTAAAGCAGCACTCCAGGTGGGGGGCGGGAGGGGGCTGCGCGCTCCAGCGGGTCAAAGCAAATTCGATATAACGCGGTTTCATCTATAACGCGGTAAGATTTTTTGGCTCCCGAGGACAGCGTTATATCAGGGTAGAGGTGTATATGCAAATATTCTTGCATGTGACACTGCCTGCCTGGAAAGCCGTGAAACTTTAAAGGTTTGGAATATGGTGCTGAAGTCACCTTTACACCACTGCACTAGCGTGTCAAAAAGAGCTGGAACAGGAAACTACCAGGCGTTTTCTGCTTTTGATAACTAATCAGCCCATACACCATACAAACCTCATCTGGATCTTTGTGGAATTCTACAACTATGGCAGTTTAACTTGTAGGAACACAAATCAAAGAGCTTCAGCAGCTACGATTTGGCATACGAGTGCCATATATTGCTGCTGATCTGCCACAGCTCGTGGAGATCAATGGAAGTTGCATGCATGCATTGAAGACACTGTATGGTTCATACAGCGTAGGAATAACTATTTCTGGTCCAGCACAATTCAGCAGCATTGTATAAAACTGTCCAAAATGGAACTACCTGGGAACCAGTTTTTTTGGTACTGTAATGAATTCCATCCCTCACTGAGACAATGGAGAAAAATTATGCTAGTACCATCACAGCCCTGAATTCTAACAGCTTTCTTACATGTAAAATGACATTCAACAATGCAAATATGCACAGTGAAGCAATTACACATTGATGAGAGATGTGCTCCACCGCCAAAGAGAACGTCAAGTATTTCTGACCACTGGGGTTTCTGGCATCCATCCCCTGCCTGCTCCTTTGCACATACATGGAAGCATTCAGGCATCAAACACTTGATTTTAATCTTCTGCAGGATGTAAGAAGGTGTGTGTCTGAGAAAGAGACATTTGCTAATGTCTTTGAACAGTATGTGAAACCCTTTTCTGAAACTCTGAAGCACTATTACGACGAGCAGTCCTGATATTATATAACAGAACGGGGGATACAGCAGCACAAATGTGTAGGTCAGGAAACTGCAAAGGACATTTCCTGAAAGCTGCGGTCTGAGAGAACATGACATTTAAACAAGTCAGGGCTAAATTGCTTAAACAGGTCTGGGTGAAGAGGACGAAGAGAAAAAGCCAATAGGTACCAATGGAGACTGTGAAACTGTGGGAGAGGGGAAAGATATTTCAAAGGCTTGTTTTACGTAAGTATTTTCCCTGTTGCCCAAAAGCAAGAATAAACAGCAACAGAAATGGGATGGCATTAACACAACCAAAACATGAAGTTGCCTGCTAATGGTGTTCTCGCGGTCAGTGCTATTATTATTATGAGAGAGATGCTGGGTAAACCAATCATAAATCTGGATACTTGATCTGAATACTTGCATTAGCACTACAGGTAGAAGCTCTAGCCCATAGCTTCCAACATATGAAATCCCACCCCCAGAATACTTTTCCCACCTGACAGGCAGGGACATCCCTATCAGCTTCATCTTGAATATTAATAGAATCTTGCCTGTAATTCCCAGGAGACTGAAATCATGAAAACATATGCCTCTCACACATTATTTCATTGCAACTCCAAAGGCGAGCCCCCACACATTCATCCCCCTGCCACTGATGAACGTGAGGAAGACTTTCACATGCTTAGCCATTTGGCCAAGGTGCACAGAAACTTGGGGCTTATTCCTGCAACAGACACAAGGGCCAGATTCTTTGCTGTGTCCACATTTGGCGGGGTGTAGCGAAGGAAGGGGATTCTCAGGAATTCAGTGTTGGCTGCCTGATGCTCGGCTTAGCCCTGGTTACCGGTTAGAATTGCCTAGGAAGGCTCTAACATGAGCCTGCTAGCAATGGTACCCAAGGGACCATCTGCATCCTGTGGCAGAGGGGTAAAAAGGGAGCAGAGCCAAGAATCTGCCCCACAGAAAACACATTTGGTGCAAGTATGACTGCTGGTTTCAAATGGGAGTAGCTGACATTCAGAATACAGCCCTGTCCTATTCAGAAGCAGCACCTTGTTCAATTCAGATGAAGAAACAGCTTTTGAACAGGTTATGGGCTCTACATCTTAAGTCAGCTAAGATGTCTCTTCATGCAAATACATTCAAATTACTAAGCAAATAATGTGGACTTGTATTTGCAAGGGGGGGTGGGAAAATTCCACCCTGAACTGCCTGCTCAAGTAATCAACCAAGTGCCCAGAGAGAGCCTTTGTGCTAAAAACAATTGGTATGGAGTCCCAGGTAAAAAGGCAGAATTTGTTTTCTTGCCTGTAATTTTGATCTTTGAATCTGGATCCACTGCTCTGGAGTATTTCTGAGTATTCGACAGAAATACTCAGAAGGGAATCCCAGTTGCTTTTTGCCCCCCACCCCACCCCCATCCCAATGAACCTGAACACTCCCCCTGCTGGCATATTTGTTGAACGAAGTACATCCCCCTGAGAAAAATAATCCTGAAGTCAAAGAAGCACAGAACTAGAACTTTTATTTTTAATTGCAGCCAAAGAAACAATCACTACTATTGTGTCGATGACATGTCAGCCCCAAATAACGTTCCCTTTTGCCCTAGCTTGAATGTTAAGACAACTTCATACTAACCCAAACATATACAGTGACCATAGAGAGGATTTGTCCAAAGCAGTGGATCTATATTAGGAGATATGAAAATTACAGGATGATAAGTTTTTTGTTTAATTACCCATTTGAACAATGGAAATAACACTTCTACACTGAATTGCAAGGGGAGCATTTTTGTTCACTGTATAAATAAAATAAGTAAGATACACTTTGAAATCTGCCCTTGACAGATCTGTCTCAACTGACTATCACATATTCTGATGTTCAGTGCAGCATTTGTCTATAAGGCAGGTGGAAAATGTGAAATGGGGCAAATACGTGCTTCTCTTTGCTAACCTTGCCAATGACATGACTAGACATTTTCAGAGGAACAAGGCCTATTCTAGACTGGCATCCAAACTAATATTGTGCATTCCATTCCTTCAGGGAGAGACTTCAAATAGGTCTGTTTTATCTTATCTCTAGAAGGCTGCAACCGTACCTGCAGCTGTGCATAAAAGAAACTACTGTGTCTGTACTTCATTGGAAATGGATGCACCCTGAGTCACACAGGCAGGAATCCACAAAAAAACAATAGACAGATTTTTTTTTCAAGTGGTGAAGGGCATCTTGAGACTTAAAAACAAAAAACAAATCCCCCCGCCCCCGCGCTAATTTTCCTTGAAGATTTACAATGAAAGCATCAACCCTTGGGAATCTTGCTAATCTGTGGGTGAATGTTAACCAGTGACTGGCTAATTTCCTAAAGGGCTAGGGGTTCACAAGGGGACTGTGTGGCAAGGAGGAGGAGGAATTATTTCTGGCTGCTGGGAGGCAGGATGGGTTGGGAGTCTCTTAGAGGGAATAACTCTGCCTGCCCCTCTGCTAAGAACCCCTCTCCTCCCTTCCTTCTACTGGGAGGCTTTCCCCTTCTCTACTGCCAGTTCCCATCTGCTTTTTTTAGACTGGAGGGTAGCAGAAGAGGGGCAGGCCGGGTTCGGAGCTCAGGCCAGGATGTGGTACAAGGTGTTAGCAAGGACTAGAACTGGTAGTGTTTGTTAATGAAGAGGTAGGACTGGAAGCAGAGTAGAGATAGGTTGGAAGCCATCTGCCCACTGGAGAAAAGCCTTCTTCTGGTGGAGTTGAAAGGTGGAAATTAAACTAAGACCCAAGCCCACTCAGCTGAAGAAGCTGAAGGGAGGCATGGGTCCTTCTGGGCAGAATGGAAAGGGAAGGAAAAACTATATTTATCTTCAGTACCTCTGTGTGAACTAATGAGGTCAGCCATCCTTAGTGCTCAAACACCTGAACATGTGACATGATGGTTAAGTGCATGGGAGTTTTTCCTCACCTCAGACAGCTGGTTGATCTTTTACTGTTATGGTGGTTCGGTTTTCTTGTTGTTCTTTGAAACCAGGCTGTGTTTTTAGAATCTGCTTATGAGGCCAGTTCCTGGAAAAGGCACTTTTATATATATATAGGAACAGAAATGAATGTATCGGTCCAGTGGCTGGCCCACATGGTGCGTAAGAGCTTGCTACTTAGCTGCAGCTAATAAACTTACTCCGTTAGCTCAAGTAGTAGGGGCGTGAGCTTTTGAGCCCAGAGCCCCAAGGTATTTAGGCACTTATCTCCTACAGAAAGCAATGGGAGTTAGACACGTAAATACCTTCGAGGCTCTGGGCCTGGGTGCTAATGTACCCAAGGGATCAATCCCTGCTGACAACCCTAGTGACCATGATCCATTAAAAGAGCACCTAGGATTGGTGGTGGGGTTTTAAAATATCATCACCTATCTTTCCTTGGTCTAATGGAATCATGTTTCTTAATGAGCCCTAAGTAAACCTGAAGGGAGATAAGGCTCCAAAGCAATCAATATTCAATGTTAATTTCTCTATTTAAGGTTCTTTCTCATTTTGTATAAAGCACCACTGGACTGCATGGTGCTAACAGAAGACATGCAAGAGAACAGGGTCCCTGCCCAAGGTTTCCGTGGAATAGCTGGATAGCACAAAGGCAAAAGAAAAACAGACTGTGGTAGGAGAGGGGTGGAAACTGCAAAGGGGGGAGGGGGAGCTAATGTATGGTTTTGCCCAAACACAAGCAAAGACATCTTTCATTGAGATGCTCAATTGGTGCTTTTTTAAGTGAAATGTTCACCCAAACCTTCTAATGGGTTCTCAGAGGTAGGAGATGGTAAAGCAAAGCTTGTATGGCTAGAAACTAGAGACATAAATAACATCTTTCACTAAAGCTAGCTTCCTAGGCTTTCCTGGATATGGACTCTGGCATTAGCAGCCAGGGGTGCCACAGGAAAGCCTATTTCAGTAGTAATCCCATGGAATTTGCTGTTTGTTTCAAGGTGAAAATTCCCATGATTCCTCTGACTAAAATATCAGCAGCTGAGCCTTTTGAGGTTGGCCCATTGCCAGCTCAGCAATTCCTTCCTTTGAGTAGATGACAAGTTCATTCCACTTACCTGAGAGAAGCCCGCTGCTTCTTTTCAGAGCTTCTCAGTTCTTCACTGGCTTTGCTCTCAGCTCTGTGCCTAGAGCTCTGCAAATCTGCACCCCCAAAAAGGAAAGTTATTTCATATTATTGATATTATTCTGTCTGGCAAATGTGCAGCAGGGCATAGATATTCATTATTGACTTGCTGTTTGCACCAATCCATAATACCTCATTATGGGTAAAACCTTCAAATATGACAAAATGACTTAGGAGCTTAAGTCCTATCCATTTTCAATGGGAGCTGGGTGCCCAAATCACTTAGGTTCCTTGGGGAACATTTTCAAAAGTACCTACAGTCCCACTGAAAGTCAATGGGATTTAGACTCCTCAGTCACTTAAGGTGCTTTTGAAAATTTTACTTTATTAGTTCAAATCAAGATCATACTCTGGGGCCTAGTGTACCCAAAGTTTTTGCACTGATATAACTGTTTTGGTGAAGAGTGTGGTTATATTGATACAGCCCCTAGCATGGAGAAGTTATACTACTAGAAAGGTGTCTTATACTGATATAGCTTATTCCCCTTCCTGTATGTGAATAGCTATACTGGTAGAAGTATCTTTATCCTGGTATAACTGCCACTGCACTACGCTGGCATAGTTAAAACAGTGCAACTTTTGTGTTGGCAAGCCCTGGTAATTCTTTAATGTGCAAGACTGTTCGAGTAACACATTATAGGCAGAATCTATTGCCCTCAGAGGGCTAAGAGAGTCACCCTTGTGCATCTGATGACAGTATTTGTCCAATATTTGTACTTAAACTGATCAATATACATCAGCCACAACTGTATCATTAGCAAGTATTTATTGATTAACTGCAAGGGCTAAACAGATTCTACATATTGGATAGCATGCATTAAAGGTGCAGTGATGTCGTTCTCTCTTTTCTCCAGTTGGCTTCCTAAGGCCTGGACTAAACTTGGGGCACGTCTTCACTTCTCGCCCGATCGATGGGTAGCGATCGATCTATCGGGGATCGATTTATCACGTCTAGTGTAGACATGATAAAATCGATCCCCGATGGCTCTGCCATCAACTCCAGAAATCCACTGCGGCAAGAGGCGGAAGCGGAGTTGATGGGTGAGCGGCAGCGGCCGACTCGCCGCCGTCCTCACACCCAGGTAAGTCAACCTAAAATACGCAAGTTCAGCTACGCTATTCACGTAGCTGAAGTTGCGTATCTTAGGTTGACCTCCCTCCCCCCCCCCCCCCCCCGGTAGTGTAGACCTAGCCTTGAAAGCTGTGCAAGTATAACTATTTTGGTTGGGGTTTGATTTTTTAAAAACCAACATATTTATATCAGCCAAAGTATAGTGAGGATGCAATTATTCTGATATAAAGCTGCTTTATACTGGTATAGTTATTCCTCTTCCCATACAGGAATAGATATATTGGTATAAAGCACCTGTATACCGATAAACTGTGTCCACACTACGAGGATTGTTCCACTTTAACTATATTGGTATAGTTAAAGTGGTACAACTTTCTAGTGTAGACAAAACCTTCATGTAACTTGTAGTCTGTAACTACTGTGAATCAGAAATAATCAAACCAAATGAAACAATGAATTTCAAACACAGACTCCTAAGTTAGAACATCCATAGCTGAGGCCTCCAATGGGCAGTTAGAAATTACAACATGCCCAGAATCAGTTGTTCTGATTCAAGTGTCCCTATAACTGTTTTTTCTACTAGGAAATGTGAACTGAAATCTTTGAGGGGAAACATTTTGGCAATATTTCATAGGGCATATGGCACGTGCTTACCAGCAGGGTTTAGTAAGATACTCTTTTTCTTCTGACTTCCATCAGGTGCCACAGTAAGCTTCACTCGCAGAGTTTTACTGGAACTAGGGGAGTGGTTTACTGATGCATCAACTACCTCATAGATGGTATGAAGCAAGCTTGTAATGTCCTACAATTGGGATTGAAACACAACCAGAAAAATAATATTGTAAAAACAGGTAAAGAACCAATTCCTTTGGTACTGACGAATGTAACCATTCTGGACCAATCAGGTGTCAAGGCACCCTCAAATCTCACTGAATTCTAAAGGGAGTTAAGGGTGCTCAGCGCCTTGAAGAAGTACCGAGCTTCATTGAATCAAGTCTTCTGTTTCTCAAATGGACATATCCTTAGCCACGTTTCCCTGCTGGATTTACAGATAAATACATCTCATCTCAGGACATCAAGTGAAAGCTATAAAAGAAGTGTTTCAAGTTTATGACCCTTTTCTTCCATATTCCTTACATTCAAATGGCATACATGTTACGAAATGGGACAGAATAGACCAAAACACCCTAAGAAAAAACACATAGTGTATTCACATTTTCCAAACACACACCACAAGCTGTTTAACTAGCAGTTTTCCCTACCAGTTTCTCTCTATTGTCATAAATACAGCTAAGGTATAAAATATTATTTATATAGCAATGGAAAACAGAGTTTGCATGACCCAAACAAGTATTTCTTTATTTTTTTTTCAATAAAGCAGACCCATATCCCAATTTCCACAGCACATGATAGATAACCAATTCTGGCCTCAGGACGATGGTTGCTTCCTGTGATTCCCTTTGGATATCTAGAGGGCAGAGATATCTAGAGATTCCATAGAACACATTATTGGTGAGTTTTAGAGATCTAGAATCAGATTGATCTACATTTCTCAAAACAATGAGGGTGTTTTTGGTCAACCCACTACAGAGACAGGCCTGCGTCACAACATTTAGAATTGGATCTGAACTTACCCAAAGTTCAGAATAGCTGAGATCTGGTGTTCAGATTCAGGCCTATCTGAATATATTGCTCTCTTTAGGTTACCATCACCATTACGCAGGTCTCATAATAGGTGGGATAAAAAACTATGGTTCATAATTCAACTAAGGCAGCGTTAGAAATTGCAAGGGTAGCGGCAATTCAGAATTCCTCTCCATAGCTCCAGTTCAAGCAAGCATTTAAGTAGGAGATTAAGTCCATCCGTATTCAGCAAAACACGTACGTATGTGCTTTACAGTAAGTGCCATTGACGTAAACAGGACTTAAGCACATGCTTAACTGCTTTACTGAACAGAGGCCGATCAGAAGCAGCACTACCAAATTCAAATCATCCATTTGTCTCATGCAGGACAACTAGTGAATCCCCATTCTTCTTACTTGATGTCTGGGTGGAACATAGCCCCTTTTGCATTTGGTGTTGCAACTCAGCTCATATTTATCCAAACCAGTCAGCCTTCATTAACATTACACAAATGTCCTTACTCCATACTACCTAGCTATTGCCATGCTGAGTAAGAGATCTACTACTTTGCTCATTACTTGAGATGGAGACAATTCTCTGAGTGAACTAACCCACATTTATTATTTATTTATATCAGTACCAGCCAGTCCTGTCATGGACACCATTCTAGGATCAAAGTGTATCAAGCCCAGCAGGCTTTAAAGGTCCCACTGAATACACATCTAATAAATTATCTACCAGTCTCTCTAACCCTAGACCTATCCCAGAACTACGCCTTTTCCAGGCGCCTTTGTTAAATATAACAAAACTGGTTCTGAAGAAGATGGAGACTTAGTTCTTGCATTCAATAAAATCTTAAATCCTATAGGATTCACTTAGGGTTCAAACCCTTAGAAATGTAGCCTCAAAGCACGCCCAGGTGAGCGCTAGCAGACACATCAGTTTAACCTGATGTAGTATATATGCCTCTTTATCTAGCCAGCGTTAAAAGAGACAGTCAAATACTAATCTCCTGTACACTCTGAATATTTTGCAGTTAACAGACATATTCCTTTCAGTGTCGCATGCAGGGAAGCTTTGAAACTATGGTTAAGGGAAATGATTTACAGTAGCTGAGGCTCTACCTCTTCTAGCCTGAAAGGTCTAATGTAGAAGATCCAAATTCTGCCCTGATTTACCACCTCTGTAACTTTACAAAAGTCAGTGGAATTACTCCAGATTTAGGGTCTGCTCCTGCTCCCACTGACTTCAACGCTTAGGATCAAGCCCTTATATTGGTAGAAATAGAGCGGAATTTGGTAGCTTGTCCATTCCTTCCACAGAAATCTCTCTTGTATTTCCTCCCCAAAGGTATAAGCATTGTTATAAGCTGTGTTGGTGGCTTGTTTCCATCCTTTTGACAAGAACCGATGCCTGAAAGCCTGCATCAGGGAATGACTGACTGATAATCTCACCCACCCTCTCCTCTCACATTTTCATCATGTCTTGAAACTTACCCAAACCTACTAGAAAGTCTCTTAACAGAAAGAGCAGCATCTGACAGAAGGCTTCACAGGCTGAAGTTTTTATTTCAGCTGACAAAACAAAAACAAGACAGCCATCACTGGAATACCCCCTTCCTAAACTAACTTCTGGAAGGCCTCATACTATGCACACAGATCCTGATTGACCAAGCCATCTCTATTTAACAAAGTTCTTAAGTACATCCTTAATTTTAACGGGATTTAAGCACATATTTAAGTGTTTTGCTGAACAGAGACCTTATTGTTTCATTCCCCAACAAGTATTCTGCCACTACGTTCTCCCTTCCTTGGATCCGGATAACCAGCACAGGTAACTTTTCATGTACTGCGAATTTTAATTTGATGAACACTCACACATTTGTCCCCAACAACCTAATCCCCCTTTTTTGTTCCAATATCCTATATGCTTGTACCATTTGCTTGTTAACCCCTCTCATTTTACTCTGGAACATGCAAAGTCAGAAGTTCTGTACTTCCATTGGCTTTTTAAATGATGGTTTTTTTTTCTGTTGGTGAGGGCTGCCTAACCCCCACACGACCGAAATGTGGTCCCTATTTTTCCTCTTCCACTGTCTTGGTCTTTCCCATCAAACCCCTTGCTCAACATTTTAGGAAGTACTTCCAGGCCTTGTCAAGGCAGGCCAGCTGTAATACAGGCACAACATGTACTCTCTGAGCCAGCAATATATCTGCACCCATATCAGGTCAGAAAATTTTGCAACTCTTAACCAAACGGGTTTGAATTATCCCAAATTACTTCAGTCTATCCAGCCACCAGGCATTTTAACTTACTGCACAACAGTTCCATTAAAATTGTGCTTTTCTATTGTGTTGCTGCCTTTAGTATTTTGTCAAGTTCCCCAAGTTTCAATATCTAATTCCCTCCATGAGGATAAGAACTTCTTTGCAATCGGGAACTCAATGAAAACACCCTTTAGACGGGCATGAACCAGTCAATCAAGATTAGAAGTACCCTTATGTAACCTAATCCACTTCCTTGCACTCTTAACCCCGGTCTCTTAGATATCACCACCAACATTTTTATTAAGGGATTCATTTACTCATGCTCCTTATTTGGGGTCTTGTAATTCTTGTACATTGACAGCTCTCCTATGGGCAAACCAGCCCACTCAACCACCGACTTTATTGCCCTGGCAAGTTTCTGGTTGAGCTGCCTCTAGCAAACAGACCTCTCTGCCTCCTGACTGCTTGATAGTACCTCCTTCACAAAAAGGAGATCCTCAGAATCACTCAAATTCCTGAGGTGACCTTGTGGGACTGAAGACTCAGAATGAGTTGTCAGCAGGACATCAGCCTTGAACTATGACTGAAGCCGTTTCCGCACGGCCCTGTCTCTAGGGTAGCTATTGTGGGGCTCACTTCTCTCCCAAATTATTGGCACTAGGCCCATCACGATATATGTTACAAAGCCTGTACAGGTCTTCCAAACATGCCTTACATTTTTCTCCAAGGAGAATTTTCATCTTCATGTAAATGCCATGATAACCGGGCAATTTATGCTCACTCGTGCAGCCTGTTCTGCTGATTGTTATCGGACTTTAAATCCCTTGAATAGCTATCTACAGATGTTGATACAGCTTTACATTCCACGCACAGTGAAATTGTCCCCTCCTGAAGAAACTTGTCAAGAACCAAGGATAATAGTATGGTACAACCAGTTAACATCTTCCCTCTTCTGGCACACAATCAAAAATGCTCAAGAAACCTCACAGCCCCATAGAACTCTGCAGGTCCAATTACCAAAAAAAAATTGAATTCCCTGCCATACAAACCACAATTTTAGAAACTGCCTGAGGCAGGGAAAATAATATCCCTTGAGCTGGTCAAAGTTTTTTGCATGAAAAGTTTTTCTATCCAAAAATGGCATTTCCCCATGCCCCCAATAAAACAAGCGTTTTGTGAAAAATTGCCATTATAAAAAATGTTCACTTTTGCAAAATTGTACATTTTTTTACCAAAATACTTACTGAAATGGTTTCCAAATATGAAAACAATTATATTAATTTTCATTAAAAAATATGGTGTAAAAATTCACAAAAAAACCCAGTTCATTTTGACTGCTATGAAAAGAAAAAAGCGTGAACATTTTTCACAAAGTTGTTTCCTCATTTTTCAACCAGCTTTCATTATGCTAGCAAAGATAAAGAATTTGGAGGTGGGGCTGTGTCAACATAAATTATTTTCAGATGGCTTTCAGTTTACGTGTTGAGATACCTATTGAAATTACGTACTGAGATTGCTACTATGAGGTAAGAAAAATTAGGCTGTAAAATTCCTTCTTATAAGAGAAAAATGAATGCTTTTTTAAACTGTTTTAAGAGTTGGTATATACCATACCCAGAATACGTTTGTGTCTCACTACAGCTGGGTTTCCAAGGTGAGAACGTATTAACTGCTGTGTATTTTTCACCTCATTATATTTTATGGACAAGGCAGCTTGATTACAAAAGTATGTTTACAAGAGTAATGGTTAACAGGATTTTCAGAAAGTGTTTGCTTTGGAATTATTACAAAGTGTATAGTTAATATAGCTCTATCATATATGGTGCCGTCAAACATTTCTCACACACAATTAATGACTCGCTGATAATGTTCTCAACTACTACCAGCCAGTATCTTAAGAAAGTCTAATGTGTTTAGTAAACAAAAGCAACAGAAACTGACATTCAAATATTATGCATTCATTCCATTCAGAGCACATTTTGATTGAAGAAGTCCTCGTTCAGGGTACTAATCTTTTGTTTCTAAGGAATGCTAATTGGCACAAACTGAGAGGGACAGTACTTCCTGGTATTTCCAGGTCTCAGATCTGCTTGTCTGCCTTAGGTCTAGTAAGTAACCAGAGATTCTGGATACCAGACTAGGAGTATTTTCCCCTCCAAATTAATTAAATACAGGGGTGCCCTGGGGAAGAGAAAGTAAAAGGTAAACAATCTGTTTGACCCTGAACCAGAACAGCCATCCAATTTCATAAGTGACTATTAAAACATAGCTGTGAAAGACATGGACGAGGGGATGTGTGTCTGGGTCTTCTGAAGGAGTTATCAAACATTAGGACCTTGTCTACGGTGAGCTTTTTCTTAAAATTTCCCATTGGTGCAAATCCAGCCATGGTAGCAATGGTGGGAGCTCTAGTGTAGACAAGGTGCCACCCGCTTTTTTTTTTATATAGATTTGCTCTAAAAAGGCTGGTAAAAGCAACAGTACCTTATCTACATTAGAACTCATCTCCTCCTCCCTCTGCTGGAGTTGCTCCCACAGCTGGAGTTGCACCAATGGTAGCAAAATGGTGACAAATGTAGCAAAAAACCAGCAAGCTACAAGATCAAGGTTAAGGACTAATTCAAAAACATAACCCCCCAGAGGCCACGTGCCACCTTCTGTCATTTTTCCATGTCAGATTTGAGCGCTACTAATGAGCACAAGTGTGGGGCTGAGTCTTGAATGCAGAAATATTTAACAACCCTTCACCCTCCTGACAAGAGGAATATGTGGAAAGATAGCCAAAAAAAAAAAAAAAAAGTAGGGAATGTGAGAGAAAATTGGGTATTTAAAGTAATAGTCAAGGAACACTTAAGTGTTAAAAATAGATGAAGAGAAACACTTGTATCGATTCTTTCCCTTTCCGTCTCACAGAGAAAAGTACAAATGTCTTATTTAGAAGTTTGTTTGTAGTCTGGATTTGCCAGCATTACAGATAGGTAGGTTTCTTTACTGCAAGATCAATTTTTTATATTCATTTATCATTTTTGAAATGCTTATATTTGGGATTTGAAAGAACATCATTTGGTAATCACCCAGCATTCCACCTAAAAAACCCATTTTTTACTCCTGATAACTGACTTTCTTGAATGTTTAGAATTGTGTAACCATCCTCTGACAAAACCAACCTTCATGAGACATAGCAGATAGCAGAAAAAAGGGGTTGGCATTTCAGAAGTACAATTATATTCAGAGCTCAACATAAAACCTCATGGATCACAACACATTAGTTCAATTATCAAGTTTCAAGTCCAATTACAAATATCCATGTGAAGATAATTATAGTGCAGCTGTCAGTTCTCAAAAAGCCTACAGTACATAATGAATTGGACTCTTAATGGCCTATGGAATGAAGGGAAACATTATTAGTTAAGTTTTATAATATCCACATTAGAGAGAAAGTTATCTCCCCACACACCAAAAGGACTATAAAATGCTCTTCTGCCAGAACATTAAGAACAATATTATAAGTACAGATATTGAATGCTAATTTTATAATTTGCCATCCCAATAATTATGCTCCAAAATACATGGTGATAACAAATCAAAGAAGCACGACTAGATCTGAACTTCTAATTGTAAAGACCAAGCAACAAACCATAACAGTCTCAAGAGGAAAATCAAAGCCATATTAAGTTCAGAAGATATTAAGATCCAGAGGAAATCCTGCTAAGATGGAATTTGAACACTCTCATGAAGATCTGTCTTTGTGAAAAACCCTGGGGAAATTTTATCTAGTTCCCAAATCCCCATCCTGTTTAGAATTTTCAAAATGAATACAGTCATTTTAATGCAAAAGATGTTTAGCCCATTAACAAAAGTTGCACTCCATCTCAATGACTTTCACTGAATTCATTTTCACACTGTATATATCATTTAGAAACACTCTGGACATAAGGGCCAAGATTTCCAAAAGCAATTACCGATTCCGCATGCCCAGTTTGAGACATCTGAAAGAGATGTAAAGGTTGCTGAATCCCTACACATTGAATATCAGGGGCCCTTTAAAAGCATCTCAGTTGGGCACTGAAAAACTGTGGCTATCAAAAAAAGCAACAGAGGGTCCAGTTTCAGAGTAGCAGACGTGTTAGTCTGTATCCGCAAAAAGAACAGGAGTACTTGTGGCACCTTAGAGACTAACAAATTTATTAGAGCATGAGCTTTCGTGGACTACAGCCCACTTCTTCGGATTGCATCTGAAGAAGTGAGGCTCTTACCCACGAAAGCTTATGCTCCCAATACTTCTGTTAGTCTTAAAGGTGCCACAGGACCCTCTGTTGCTTTTTACAGATTCAGACTAACACGGCAACCCCTCTGATATGTGGCTATCAAAATCACTAAATCTCTTTTCACAATCTTGTCCCTGGGCCTTCTGAATTGTGTTCAGATTAAGTATGCAACACTGATTGTATAAAGTTCATTTTACAAAACAACAACGTAGATAGCTTGCCAACTAAACTGAGATGTTTCATAGATAGTCAGATACTCTAAGATGGTGGGCCCAAACACCTGGACACAATAGATTACATTCTGAATTTCTTTTCCAGAATGAAATAAAATGTTATCCTACTATTAAAATCAACAACAAATCCAGGATCGCTCCAATTAAAACTTCACAGCAAATGGGGGTTGGGAGTGGTGATATTAGTTTGATCATTGGTTCTGGACCACTGTTTGGAAAAGTTTACTGGTCCGGAAAGTATTTGCACTGATCTGCCAAACAAGCATTGTTAGAAGGCAACAATCTTCCTCACATTGGGCTTGATCCTGCAATGCTCTGACCATCCTGTCATCGATCCGGCAAGGCACTAAGCATATGCTTAAACTTTAAGCATGCGTCCTTTGTCTTTAACGGGTCTATTCACATGCTCAAAGTTAAGCACATGCTAAATGCGTTGCAGGATCAGGGGCAGGATGCTCACCAGACCGCGGGATCAAGCCCATTATTGTGACAGCCCTATCTCAAGACCCACTAGAATGAGCAGTTGTAGGCCATTTGAAAACTGGAATTCGTAGCTTTCCGGGGTCTCTATCTCGAGTTCTTTATGTAAGAGTGACCACCATTAAAATCATACAACAAGTAAGATGGATAATCCAAATGACAATGTTAAGATTCAGAATCTTGCAACCTACTGGGCCAAAAACAAGTGTTGTAAACAGTTGGAAAGCTTTCCATTGGTATACAGTCTTGGTTTCTAGCCATGGTCATATGTGAAGAACTGCAAATTATCAGTTTACTTGGTCCCTTGGGCTAAAAGACAAATATGTGGCACAGATTCAGGACTAAATATAGGAAACTCCAGACCTCAATCCCTGCACAGATTTGGTTTCAGTTAATATGCTGTCTGTTCTTGTAGGCAGAGTTAGAATTTGGCTGCAAAACATTCTCTAAGTACAGTCAAATTAAGCTCTCTGGTGTACCACAAAAATCACAGATAATTATTGTATGCATATTCAGCACATGGAACTCCTGATGACATTAATGGGAATTCCAGCCATGGGTATAAGGGACATCCCTGAGTATTCTTCCATTTGTGGTTAAGGCACAGGACTGGGACTCAGGTGATCTGGGTTCAATTCCCACCTCTACCTCAGATTTCTTGCATGTTTTTGGGCAAGTGACTTAATTGCTCTGTACCTCTGCTCCCCATCTGTAAAATAGGAATAATACTTCTTCTCTCTCTCATATCTATTTAGATATTAAGTTCTTTGGGGCAGGGACTGTGTCTTACTATGTGTATTCACGGTGCCTAGCACACGGGGGTCCAGATTTTATTTGAGTACACTATGTGCTGCCGTAATATACAATAATAAATCTTAGTAATGGTTCTCCTTTTAGATATTCTTCTCAAAAACCTGCACAATAACCTCATTTGGCAGACAGTTTGACTGTGAACACAAAAAGAAATTCCACTTCAGTCTCGTGGACAACTCCTAGCACCATTTCTTGTCTATTACCTCCAAGTTTTCAGTATTTTTCCTAGTCCTGTTCACTCAAGTCTTGCTAATTTTTAAAGATATTGACTTAAAAGCAAAAGGAGAATGAAGCCTGCAGCTGATCGTTTAAAGTCACAGATGCCAGTGAACAAAACTTTGCAAATAATCAGTGATGCATTAAATCTAAGTAAAAATCTAAGTTACTATCCTTCCGTAACTACTATTCTTCGAGATGCGTTGCTCATGTCCATTCCGTGCTAGGCGTGTAATTGCCTCATGCATCATTGTGGAGCATTTTTCCCTTAGTGGTATCCGTTGGGCTGGCTCAAGTGCGCTCTGGAGCGGTAGTAGGGTGGGTCATGGAGTGTACATGAGCAACATATCTTGAAGAACAACAGTTACGGAAGGTTAGTAATTGTTTTTCCTTCTTCGAGTGCTTGCTCATTCCATGCTAGATGACTCACAAGCAGTACACTAGGAGGTGGGCTCGGAGTTTATGGATGTGTTGATGGCAACCCTGCTCTTCCAAAACTGATGTTGTCTCGGGCCTGGGTAATGGCGTAGTGGAACATGAAGTTATGCAACGAAGACCAGGTCGCGGCTCTGCAGGTGCTCTGGATTGGGACCTCCACAAGAAATGCTGCTGTCGAAGCTTGGGCTCTTGTGGAATGAGCAGTTATGATGGCTGGAGGCAAGATGTTCACCTGATCGTAGCAAGCCGGAATACAGGTGGTTATCCAGGATGAGATCCTTTGGGTTGACACAGGTAGCCCTCTCATCCTTTCTGCTATTGCTACAAGGAGTTGCGTGGATTTGCGGAAGGGTTTAGTTCTCTCAAATTAAAAGGTCAGGGCCCACTTAACATCCAGTGAATGAAGCCATCATTCCTCAGAGTTCTTGTGAGGTTTTGGGAAGAAGACAAGTAGGAATGTGACTTGGTTGTTATGGAATTGTGACACTGCTCTTGGCAGGAAGGCCAGATGGGGGCGCAGTTGGGCCTTGTCCTTGAAGAACACCATGTAAGGTTCTGATGCATGTAAGGTTCTCAGAGACCCTTCTGACCAAAAAAAGCACAGGAGTACTTGTGGCACCTTAGAGACTAACAAATTTATTAGAGCATAAGCTTTCGTGGGCTACTGCCCACTTCTTCGGATGCATATAGAGTGGAACATATATTATATATATATATACATATATATATACACACACACCTTCTGGCCAAGGTGATCGCCACCAAGAAGGCAACCTTCCAGGAGATAAATAGCAGGGAGCACAATGCTAATGGCTCATGGAGGGGGGGGCGGAGGAGGGGGAAGAGGGGAGGGGAGAGACACATGAGCTTCGACAGGACCAGGTTTAAGTCCCATGGGGGAGGAAGTCTGTTCGCGAACCTGAGGACAGAGTCTTTCCAACCCTTTGAGAAACCGGACCGTTATTTCATGGGAGAACACTGATCTGCCATTCACTGGGGGCTGGAAGGCTGAGATGGCTGCAAAATACACCTTAATAGATGACAGGGCCAGGCCCTGTTGTTTTAGGTGCAGCAAATAGTCCAAGATAGACTTAAGGGAAGATTGAGATGGAGAGAGATCACGTTCGGAAGCCCAACAAGTGAAACGTTTCCACTTGGCCAAGTACATAGCCCTGGTGGAAGGCTTTCTACTACCTAGCAAGACCTGCTGAACCTGTTCTGAGCAGGCCTGTTCAGCCATGCAGCATCCATGCAGTTAGGTGCAGGGAGGCGAGGTTCGGGTGAAGTAACTAGCCATAGTCTTGTGAAATCAGGTCCAGATTGAGTGGGAGCGAGAGTGGGGCTGCCACCGAGAGATCCAGGAGTGTGCCAAACCAATGCTGGCGTGGCCATGCTGGTGCTATCAGGATAACTCTTACCTTGTCCTGTTCGATTTTTTAGAAGAACCTTGTGAACCATGGCAGTTGGGGGAAAGGCAGTAGGTGGTCTGCCCATGAGATCAGGAAGGCATCAAGAGAGGGAGCTCGGGCCAGGCCCGCGCAGCTAAGAAAAATGATGACATTTTCTGTTCTGCCTGGTGGCGAACAAGTCCACCTGGGGAGGCCCCCACTTTTGGAAGATGAATCTGGTGACTTCCGAGTGATGGGACCACTCGTGGTGAGAGGAAAAGGATCTGCTGAGATGATATGCCAATACATTCTCTGAAGATGATTCTTCTCTTGGCACCCAGTGTGGAGCAGTACCCACTTCTTCCTCCATATGGTGGCAGGGTGCTGGAGACAAGTGGCATGCCAGAGATCAGGACACTGGGATCAGGTAGGGCTTGCCCCTACATGGTGCCAGGAAGGTGCCCGACGCACCCTGTTCCCTCCTGCTTCCAGACGCCAGAGCTGATAGGTGCCCCATTGGGGTTGGTGGGATTGGAAGAGAGCGGGCGGTAAGAAGGAACTGAGAAGGTGTGGGGCCGGCAGTGCCCCTTATACTGGCACATAAGCATGCAGCTCCAGAGGGCGCTAGAGCTGGCCCAACTGATACCACTAAGGGAAAAATCTCCAGCAATAGTGCACACAGTGCACACACTTGACATGAGGAAGCACTCAAAGAAGAAAACACTTTCCATGAAGTGGGATTCATTCTGGTTAGTACATTTTGAAAAAAATGACTGCACTCTGTCCATGTTCTTATACTGTGATGGGTTCCCTTATTTATTAGGAACATGAATGCATCCTGAAAATCTTAGTATGGATACATCTTCTACAGATAGCCACTGACTGCTGTGCTGCAGTAACTGTCACAAGGTTTATGAGGGAGAGTCTATAATTTGAAAAAGATGGCAGCACAGCTCTCTGCCCAACGCTCATGAAAGGGACAGAATGGTACAGTCAGTACTATTGGGAACAAAATTCCAAAAGCAAACTTGCTATTTGGTTAGCTGAACTATGAAAAATGGGACAGGAGACTGAACAGGGATTTGCAGGGACTTGTTTTGACAATGTGTTTGGAGATTCAGTTGTTTCCGATCTTTCCCCCTTCAAATGCCAGTACTATTTCTTTTAAAGGCTAGTCCCAGACACTAAACAGCAACCAGCCTAAAAGGTGGTACTGTAATTCCAAAACCAGTAAACTATTGGTGGGGTTGTTTCTGAGAGGGAAAGGTCCATGGAAACTGCTGTTGAAGTTGGCAGGACATGTTTACTTCATAGGAGAAAAAAATGTTCCTGTTATAAAACACTTCTCTTAGCAAATGCTGTACACAAAGGGGCAGCTATACTTTGCTTACCTCACGTGTGACTCTTCCGTTGTTATCAAAGTCATACAGTGTGAAGGTCCATTCTTGCCTGTTATCTTCCTCTACAGACACATCACATTGCAATTCCTAAGAAACATGCAAAGAGCAACTGATTACCTAAAGCAAAAGGCGTGTTTGCCTAAGAGGCTCAGTTTCTCTGTAAAAAAGAAGCAGTTCTCTTTATTCCTTCCTTTCTCCTGGGGAGAGGCATTTAGGATTTGTTCCTTGTAAGCTTCTGTCCACTGCACTGGAGTCTCATGACATGAAGGTTCCTTTTCTAAAACCCTTGAGCTAAACTTCTTGGAAACAGACAGACACTTTCTATTTTTACTTGTACAAAATACAGAAGTCTGAGAAAGCTGCCTGCTGAAGTTCTTAGAACAGAATATAAGATTTCCCACTAACAAAAGTCAGAAAGAAAAACTCCACGTAACTCAGGGAGAAAATAAAGAGATGGCAGAAACAGACCCACAGTATGAGGCATCATGCCACTGAATCAGAAGTGGCCATTAATACAAAATGGACGCATGGTATTAACCCCCATTGGTAAAACTTGCTCTTGACACAGATACTTAATGTACATTATTAACTTTGGCAACGTTGGTACCTCTTCATGCTACCGAAGTTACAGAAATTGAACTTGATTAGAAACTGAGAGGTAAGAATCCCTTACCACAGACAAAGTAAGGATCAGGCAACAGAACATAAATTGTGCTCCTGCTAGTGAGAGAGTGACTTGAAGACAGCCTACAACAATCAATGTATATAAAGAAAACCAGCAACACCACACCAAGAAAAAAAGACGCACTTTGACCTACTCCAGTCACTTAGTTGCAAGCCGCTTGCTTTCTCTCGAGACCTGTGCAATCCGATTCAACCAAAGTCACAAAAGGCAAACAGAAAAGTTACAGCACAATTAAAATAAAAGCCACTGTATGTAAGTAAAATAAACAGCTCCAAATAGCTTCAGCATGATAGAGCTCAAAATACCTGGTTGATCTGCTGACTTGAAACCAATTCCCTACAGCAGTTAACAGTACCCCCATCCCCTGCTGAGTTCAAAGGCAGTCTTCTCTCTGTTGTAACAAGCCCGTCTGAAAGCTGCCAAGTGCCCCACACTCTACTGTGGAAACACAGTTTCATATTACACAAACATTCCCAGCCCCTTTAAAAGCCAAATCACATCCACCTAAGATTTAGACCTCTCCTCTCAACACTTGCATTTCTGATTCTTTTATACCTGGTCATAAAATGAAAGATTTACCATTCTCCTAGCCCCTAGCTTACAAGGTTAGAAAGCTTTGATTCGGAGAACAAGGGAAAACTATCAATACTTGGTTTCTTGCCACATATTAATAGTTCCCTGTCCCATACTGTCTACGATCTTTATGTGAGGATGTGCCCTGCTTAGTTAATAACATGGCAATCTTCCCTGCATTAGTCATGGAGCCCAGTACCAAGTGCTAACCTTTGTGGCATGCCAAGAACTACTTGGGAACAAACATAGTCTTTACTGGTATGGTAGAATTCCAGCTAAACTGGCACCAGGTGTCCACCAACATTCAAGCATCAGGGCACTGTTAACTGTAATTTGCCATGTCTTTCACGTGTGTGAAATGTCCATTACTCAAGGTAGAGTATAAAATCTGCCAAAAGAAAGAAAGAAAGAAAGACATCTGTCAACGTGACTAAGATCACAGGAATACTTGCATTTCTCATGGAAAAGCCGACCTTAAAACAGTAAAAAGTAATTTGCACGGGGCTACCAAACCTTTTCCAGAGAAGCAAATGAATGTTCCAGTAACATTACAAGATGGCGAGATGGTCTTTTACATAATAATTGATGAATGCAAAGCTCATTAACATGACAGACTGACAGCTCTGAAAGGCAGAAGTTTGCCACGTCTGCTGAAGTACAGAGAGATGAAATTCATGCTGTTCTGCCGGTACCAATGTGCCTCCCTGTTCGCCAAGAAAGACAGACAACTCTCTAGCTAGATGACAGCATGTTTCAGTGCTCATATTTATTAAATCTCTCTCTTTATAAGCAAAACCTGCCAACTATGCACAATGTCTGGCAGTTTTATGATGTTTATAAGTCTACAAGGAAAGAGGCCATCAGATGAATTCCCCTCAGGATCTTTATTCCCCCTCCATCTAATCAGATGAATTGCCAATGTAGGTCCAGGTTATTTCATTCTGAAGGCCCAGACATGAAAGACTGCTGGCTAAGGCACCTTTCACAAATATCTTTTACACTAGGCAGATTGAACTGAGTATGATAGTCTACAAAAGCCAATATAAGGATTTGATAACATAGTGGGTGGCACATGAAGTTATATTTGAAAAGCTCACAAGTACAGAGCAACGTCAAAATCTCTTTACCATATACTCCAGCTCCGGTGGAGAACTCATCATCATTAGGCTTTATTTGACATTAGAACAAAACTTGCTAACCACCCCTTAGGGAACAATAGCCAGGCAAATAGGAAAATAGAGACTCAAGGCCAAATCCTGTTCTCTGATGTACATCAATCTGATGTACAATGCAATCAATGGGAATTGCACAGACAACTGATGGCCGTATTTGTCCCACAGGCTATTTATCTAACTTATCTGTATCAATATATTTCAACATTCGAAAATGAGGGACTTACTTCAAATTTTAGTTGTTTCCTGGAACTTGTACGTGTGTCACTTTCTTTCCCAGCTTTCTTTTCATCTCCACTGCAAACTCCATCTGTCTTCTCTGGAGGCAAAGCCACTGCAAAAAAGTATATTTAAGGAAAAAAGTTCATAACGGAATGTCAAAGTAGTCTTATATCACATCAAACCAGATTCCTTTGTTTCAAAAGTCTCATAACATTTAGGGTGAAACCTGATTTCCGCAAACTTGAATGGAAGAGATGCTATTATACTTGATTTACTCTTGTATCTGATATACACCTATGAGCAATGGACACTCTACCAGCAGCTCTTGTTGCAGATCCTCTTCAACAAACTCTGTATCAGGTTCAAGCAGAGCACTATGAGAATACAAATCTGCTAGAAATATGAATATGAACTAGTTTCATACTTTTGCCTACCATTTTTCAAAACAGTGGAGGTTCAACTTGCAAAAACATAGAATTCACCCCAGCAAACAATATAATTGAAGTTGAAATGAGCTTTGCATTCTATTCCAACCTCCCTCCTCAACTGCTCAAAAGTACTTTCTTAAATTCTTCTTGGGATAACATTTTCCAAGCCTGGTTGAAGCCACAAGATTATTTTTTTCCAAGAAGTTTCAGCAGCTTTTTGACTTATGCATAAAAAAAAATTAGACTTTTCCCAATTGTTCAGACTGAACTATTTGCACTTGTAAAAAGCTTTAACGCTGGCATATTTCTGAGTCCTCACCGAGGAAGAAAACGCAATACAAAAGCTTCTCATTCAAGTCTGAGGCACCTACTGAGAGGCAATTGGCACCGCACTGGGTGACGCTCCAGATGAAAACAATCAGTTCAATATTTTAAAGTTATGAAATTTATGGTCCAATATTTAGCACTGGCCTCAGGTGCAATTTTGGACATGCAAATAATCTTGCCGGAAATTTTGTGCCCACAATTCATGGCAAGTGCAAATATTAGATATTATATATCTATGGTCTTGTTTGCACCTGTGCAACAAAAGGCAGGTGAGAATATGCCTCTTACAGTTAGCATTCTTCCACTTGCACACTGGAATCTGTTTTAACCAATACATTTACCCTTGGACCATTTAAGATCCCTTACTTAGGGATGCCTAAAGTTCTAACATCTCAGTTATGTATTCTCTCAACACAAGACAAGTTTGACAGAGTAGGAATGACCTCCCTCAATTTAGAACCATTTAAAGGTGGACTGGCTAGAACAGCTCAGTAGCACTATGGTGGCTCTAAAGGTATTTAGTACTACTGAGATTCATCACATTAACTACTTGAGGAGACCCAAGCTATTGTTTAAAGCATTATAACTGTTTTTCACTTTGTTCTTGGCATTTTCTTTAAAAAAATACAACAGGAAAATTAATTGAAAAAATAGAATGACCCTTAACATAAAGTTAAAAGTTCAGATACTCCCAAAGCTAACGTTTCTACTACACATGAACTCACCCGCATTGCACACATGTGGCAACTTCTCATCCTCATTTCTTTATTAAATTTGAATGCTATATTTGGTTTTGAATACTGTGTTTTGTTTTTTTAAACTTATGGCATACCATAAAATATACCTGATTTACAGTGAAGACAAGTTAACAATGAGGTAGAAACCTTAACCTTTAGAATTTCCTGACAAGTATTTCACTTTTTTGCTTTAATGTTGTATTAATGCCAACCTACACAGACATACACTCACTAAATTTATTATACACATACTCACACATGACACCTAGATTATGCTGATGATTGGCGCGCTCTAAATATCTGAGACAGACAGAGACAGATATTTGCAGGGGCGGCTCCATGCATTAGTACACCAAGCACGTGCCTGGGGCAGCAAGCTGTGGGGGGTGGCGTGCCGGTCGCCGTGAGGGCGGCAGTCAGGCTGCCTTCAGCGGCATGCCTGCGGGAGGTCCGCCAGTCCCGCGGCTTCAGCGGCAATTTGGTGGCGGGTACGCCGAAGGCGTGGGACCAGCAGACCTCCCGCAGGCGCACCGCCGCAAGCCGCCTGACTGCTGTGCTTGGGGCAGCAAAATACATAGAGCCACCCCTGGATATGTGGTCATGTCAACTAAGCAAGTTAAGCCCATTAGAGAAAATACAGTCACTTCATGAAAAAGCATTTAAGAGGATATTGTATTTTTTTTTTTTTTTTTTTTGTATTCTGGATAATGTGCTCACCACCACTGTGGTGCAGTGGATCCTTGTCCCGCTAGCTGGAAAAAAAGAGGTTGTTGCCTCTTTAAGAGCTCCCCCTGCAAGTGGTAGCAGAGATGGATGAAGGGGGCATATTTACATGTACATTGCGGAGAAACTAAATGAATTCTTTGCATCACTCATCACTGTTGAGGGAGATTCCCAAACCTGAGCCATTCTTTTTGGGTGACAGATCTGAGGAACTGTCCCAAATAGAGGTGTCATTAGAGCAGATTTTGGAACAAATTGATAAACTAAACAGTAATAAGTCCCCAGGACCTGATGGTATTCACTCAAGAGTTCTGAAGGAACTCAAATGTGAAATTGCAGGAATTCTATCATCTGTATCCCATCATTTAAATCAGCTTATGTACCAAATGACTGGACGACAGCTAATGTGACACCAATTTTTAGAAAGGGCTCTAGAGATGACCCTGGCAACTACCGGCCAGTAAGCCTCACTTCAGTACCGGGCAAATTGGTTGAAATTATCGTAAAGAACAAAATTGTCAGACACATAGATTAACATAATGTGTTGGGAAAATAGTCAGCATGGTTTTTGTAAAGGGAAATCATGCTTCACCAATCTACTAGAATTCTTTGAGGGGGTCAACAAGCATGCGGACAAAGGAGATCCAGTGGATATAGTGTATTTAGATTTTCAGAAAGCCTTTGACACGGTCCCTCACCAGAAGGCTCTTAAGCAAAATAAGCAGTCATGGGATAAGAGGGAAGGTTCTCTCATGGATTGGTAACTGGTTAAAAGATAGGAAACAAAGGTTAGGAATAAATGATCAGTTTTCAGAATGGAGAGAGGTAAACAGTAGTGTCCTCCAGGGATCTGTTCTGGGCCCGGTCCTATTTAACACATTCATAAATGATCTGGAAAAAGGGGTAAATAATGAGGTGGCAAAATTTGCAGATGATACAAAACTCCTCAAGATAGTTAAGTCCCAGGCAGACTGCAAAGAGCTACAAAAGGATCTCACAAAACTGGGTGACTGGGCAACAAAATGGCAGATGAAATTTAATGTTGATAAATGCAAAGTAATGCACATTGGAAAACATAATCCTAAGTATACATATACAATGATGGGGTCTAAATTAGCTGTTACCACTCAAGAAGGAGATCTTGGAGTCATTGTGGATAGTTCTCTGAAATCATCCACTCAATGTGCAGCAGCAGTCAAAAAAGTGAACAGAATGTTGGGAATCATCAAGAAAGGAATAGATAATAAGACAGAAAATATCATATTGCCTCTATATAAATCCATGGTACGCCCACATCTTGAATACTCCATGCAGATGTGGTCGCCCCATCTCAAAAAAGATATATTGGAATTGGAAAAGGTTCAGAAAAGGGCAACAAAAATGATTAGGGATATAGAACAGCTTCCGTATGAAGAGAGATTAATAAGACTGGGACTTTTCAGCTTGGAAAAGAGGCGACTAAGGGAATATGATAGAGGTCTATAAAATCATGAGTGATATAGAGAAAGTAAATAAGGAAGTGTTAAAAGAAGAACAGGAGTACTTGTGGCACCTTAGAGACTAACAAATTTATTAGAGCATAAGCTTTCGTGGACTACAGCCCACTTCTTCGGATGCAGTTCTAAGGTGCCACAAGTACTCCTGTTCT